>NC_056077.1:15151515-15454545 GCF_016772045.2 Ovis aries | reverse complement strand
AGTCAGTGATATACTGCTGCATAAGAAATTACCCCAACACTTAGTGCCTCAAATGACAACATTTATCAACTCACAGTTCCTGTGGGCAAGGAATCCAGGCATCACTTAGCTGGGCCATTTAATTCAGGCTCTGACGAGACTGCTGTCAAGATATCAGCCAGGCCTGCAGTCATCTCAGGCCTGAACAGAGAAGGCTCTGCTTCCTAGACCACCTACATGGTTGTTGGTAGGATTCAGTTTCTCAGAGGTAATGGACTAAGGGCCTCAGTTCCTCTCTAGCTGTGGGCAGAAACTTGTGCCAGGGAGCTTCTCCATCCTCCAACTGACAGTTCACAACATAGCAACGGGCTTCCATCAGAGTCAGCAAGTGAGGAAGAGCGTGCAGACTGGATAGGAGCAACCTAACCTTTTAGTTACCTAATCTCGGGAGTGCCATCCCATCCATTCCGCTGTTCTGTTCATCAGAAGCCAGGCCCTAGGACCAGTCCACACTCAAGGGAAGAACGTGGATACCAGGCGATGGGGACCACTGGGAGCCGTTGTAGAAGCTACCCACCATTCCTTCTAAGGGATGTGCGTGTGCATGCTAAGTCACTTCAGTCGTGTCCGACTCTGCAGCCTTGTAGACTGTAGCTCGCCAGGCTCCTCTGGAGCGGGCTGTCATGCCCTCCTACAGGGGATCTTCTCCATCCAGGGATCAAACCCATGTCTCTTAGGTCTCCTGCATTGGCAGAAGGGTTCTTTACCACTAGCGCCACCTGGGAAGGCCTTCTAAAGGATACCTATCAGGTAATCTAGTCAGAACCAATGGGATAAGATATGGTCAGACAGACCTAAGTTCAAACCTTGGGTCTGCCTCTTACTATTTTAATTGAACTTTTTATTTTGTATTGGAGTATAGCCAATTAATTTCAGGTGAACAGCAAAGGGATTCAGCCATACCTATACATGTATCCATTCTCCCCTAAATTCCCCTCCCATCCAGGCTGCCACATAACATCAAGCAGAGTTCCATGTGCTCTCCAGGTCCTTGTTGGTTATCCATTTAAAATATAGCAATGTGTACAAATTCCCTAACTATCCCTTCCCCCCTCCTTCCCTCCACCTTCCGCTTCTTCCCCACAACCATAAGTTCTTTCTCTGTCAGTCTATTTCTGTTTCTGTTTTGTAAGTTCATTTGTATCATTTCTTTTGAGATTCCACATATAAGGGATGCCATTCGGTATTTCTTCTCTGACTTACATCACTCAGTATTCTCTAGGTCTACCCATGTTGCTGCACATTGCATTATCTCATTCTTTTTAATCTGCCTCTTACTATTACACCTACTCCTGATAATAATGACAATGATTGCTCTTGCTACTAATTATTAGGCTCTTCGCAGATCTTCACAAGCATTAACGTTTTCCGATGGTCACAACATCCTTTTGAGAAAGTCCTTTTACTGCACCCACTGCACAGATGAGGAAACTGAGGCTTAGAGGCATTTAGCCACTTGTCCAAGATCTCACAGCTAGTGAGCAGAAGCCAGATTCAACCACAGTGCTTCCTGTGCTGAGACCCCAAGGTTATGCTCTGATTGCTAACTTATCTCCTATGACCTCTTCCAGGAAAAAGTGATACTAACACTCACCTTCAAGGGCTAGTGGAGAAGATTAAAGAAGCTAATGAAATAAAGACACATAGTCAAAGATCAATACAGGGAGGCATTTTGTGTAACAAACATTTGCAGAGCACTTTATCTCTGCCAGCGCTGTGCTGGTTCAGGCTTTACTTACCCAGTCTCATTCAGTACTCACTCCAGCCCACAAGATAGGGATAGTAAGTGCTTACACTGGCTTATTATAGCTGGGCTCGCTGAGCCTGTGAAATGACTCGAGGAGGAAGGTGCTTGGAGCACTGCAGGGCATGTGAGCCCAACCCCCAGCCTCTGGCCCCTGGATTCTTTGCCAGGGTTCTTGGGCTGCTGAAGTCAGCTTCATCCTCCCATGTGCCATGTGCAGCTGCGCCTGCCCTGGGAACATGCTTCAACAGCTAACTAATACACCAGCTCACTCCTCCCACCAGAAGTATAACTCTGAGCTACATATTACACAGTGTCCATCAGCACCTCCTGGAGTGACTTCCACTGTGTTGTCTCACTGGCAGTAGGCTGAAAGATACCACCTTTAGGACTGCCTTCCCTTCCCTGTCTCACTTCTCCACTCACCTACCCATGTTTTCTGACTCTTCCAGTTAAATTAGGGCTTCCCTGGTGGCTCAGATGGTAAAGAATCTGCCGGCAGTGCAGGAGACCCTGGTTCAATCCCTGAGTTGGGAAGATCCTTTGGAGAAGGGAACAGCTACCCACTCCAGTATTCTTGCCTGGAGAATTCCATGGGCAGAGGAGCCTGGTTGAACCTCCCAGATAAATTACTTGCACTCAAATCTTTGTCTCAGTGTCTGCTTCCAAGGAAGCTAAAACTGAGACAATACTATTATTACTGTTATCCCATGTTTCAGATGAGAACTCTGAAGCACAGAGAGGTGAAGTTAACTTGCCTAAGGTCAAACAGCTAGGAAGCAGTAGAGTCAGAATTCAAACCCAGGCAGTCTGACTCTTTACATGATGCATGATCATGTTTTTCTTTCTGACTAAGCTGGGTAAATAGAGTAAGATCCATTGCCTTATGGTGCCGAGCAAGGTGTCTTTCCACACCAAAGCAGTGTCACCGGCGGCTAGGTGTGCAAAGAGTTTCATGAACTACTACAAAGACCAACTCATTCTCTAATGAAAATGTCAGCTCCCCCGACACAGCTAGCTGTGATCCCCTGAAAGACATGATTATGGAATCCATGCTAATGGTATTATCATGCAGCAAGGATTTCTGGTGTGCTTGTAAACCTAAAGCTGTAATTGCCAAAAAGAACCCGTCGCCCACAAATCAAGCCCCTCTGTATTGACAATTACATCCAGTGTTGCATGGAATTTAATGCCTAAATAATGAAGTCAAAGAACAATGCTGGAGATGGAGCATTTGAATATACTTGATTGATTCATTTCTTGAACCCATTTAATAACCCACTTAGTTGGTGACGGTTAAGTGCAGCAGACTTAGAAAGAACATAACACACTAGAGAGAAAACATTTCACAGATTAATAACTGGATATGGGTACAAGCTGGCGCTCCCCTAATAGCAGCACAAAAATAGGTTATCGTCAAAAATCTGAATTTAATGTTCCAAAGTGAGGATCCGTGCTTTTCTTTTCCACAGTTCCATACTTATCACCACAGGCTAATGAAACATAAATCAGAAATCAGGAGCTAATAAATGCAATTCTGGGGGAGTATTTCTTTTATCTAATACCTTCCAAGATCGTGATCTTTGTTCAAGATCTTTAATGCTCAGATTACAATGTCTGAATAGTAAGCATATTCGATTATGATTGGACTCTCCAAAAGGCTAATTTATGAACCCTGCAGCCTAACACATGTGCATCATTTAAAGGAGGATTTGCTCACAGTTCATTTATACCAATTTCTCCAGTGTAGAGATAAACGCTCTTCCGTTGCCTCTATGAATACAGTCATTCACATATGTATCTGGCTGGTTTGTTTGATTTGTACGGAAGGATGTACAATTAAATGATACTGACTCGGTGTGTAAAGCAATTTGGGCAGGAATTTTGCTTTGGGGGAGGAGGTGGTTGGTCCACAGCAGTCACTCTCTCAGGTGGGACAGTGACAGAATGGGCTTCCTCCTGCCATCGTTCTTTCTGAAATAATTTCATGGTGTCTGTCGGAAAATATTTTCCCCCAAGAAACTCAGTCTTAATGTGAGTTTATCAACATCCTCATCCCAATAATCTGCTGTGAGATTTACACCCTGTTTATCATGGAATGGCCACACCCTGGAGCAAAGTGAGAACTGCTTTGTGACTTTGCTGTAGGGAACTAGCAGAGGAGTGAAAGCATTCCCACGTGCTTGAACCATCCTGTGCTGAAAAGAACCTGGTCCACTCATCCTGCAGGCTACTGACTTTTGCCACAGCCTCAGTTATTTGTTTCGTAATTATTGCCAAAGAGTATACAGGATACCAATTCAGTAAAATGGCACAATCAGCACTCAGAGGTTAGGACAAAACTGGGGAAAATGTCACACAGAGACTTACATTTCAACTCTGCATATTTATACCAACTGATTCTGAGACCCCTGGCAATCAAGACATCAGGGGAACCTCATCCCTTATTTGGCTCCATAGGGAGAACAAACATTTTCCTGGGCAAGCACCTGTAAAGTGTGCCTCGGAGAGCTAGTAACATCCCCCCAACATCCTCTCCTCCACACACATCCCTTCCATGGACAGGCTCCTCTTGTTGAGTACAGAATGCCTACATGCAATTTGAAAATAAAATAAGTGCCCCCTGGGTGGGAACAGGCAAGCTTACTGAGCCTTAATACAAGGAACAATACATCTCTTCCTCCAGGAAGAGTCAAAGAAAACAGCACAGCAAACAGATGCTGGCTCGATTTCAGCTTCCACATACTCCTTTGGCAGGACTGTACACAGGGACCTGGATTTAATTCTAAAATTTTTTCATGCAGGGCTTCAGACGGGACCACAGAGAGGTAGGGTGGGCAAAACTCTCAACAATGGGAATACTATTGGTCTCCCTGAAGCAAGGGTCAGCCTCTGGTGAAAATCAACATGTGTCTAAGGGAAATTCAAAGGAAAACAATTCTACAGGATCCGAGATAAAGTAGTCCTACTTCTCTCAACAAGCTCAGGATATACCTTCGAAGAGAATGGAGAAATTGGTAAACACTCAGCTAAGTAACGGGTGCCATTAATAAGAGCAATGCCCAACCCAGAGGCAGACCTGCCAGGACGTGTAAGGGTCTTCCACCCTGGGGCAGGAATGGCAGAACGGAGGCAAGGCTGAGATACTGGTACAATTTCTACCTTCTCTCTTTTATTTCAATAAGTAAGCCCCCTCTTTCCTTTTTTAAAGTCCCTCTCTTGATGAGCTTGATTTAATGAGCCATTCAAGTGGGCTGGCAAGCATAGAAACAGGCTATAAATTAGGAAAACAGCCCAGAAATCATTTGGTTCCACAGAGTAAAGGATAACTGTGGGTGGTGGGAGCTTAAAGAGGAATGCCAGAGTTGCGTCTCTTTGACAGTGGGGAAGAAAGAGAAGGGAATGAGAAATGAAATGAAGCTCTGGGACTTGCTACTTTGAAGCAATCCTCTGTAATCCTCTAATATTGAAAAGCCAACCAAAGACACCTGGTTAGCATATCAGGCTATTGTATTTTCCATAAGCATGGTGCCACTCAGTGGGAGAGTGCTATATGCCTATAAACAGTCCTCAAAAGAGACCCTCCCACTGAAAAAGCCACACCCCAATCGTGAGGGGAGGAGCCTCTTATAGATATAATTGGTACTGGCCAACCAGGGAGCACTATGCAAATTATAAGTCTTCTGATTGGACAGAGTCCGGGACGATGCCAACCTATGCCTATGCAATAGGGTTTAACCCTTCTGTTCCTGTTTTCACCGTCTGTCCGGAACCAAGAATAGCTTCACTCTTAGACTCTTAACTCATTAAGCAGGCAGAAAAGGTTTGGGGGCTCCTGGTGCTTGAGCTACAGAAAGCTAGCTAGTACAATGGAAGACCAGGGGGATATTCCTCCCCCTGTTCCAAGAGTTTTCTTCATGACCTATCGTATTATGGTCAACATCCAGAATGAACAACTAATAACTGCAAAAATGCCTTGAGGGGCTTCACCTATTTACATATAAATAGTTCTGACCAGAGTTGGCCACCAGCAACGGTTAATTTAATTTACTATCCCTTGGCGAAAGAATAGTCATTGGTTTTCCAGCACTTTTAACCTTGGTAGACCCTTGGGAAATAAAAATTAGATTGAGAGAAAATTACCAGTGGTGGAGAACAGTATAAAAGTGACAGTAACATATATAAACCTCCGGCAGGAGTGGAATAAAGTGGCATATTATTGTTTGCTGGCTCCCAACGTTCAATATTTCTTCTGTGATTTACACTTCACCATTGTCTCACCCCCCGGAGTATTTCTGACCACTCGGGGCAGTCTCTCCCAAGATACACATCCTTGTTACTGTCAGAGAAGGACCAGATTACCTGGCTAAACAGCAAGAGATATTTAGACAAACAGCCATGAGAAAACGGAACTCAACAAACAAGAGTTTAAAGAGACGCCTGGAATGAAGCAGGGGAGTGTCTGGGTGGCGGAGGCTGTTCTTCTGCTTTCTCTGTAGAATTCTACAGTAATGCTCAGCTCTGATGCCAGGTTCTGGCTAATGCTGCCCCTTTCAGCCTCACTGCTAACCATGGATGTTGCCACTCCATGAAACTTCCTGTGTTTACACACACACACACACACACACACACACACACACACACACACACACACACCTATTCCACAATGGTGCCTCTTCCCTGAACATTAACTCACATGATATCCTCTGCCTGGACCACCTTTCATCCCCTTCCCTGTTTTGCCTATCTAGCTCCTAACTGCCCTTCAAAGCAGCCCAGGTTATCACCTCTTCTAGGAAGCATTCCCGGATCATCTCTAGGCCAGGTGAGCACCTGCTTTGTCTCAGTCCCAGGAACTTCCCTCTTATATTGTTCGTATCCATCTTGTCCGTGTGTTTTCATCATCCCCACTCCAGAACACACGAGTCTGTTGTGATTGCCTAAAGAACTGAAATTTAAGTCCAGAGAGAAAGGTCAGGGTTCAAAACAAGCAATGGAGGCATGGAGCTCAGGAAACTTCTAACGGACATCTCCAGCTGGACAGGTTTCCTCACATAGGCTTTTTCCTTCCTGCATATACCACAATTGTGTCCTGATTGTATTTGTGTAATTATTTGATTAATGCACACACATGCATACATACACAAGATTATAAAAACCCATATTTTTAGTATTTAGTACAGTGCCTAGCACATATATACCCTATAAACATGTAGTAGTTAATTAATAGCTTAATTAATTAATCAGCACATATGAACAGATAAGAGAGACAAAAGCAGAAATAAGGTCATAGATGGGGCTAAATTCCAAAGTTCATTTTTATGTCTACCTGGCACAAAATAGACATGGACACTGTATGAAAATAATGGATATTGAGCTCTAATTCTAATGAAATTATATCCAGGCCTGGGACGGTGTGTGTCTGAGACTTATGTTTAAACAAATATTGAAACCACCATGGTATTTCTCTTTCCCAATAGATCCCAAAACCTACAATTTATGGAGTATAAGCAGATTTAAACAATGAAGCTGTCTAAATCTGACCAAAACCTTCATTTTACATGTAATGAAGTAAAGCAAGATTTTATTCACTTATCCACTGGCATGATAACATCTCTTGGAGAAAACACTGTCTTTGTTTAGGAGACACTTTAATTAACAATTTGAAGTAGTGAATGAGGCCAAAAAGTTATGTGCAAGTCACAGGAGAAGAACACCAAAGTGGCTTGGATAAAAGGCGACCACAGTTAACCATTGATTCTCTTATTTTCTCAAGTTCAGTTATGAGTGGAATTTGCAAGTTTGGGGCAGAGAAGAATTGCTCCGATCATAGGAAGGGATCCAGAGCACCAAACTGGGTGTCAAAGAAGGAAAACACAGACATAATATAATAGTAATACACTTGGGAAGTTTTCAATTTGCTTGTGATGTGGTAACTTATTGTGATAGCTCATTGCTTTGTCTCCCCAACAACCTCTTCAGTAAATTGTGCTTGACTCTTGTGTTAGTGGGTTTTACCTGAGGGCGTGGGGCTCAAACAATATGATCAGTAGCATCATATAGCAGACATTTGGATGTTAAAGGAATAGGGAAAATGATTCTTAGCCAAGCTAAACAACTTGTCAAAGGACCCTCTGCTAGCCACAGACTGAACCATTTCAGATCAGCTTTATCTCTCCCTCTCTCATATATTAAGGATTTCAACCAGCCATTTAGCATACAATTCTGAAAGGAAAAAAAAGAAGGAAGGGTGAGTTCATTTTGATGAGTTAACGTCAACACTTATTGACATCTAATACATGTGAAACAATTTACATGGACTCATAAATTTCATAACTATGAAGCAGTTGGCATTATTTCTCTTTTATAAATGAAGAATAAAGGAATTCAGGAACGTGGAAGTAAATTATTCCAAGTCAGGCAGCCAGTAGTGTTAGAACCTGGACTTGAGTTCTCATCTATCTTTCCACCATATATTATAGTAGTCACGTATGGGTGTGAGAGTTGGACCACAAAGAAGGCTGAGCACCAAAAAATTGATGCTTTCGAACTGTGGTGCTGGAGAAGACTCTTGAGAGTTCCTTGGACTACAAGGAGATCAAACCAGTCAATCCTAAAGGAAACCAACCCTGAAGATTTACTGGTAAGACTGATGCTGAAACTGAAGCTCCAGTTTGGCCACCTGATGTGAAGGACTAATTCATTGAAAAAGTCCCTGATGCTGGGTAAGATTGAAGGTAAAAGGAGAAGGGGGCGGCAGAGGATGAGATGGTTGGATAATATCACTGACTCAAATGACATGGATCTGTGCAAACTCCAGGAGATAGTGAAGGACAGGGGTGCTTGGCATGCTGCAGTCCATGGGGTTGCACAGTTGGATACAACTTAGCGGCTGAACACCACCACTACCACTAACCCTTAAAAGGGCTGGACTATGGCCAAGGAAAGAAAAGGGAGTTTGGGAAATGATGCCACCCATTCAGGTATGGTTTCCAGGGAGAACTGTTGCCATGGAGTATTTTAATACTCTAGGGTGTCAAACAAGGTGTACGGGTAAGATACATAACCATGACCCTGGGAACTATGGGACTTATGTTTGGTATAATCACCAAGGAAGTCACATAGCATGGTGTTTTGGAGTCAGGCAAATCCTGGCTTGAATCATGGCTCTGATTTATTATCTGAAACAGTTCACCTCTAAACATCCATTTAGAAATAATAATCATAAACATAAATTGAACAATTAATCAAAAGAAGAACAGCTCTTCTGAATCAGGGAACAACTGTTACCAGAGAATATGAACTCTAAATCTCCTTCATGGGATTCATAGCAGCGTCAGTTAACAAAGAGTAAGAGCTCAGCCTTGTAATTTCCTTAAGGCCTAACAATAAACTGGAACATCTGATGTCTATAGAATAGTCCTCAGCTTTATAGAAGAAACAAGATTGATAGTGTGACCTTGGGAAAATTACTTCACCTTTTTGAGACTCAGGGTTGTCATCTGTAAAATGGGGGTTCAGTTCAGTTCAGTTCAGTCACTCAGTCGTGTCCGACTCTTTGCGACCCCATGAATTGCACCACGCCAGGCCTCCCTGTCCATTACCAACTCCTGGAGTTCATTCAGACTCACGTCCATCGAGTCAGTGATGCCATCCAGCCATCTCATCCTCTGTCATCCCCTTCTCCTCCTGCCCCCAATCCCTCCCAGCATCAGAGTCTTTTCCAATGAGTCAACTCTTCGCTTGAGGTGGCCAAAGTACTGGAGTTTCAGCTTTGGTAGTCAAGCACAAAAGTCACTTTTGTAAATGATCTGAGATACTGTGTACAAAGTGCTGAGCCCAGTGTCTGGCACGTTAACGGGAGTGATGATGGTGGCAATGATGGTGATGATTACAAATAGGACAATGCCAAAAACAATGATGTAAAGACAAGACCATGATGAGAGAACGGTGTGTTAGAAGGTATTGCTCCTGGGGGCTGATGCTGATGCTGCTAATGATGCTAAATGAAGACTGACGTGGTAGCAGATGACAATGATGACGATGACAATGACAGCAAAGACTACATGATTCAGTGGTAAGACCACGATGAATAGTGTCTGTGACGCTGCTGTGTTTGTGCGTGTTGATGACATTGCTACAGGTGAAGGAGATGAAGAAAGAAGAAACAGTAGAAAGAGGAAGGAAAACAGAAAAAGGAAGAAGGAATTCAAAGAACAAAGAGGAAAATTTCCCTAAAGCAGCCACCAGAACTCAGAGATGACCAGGTCTCACAAACCCAAACCTAAGGTACTTTGTTCCTCCGACTAGAACAGATACCCCCTTCCTGACTGGAGGAACATCAGGTACGACAATGGAGATGGGATCTCCCTCCCACCTCATTTTCCAGCATGCTCCTCACCCAAGAATGAGAAAAGAACCTTATTGTTTCAATCCTGTGTGTAGAGTCCTATAGACGTGTGCTCACCATAACCTTTATAGCCAGATATTTTCTGTGCACTGGAGCCCAAACCATGAAGCCTAACAAATATAGGGTCAATCCTCAAGAGCTGAGTGTCCAAGTAGACTGAGATCTCACCTGGGAGTACCTGGCCACATCACCTCCTCGACGTCATCATTCATGAAATGGAAACTATACCTTTTCAAGAGTTCTAAGAATATCAAGTGGATGAACAAAATCCCACAAGTAAGTATACTCTGAGTTCTCTCAAGTAGCTACTATGAATATCTCAATTTAGATAATTAAGAAGTGCTGAATTATTCTAATGGTTAGAAGTATTTAACAAGTTAATTAATCTCTCTGAATCTCTTTTTGATGAACTAATAATCTTATACAGCAGTATCTATCTTATATGACAAGCTTTGCTGTTGTTGTTGAGTCGCTAAGTCATGTCCAACTCTTTGCAACTCCGTGGACTGCAGCACACCAGGCTTCCTGTCCTTCAAACTGTCTCTAGAAGTTTGCTTAAACTCATGTCCATTGAGTTGGTGATGCCCTCCAACCATCTCATCCTCTGCCACCCTCTTCTCCTTTTGCCTTCAATCTTTTCCAGCATCACAGTCTTTTCCAATGAGGCAGTTCTTTGCATCACATGGCCAAAGTATTGGAGCTTCAGCATCAGTCCTGCCAATGAGTATTCATGGTTGATTTCCTTTAGGATTGACTGGTTTGATTTCCAAAACCATTGCTTTGCCTATACTTACCTTTGCCAGCAAAGTGATGTCTTCACTTTTTAATACGCTGTCTAGGTTTGTTATACCTTTCCATTCAAGGAGCAAGCATCTTTTAATTCAAGGCTATAGTCACTGTCTGCAGTGATTTTTGGAGAAATCTGCAGTGATTCTGGGCAAGCCTTAACTGAGATAATCTGTATGAAAAGTTCAACATAATATCTTTCTTATGGCACCCTCCAGTAACATTAGCTGAGATTATTATTAGTGTAGGAGACAACAAGAAAATAAAACAAATATAGCCAAGGTACATTACTATTGTGTAAATCTTCTGCTTGAAATTTTCAGTGGTTTTCTTGCAATTCTAAGGATAGAATCCAAATATTTAATACAGCTGGCAAAGCCCTTTATGACCTGGCTCCTGCCTAACTCTCCCCACAGACTAAATCTTCCTAAACTGCTTTCACACCTTCCAGGTTTCAAGGTCTTTCTCTCTTCACACTCTTTCATCATGCTGCTCACCCTCCTAGAACACTCAGCCTCAGGCTTGGAGGAGCTACCTTCCTTCAGGAGCCTAACACCCTTGAATATCCCATATCACAGTGTGGCTGGGTAACTTCCTGGTGACTTATCTGTTTCCACAACTACTTGGGATTGAGATGGTATATGCTCAGTCATTCAGTTGTATCCGACTCCTTGCAACTCTGACTCCATGGATTATAGCCCAACAGGTTCCTCTGTCCATGGGATTTCCCAGGCAAGAATACTGGAGTGGGTTGCCATTTCCTCCTCCTGAGATACTGACTGTTAATATTCACCTTCTAACAGCACCTGGCACAGAGGAGAGCTTGCTAAATGAAGGGAAAAGTGCTATGATTGACGTGAGCCTGGGGCACAGCGAAAGAGCATGGAGGGGGGTCAGAGGGAGCCAAATGGAGAAGCTATCCAGACAGATAAAAAGAGTAAGAGCATTCCAGAAAGAGAGGACAGCATGGACAAACAGAAGTATGACAGCATGGTACGCTGGGGAAACTTCATATAAATGGGTAGCACTGAAACGCAGGATTCCAGAGTAGGGTGGTACAAGATGATGGTCACTGTGTGTGCTGGCAAGCAGCTGGCCTTTATCCTGTAGACACTGCACAACCATTGAAGAACTGAAAGCAGAGGACTCATCTGACCAGACTGCAGCATGAGGTTAGTGACTGGGACTCAGGATCTCTCTTGCATTATTTCCCATCCTTTCTTCTCACCTGTCCCATCCTTTTTCTCTCCTTTATTCTACCCTCTCAAATAAATTCTTTCCTTTCCTATAGTTTCCATTTACATGGATTTTGTTGACCCTGGATGTTAGAGAACCATGAATTTCGGGAGGTAGTCCTACCAGCATTAATTGAGATTCAGGTGAATAACCTTCCAATCCAACATGACCCAAAACAGAAACAGACACTTCTCCCCAACATAAGGACTCTACACATGGTCTGAAAGTGAGACAGAAGTGATATCTTCATCTTGATATAAAGGGAACATGCTTGTTGCTTGCTTAACATAATTATTTACCTGAGAGTGTCTGTGAAACCGGAGAAGGCAATGGCACCCCACTCCAGTACTCTTGCCTGGAAAATCCCATGGACGGAGGAGCCTGGTGGGCTGCAGTCCATGGGGTCACTAGGAGTCGGACCCGACTGAGCGACTTTACTTTCACTTTTCACTTTCATGCATTGGAGAAGGAAATGGCAACCCACTCCAGTGTTCTTGCCTGGAGAATCCCAGGGACAGGGGAGCCTGGTGGGCTGCCGTCTATGGGGTTGCACAGAGTTGGACACGACTGAAGTGACTTAGCAGCAGCAGCAGCAGCAGTCTGTGGAAACACTAAGCTTTTCCAGCAATCAATGCACTACCTTTTTAATTGAAAATATGACTCTTCTCATCCCACCTTTTTTATGTAACTTCTGACTAATCTCTTTCAGTGTAAAATTACCAGGAAATTCCACTGAATAACATGGCTAATGAAATTATTCTAAGACAATCGCTATCAAACTCAAAGTCCTAGACTTAAATTTGAGGATGAAGGTTAGGGTTAAGATCTAGGTTTAGTTCTGTAAAGCAATTAGCCATCAGTTTAAAATAAATTTTTTTTTTTTTAAGATTTAGGTTTAGGGTTAAGGTTTTGAGCTTGGATCAAGGTTAATGTCAAGGGTAGGTTAGATCTGGGTTATGTTTGA
Organism: Ovis aries; assembly: GCF_016772045.2. Lineage (NCBI taxonomy): Eukaryota > Metazoa > Chordata > Mammalia > Artiodactyla > Bovidae > Ovis > Ovis aries. The sequence continues at coordinate 15,441,366 of NC_056077.1, read as the reverse complement.
GTAGATAAGAATAGGTAATGTTAGAGTAGGTAAGAGTAGGGTTGAAGTGAAGTGAAGTTGCTCAGTCATGTCCGACTCTTTGGGACCCCATGGACTGTAGCCTATCAGGCTCCTTCATCCATAGGATTTTCCAGGCAAGAGTGCCTGGAGTGGATTGCCATTTCCTTCTCTAGGGGATCTTACCGACCCAGGAATAGAACCTGGGTCTCCCACATTGCAGGCAGATGCTTTACCATCTGATCCACCAGGAAGAGTAGGGTTAGGTTAGGGTTAAGGCTGGTGTCAGGTTTAACACTACAGTTATAGTTAAGGGACTTCTGGGGAAAGGGAAATGAGATTGAAGGGCAGTTAAGATTCTAACGACTTTAACACACATACATCAAACACTTATTTTACCTTTTTTTTTTCTGTTGAACTTCACTCAAAATAGTAATAATAAAAAAGGAATCTACTTTTGTCTGATTCATGAATGGGGTTTGAAAAATCACTGATCTAAGCAACCTCCAAAGCCATGTATCAGATTCAAAGACAGACACCATGGGCCATTTTTCAGGAACTCATCATCCTCATGAATAAGAAGCATTTAGACTCCTGCAGGCATGGTATCTTCATAGCTGAAGCTGCCCCATAACAGGAGAGGACAGCTGCGATGCTCTGGGGTGAGAGAACAGTCTAGATGCCCTTTCCTCCTGACTGGCAGGAGCTGGGAAGTATGATCAGGAATAGGAATAAGACCATACATGCCCTCTCTTGTGGTAGGTGGAACTAAGAGAAATAGTATAGAATGATTATTGCCTGAGCCAGTTAGAAGTTCCAAAAAACAGGCCTCTGGATTCAAGAGGTTAGGAAGAAAAGCTATGGTATGAAACCAAGGATGGCTGGGGAGCTAATAATTGATCAAGTATAGAGAAATTTTTGAGACTGAGGATTAGTATCCTTTTTATTACAGTAGGTATCAGCAAAAAATTTCTGTAAAGGGCCAGATAGTAAATATTTGAGGTTCTGAAGCCAAAAATAGTCTCTGTCATAGTTACTGAACTCTCTGCTGCTCTAGAACAGAAGTGCCCATAGACCATATATATACAAATAAGCATGCTCTGTCCCAGTATTTAGTTTAAAAAATTAGGCAGCAGACCGTATTTGACCCTGGGTCATGATTTGGTGACTCTTGTACTAGGGTATTTGAGAACAACTTTTGTGATCCTCTATAAGAAGAGTGTTCTGAGAATTAAACCAATATAGAGATATAGAATGAAGATACTAGAGAGCAAAATCAAGGCTGTAACATTAGTAGAAACCCAGGATCCAGCCATACCTGAAACTATCCTCCCTGATATCTTCATTTACATAACACAGTGAATTATTCTTTTTAAGTAGCATGAGTGAAGTCTCTGTCCACTGAAACCAGAAAATCCCCAATTGGTAGCCACAGCACACAAGATGTCACCAAAAATGTCCAGTCTCATCCCAAATCTTCTGACTCCCATTCCAGTTCTCATCCATTTCAACCAACATCAGGCAGAATGAATGCCCTAGTTGAGATATCTTTTGTCCTAGCCAAAGACCCATGTCACCAACATGGGTTGGATTCTGCTCCAAGAAACCCCCACTTTTTGAAATATCATTAAAGGAAAGTATGTGCTTAAGAAATACTACCCATGGATGTGGAAAGTTGACAACAGCCCTGGAGGGCCAGATGGATTCCAAACAGCTGTGACTTGATGGAGGCGCTCCATTTGGCAGGACCAGGAAGAGCTCAGCAGGAACAGCATCAATTAGCAACCTCTTCTTAGAGAGGATGATTGCAGCACATCACTGCAGTCAAGCTTCATGCAGCCACTACAGATGATGGTTATAAAGCCTCTGGAGCAACATGTAGACATGTTTGATACGATTTTAAAAGAGAACCTCAGAATACACTGTAATTCTCTTTCATTGATGAAGAGATGATTAATTGATACAAACTCTCCAGAAAGCAATTTTGCAATATGGTTTGAAAACCCTTAAAATCAAAACCCTCATAACTTTCAATTCAGCAATCCTCCTCTCCTGTAAGAAACTATCCTAAGCAAATAATCAGAAATGTAAACACAGATTTCTGCCCAAGAATGTTCATCACAGCGTTATTTATAATAGCAATAAAAGAAAATAGTGCCCAAATGCCGAAGGTAAGAAGTTGATGAAACGTATAATGGTATATAGCCACAGGATGGAAAGTTCTGATAGCCAGCAAAAAATACAATTAGGAAGAATTTTTAATAACATGAGAATATATTCACACTATAGTAGGTTAAAAAACAGAACACAAATTGCATATATCCTGTGATAACCTCTAAATAATACATGGTGAGGTCTTCTTACTTACCTGAATATGGTGATGAAATGTTTGTGTTGGCAGGCTCAGGGCTCCTCTTATGGGTTTATTTGCACGGGGATGTTTTTCCAGGGGCAAACGAGCTAACAATGAGGCGATAGGAGTTGTCCTAGAAAGAGAAGAAAGCAAGGACAATTAAAGGGATGTACAACAAAGCAGTACCTGACCCCTCACGCTAACATACTGGAGGGCCCCACTGAGGAGAAGTTGAGGAGATTCTCAAGATCTCAAACAGCTCTTCGCCAGGGAAGCCTTCCTCTTTCCCTACATGAGGTTTGATGCCTCTGATATAAGCTCTCAAAGCACTTGTTTCATTTCTATTTCAAAGCACATGATAAATGTTGTCATCGTATATCAGATGATATGCCATTCTCATGCACCAGTCCTGTCTTATTGAATACAGTAGTCACTTTCTAAAAATTGTTTATTAGCATAAAGTTGATTTACAATGTTGCGCTAGTTTCAGATGTACAGTAAGTGAATCAGTTATACATATATCCACTGTTTTTTATATTTTTCCCCCCATATAGGTTATTACAGAGTATTGAGTAGAGTTCTCTAAACAATACAGTAGGTCCTTATTAGTTATCAGTCATTTTAAATAGCAAATTCCATGGACAAAGGAACCTGGCAGGCTCTAGTCCATGGGTTTGCAAAGAGTTGGACACGGCTGAGCAACTGAGCATACACACATACCTTGAAATTTAAGTATAAATTAATTCAAAGACTTTTCTGATGGTCCAGTGATTAGGACTTCACCTCCAGTGCAGGGAGTACAGGTTTAACCCCTGGAAATAGGATTCCACATGCCTCAGGGCCAAAAAAAAAAAAAAAGAAAAGCAGCACATAAATAACAGAAACAATATTGCAAGAAATTCAATACAGACTTTAAAAATGGTCCACATCAGCAGAAACCAATACAATATTACAAAGTGATTGTCTTCCAATTAAGAATAATTTTTTTAAAAAATAAGTAATCAATAAGGACCTACTATATAGCACAGAGAACTCTACTCAGTACTCTGTAATAACCTATATAGGAAACAAATCTGATAAAGAATGGATATATGCATATGCATAACTGAACCATTTTGCTGTACATCTGAAACTAACACAGCATTATAAATCAACTATACCCCAATATAAAATAAAAATTAAATACATTTTAAAAGATCTGAGAAGAATAAATAATAAAAATGGTCCACATCAAGAAAAAAAAATTAATAATTAATTAATTCAGATAAGACAAATACTGGAGTGGAGAGCCATTTCCTTCTCCACAGGATCTTCCTAATCCAAGGATCAAGCTCTTGTCTCCAGCTTTCTAGGAAGATTCCTTACCACTTGAGCCATCGGGGAAGCCAGATAAGACCAAACAAAAGTCTATTTCTTGGACAAACAAGCCACATTTCAAGGGCCCAAGAGCTGCATGTGGCTAGTGGCCATCAGCAGGGACAGTGGACAGCATAGATATAAAACACCTCCATCATCACAATCTTCCAGAACGTGCTGTCTTGCTTACACTCCCTGCTCCCTAAAGTCTGGCCCATTACAAACACTCAGTAATATTCACTGAATGAATATATAGCAAGGAAACATTCTCATTAAAAAAGAGGGTCCCGGTATAGCACCTCCTTCTTAGATTTGTCCCTTTTCCTAATATCCAGCACCATCAAGCTCTAGTTATGAATACATGAGGTAAAGAATAAACAGAATAAATGATGATAAAAGAGCTCTGAGCTCTAACTAGGAATCCAAATGTGCAGCATCAGCCCTGACAGCAAGGGTGTCATGATGACATGTGTCTTATCCACCTTCTCTGGAGGAATTCTGAACTGGAAGTAGTTTATCCCTGTTACTGGGACCAGGGTGCTTGGGATGACGCAGCTAAGTTGCTGATGGTGGCCAGCCCATTCTCTCTTCTCTCTTCATCACTGTTTTTTTTGGTGGTTTTTTTTTTTTCTTCCCTAATAGCTAAAGGATTAAGCTTAAAATCTGGGTCTTGGTCACGAATCTGAACTCTGGAGCTTTAGAAGACCCAGGCTATTCAACCTTTGTATGCCCTTCACAAAAGTTGCCAGCAAGTCACGAACCTCAGTATGGAGCAAGAAACTGTACTCTAACACTTCCTTACCTACAGGAGGTACTCAGATCAATGCTGAATTAACAGGTAACTCTTGGTCTTGGAGAGAAGGTACCTGGTGAGTAACAGCATTCATTCAGCAAATGTTTATTGGGCACCTACTGGGAGACAGGCAATGCTTAGGCACTTGGAGACACACCCCGTGAACAAAACAGAAATAGAAACATACATGTTCATGAAGCTTACGTGCCAGGCTTTTCAGCCCTGGCTGAATATTAGAATCAGCTGGGGATTTTTGAAACTTCCTATTACTTGGGACACACACACACATATGCACACAGATTCTTATTAAAACAGTCTATGATAAGGACTAGAAAAAGGATTTTTCTTAAACTTCACAGCTGGTTTCAATGAACAGTCACCCGGAGAAACGTCAGAACCAGTGGTTCTGAAAGTGGTGATCCCCAGACCAGCAGCACCTGGGAATGTGTTAGAAATGCAAGTTTGGGACTTCCCTGGTGGTCCAGTGGTTAAGAATCCACCCTGCAGTGCAGGGGAGGTGGGTTTGATCCCTGGTCAGGGAACTAAGATTCCCACATGCTGCAGAGCAACTAAGCCTGCACGCTGCAACACTGAGCCCACATGCCACAACTAGACAGTCTGTGCGCCACAAGGAAAGATCCCACATGACAGTGAAGATCCTGCATCCTGCAATTAAGGCCCAGCATAGACAAATACATGTGTATGTGTGCTCAGCTGCTCAGTCATGTCTGACTCTCTGCAGCCCTGTGGACTGTAGCCTGCTAGGCTCCTCTGTCATTTCCTACTCCAGAGGATCTTTTCAACCCATGGATCGAATGTGTGTCCTCCACTTGGCAGGCAGATTCTTTACCACTAGCGCCACTGGGAAGCCCCAAGTAAATAAATAACTATTTTCAAAAAGATAAAAGAAATGCATGCTCTCAGACCTCTCCCTAGATGTACAGAATCAGAAACTCTAGGATGGGGACCCAGGAAGCTGTGTTTTAACACGCTTTTCAGCCAACTCTGATGCATTCAACAGTTTGAGAACCACGAGTCGAAACAAAATTACCTGGAGAAATGAGTTTTTAAAGAAAGAAGAATCCTGCTGTCTGTCTTTTCCCGATGCCTTCCTGCCAAGTCATTAAACCTGGACAGGAATCGTAAGAACAGCTTCCCTCAGCCACACTGCTGGGTTTCAGAGCCCCTCACCAGCTGCTCAAGGAACTGCCTCCCTAGCTGGGACTCCTACCCCCACCCACTTCCCCAGTTAGCAAGGCCTCCCCACTGCCAATGAGCCTGGCCCAGACACCCTCTGCTGACGTCCCCATAATCACCTGCAGGCGCAAGGAGCCCCCACATCTTATGACGTTCCCGTCTCCCAGAGAGCTGCACAGACAGGGCACAGGCCCGCACAGAGATGCACGGCCCACCACGGCACACACATGCAGCCTCAGGTTTCACAATACGCAGAAGCGCTTTCCTCTCTGTCACACACGATGTCACAATCACATGCACAGCACTCATTGTCAAGCACACACTCACATCCTCTTACTCTGTTTTAGACACACACACCCATCACTCTACCAGCAGCTCCCAAATTTGTCTGCATGTTGGCCTCACCTGTGAAAGTGGGAAAGTGTTAGTCGCTCAGTTGTGTTCAACTCTTTGCAACTCCATGGACCGGGGATCGAACCTCAGTCTCCTGCCTTGCAAGCAGATTCTTTACCATCTGATGTACCAGGGAAGCCCACCTAGGAGTTTAAATTCTGATGCCCAGGACACACCCTGCATACGTTAAACAAGGATATCTGGAGTTGGGAAGCAGGTATCTGTGTTTTCAAAAGCTACCCAAGTGGTTCCAATGGGTAGCCAAGGTTGAGAATACTGCTCTCCACTCTGGTCCTTTGACTAACAGGAAGAAGAAATAGTAGAGGGTCTCAGCTTCTTTCAGAAAGGAAGAGACAAGATCAACAGGGGAAACTGGAATTCAAAGATTTCCCAAAGTCTTCTGTAGCATCCTTTGATTCACAAGGATCTGGATCACTCATCCGGTGTTTCGTGAGCACGTCCTACCAAGTCTTATTTCATCTGCTAATGCCCATGCATTAAGGACCATCAGGAACATATTTTCATCAGACAAAATTGTGTTTATTGACCCACTGCACTGAGGCGGGGTGGGATGGGGGTGGGGCTGGCGGATGGCAGTGGTACACCAAGGAGAACATGGGGCATCTCAGCAAGAGACTATTAGCAAGAACGCACTGTGGAATTGGGGCTAGGGGTGTGGGATTCATGGGAGGTTTCAAGGGAGCAGGGCTTTGCTCTGGATTGGATGTGTTGAACTTAGCATGAGATGATAATTCCATGACTGGGTGTCTTAATGAATCTTATCTAGAAATTCAGAGGAACAAAGTACGACTAAAGCTTTAACTTTGGAGTACAGAATGAAGGCTAATAGGGTTCTGCCAAGAGAACGCACTGGTCATAGCAAGCACCCTCTTCCAACAACACAAGAGAAGACTCTACACATGGACATCACCAGATGGTCTACACCAAAATCAGATTGATTACATTCTTTGCAGCTAAAGATGGAGAAGCTCTATACAGTCAGCAAAAACAAGACCGGGAGCTGACTGTGGCTCAGATCATGAACTCCTTATTGTCAAATTCAGACTGAAATTGAAGAACGTGCAGAAAACCTCCAGACCATTCAGGTATGACCTAAATCAAATCCTTATAACTATACAGTGGAAGTGAGAAATAGATTTAAGGGACTAGATCTGATAGAGAGAGTGCCTGATGAACTGTGGACGGAGGTTCATGACATTGTACAGGAGACAGGAATCAAGACCATCCCCAAGAAAAAGAAATGCAAAAAAGCAAAATGGCTGTCTGAGGACACCTTACAAATACCTGTGAAAAGAAGGGAAGCAAAAAGCAAAGGAGAAAAGGAAAGATATACCTATTTGAATGCAGAGTTCCAAAGAATAGCAAGGAGAGATAAGAAAGCCTTCCTCAGTGATCAATGCAAAGAAATAGAGCTTGAATGGGAAATGGGAATGGGAAAAACTAGAGATCTCTTCAAGAAAATGAGAGATACCAAGGGAACATTTCATGCAAAGATGGGAACAATAAAGGACAGAAATGGTAGGGACCTAAGAGAAGCAGAAGATATTAAGAAGAGGTGGCAAGAATACACAGAAGAACTGTACAAAAAAGATCTTCACGACCCAGATAATCACAATGGTGTGATCACTCATCTAGAGCCAGACATCCTGGAATGTGAAGTCAAGTGGGCCTTAGAAAGCATCGCTATGAACAAAGCTAGTGGAGGTGATGGAATACCAGTTGAGCCATTTCAAATCCTGAAAGATGACTCTGTGAAAGTGCTGCACTCAATATGCCAGCAAATTTAGAAAACTCAGCAGTGGCCACAGGACTGGAAAAGGTCAGTTTTCATTCCAATCCCAAAGAAAGGCAATGCCAAAGAATGCTCAAACTACCGCACAATTGCACTCATCTCACACGCTAGTAAAGTAATGCTCAAAATTCTCCAAGCCAGGCTTCAGCAATATGTGAACCATGAACTTCCAGATGTTCAAGCTTGTTTTAGAAAAGGCAGAGGAACCACAGATCAAATTGCCAACATCCACTGGATCATCAAAAAAGCAAGAGAGTTCCAGAAAATGCAGGTCAGGAAGCAACAGTTAGAACTAAACATAGAACAACAGACTAGTTCCAAATAGGAAAAGGAGTACGTCAAGGCTGTATATTGTCACCCTGCTAGTTTAACTTATATGCAGAGTACATCATGAGAAACACTGGGCTGGAAGAAGCACAAGCTGGAATGAAGACTGCCGGGAGAAATATCAATAACCTCAGATATGCAGATGACACCACCCTTATGGCAGAAAGTGAAGAACTAAAGAGCCTCTTGATGAAAGTGAAAGAAGAGAGTGAAAAAGTTGGCTTAATGCTCAAAATTCAGAAAACGAAGATCATGGCATCTGGTCCCGTCACTTCATGGGAAATAGATGGGAAAACAGTGGAAACAGTGGCTGACTTTATTTTTCTGGGCTCCAAAATCACTGCAGATGGTGATTGCAGCCATGAAAATTAAAAGATGCTTACTCCTTGGAAGGAAAGTTATGACCAACCTAGATAGTATATTCAAAAGCAGAGACATTACTTTGCCAACAAAGTTCTGTCTAGTCAAGGCTATGGTTTTTCCTGTGGTCATATATGGATGTGAGAGTTGGACTGTGAAGAAAGCTGAGTGCTGAAGAGTTGATGTTTTTGAACTGTGATGTTGGAGAAGACTCTTGAGAGTCCCTTGGACTGCAAGGAAATCCAACCAGTCCATCCTAAAGGAGATCAATCCTGGGTGTTCACTGGAAGGACTGATGTTGAAGCTGAAACTCCAATACTTTGGCCACCTGATGCGAAGAGCTGACTCATTTGGAAAAGACCCTGATGCTGGGGAAGATTGAAGGCAGGAGGAGAAGGGGACGACAGAGGATGAGATTGGTTGGATGGCATCACTCAACGGACAGGGGTTTGGGTGGACTCCGGGAGTTGGTGACAGACAGGCAGGCCTGGCATGCTACGGTTCATGGGGTTGCAAAGAGTCAGACACGACTGAGTGACTGAACTGAACTGAACTGAAAGCTATAACTGATACAGAAACAGAAGTCATGCCCATAGGGCAGGAAATAAAGATGCTTAGACATTTGTATGGCCTTGACAGGGGTCTTGCTTTGTGCTCAGACACAATTATGGAATGATCTCATGTTTATCTTGCTCCATTTCAGCCACAGAGCAGCCTTGTCCCATGTCATTCTTTTGTGACATTGTTGAAAAGGAGAGCAGCAAGGACTAGCTGTGGCTGCCAGGCCAGCCCCGACCATCAGGGGCTACACTTCTTCCTCTTCTGTCTCCTCTGTTCTCCAAGTTGACTCTATATTGTCTCTTTGCATTTTTACAAATGTGCCCATTTGTTCCTCTAGGAAATGAACTTCATCTTCTTAATCTCCTCTATAACACATAGCATAGCGCTAGGCACATAGACAAGGGAGCCCCCACATTCTGAAAAGTATATTAGGTTTAGATTTGGAATCAGAAAACCCAGCTCCGAGTTCCTACTTTCCACTTGCTAAATAGATAACTTGGGCAAATAACTCAGTCTCTCTGAGCTCAGATAGGGATGACAGGCCTTGCCTACACCACTGAGATTCTGGTGCAGATAAAAGGAGACAACTCTCCAGCCACAAGGAGTGGGCAAAGCAGCAGATTCTCAAGGAATGCACACTGGGGAAGGCAGCTGGAATGGAGAGCGACTGATCTGACCAAACCTTGGTTGGGCATGGGGTTGCTGTTGTTGCTTAGTCTCCAAGTAGCGTTCAACTCTTTTGTGAACCCATGGACTGTAGCCCACCAGACTCCTCTGTCCGTGGGATTTCCCAGGCAAGCATCCTGGAGTGTGCTGTCCTTTCCTCTTCCAGGGGATCTTCCTGACCCAGGGATCCAACCCACATCTCCCGCATTGGCAGGTGTATTCTTTACCACTGAGCCACCACGGAAGCTGCTTGCTTGGAGTAGCAAAGGACAACTGGCTTAGGGGACCTCTGAAAACTCAGTGTGGGTACGAGAAGTGGAATCAACAGGTGGAATTCCAGCCTCCTAGGTGACCCTTTAGTTCCTAGAAACAAGCTTCAAGCATAAGTGATTACAGGTTGAATTTGCTTAGACTGCCATTGCACAACATTTTCTGAGTGCTGACTATGTGATACAGAAATGGAAAAAACACAGTTTCTTCCCAAAGATACTCTTAGTCTAGTGGAAGAAAGAGAGACACATATAAAATCATTGCAATTCAGCATGGAAAACGGAGCACTTAAGAGGTACAGCATAGCATAGAGCAGGGAGGGGTTAATTCTCTATCAGGGCCTGGGGAAGAGTGGTGAGGAGATGTTAGGGAAAACTCCACAAAAATGAGCGGTGCTTCAACTAGGTTTTCAAAGGATGAGTAGGAGTGTGCCAGGCAGATGGAGGAGGAAGTGTCAGATCAGAAACCCATTCATAACTAAGTCATTTCAAGGGGGTACAAGACTGCTGTGTCAGCTGTTTTATCCCCAGGTCATAACAAATTGTCCAGGACATAGTGTTTACTTAAAAGGAGAAGGAGCAATTAATGAACACAATAGCTATTGTTATCAGAGGTTTTAGCCCTCTGGTAGAATTCCAACCATTATAAAAAGTATGCCTCTATCCAGTGTAGCTCTCTTTACAGTCATAGTTACATTATACTTAAGTCTCCTGGCCCCATATTTACAACTCTTTGAAATTCCCTACACGCTCAACTGATTTCAATATCCAAAACCAGATTTTTTAAACAAAGATTATACAAATATTGAGTGTTTTTTTAATTCAATTTTTAGTTAGTGCTGTCTGTCTTGAAATAACTAATTCAGAAAGGCTATGACCCCAAAGCACAAGACTCCATCTACAGCCTCTTCCGAGTATTCTGACTTCCAGAAAATCAAGTTTAGTTAGTTAGCTGTAAGTTAACAGGCCACAAGGGAGCCCTGGGCTTGTCCCATGGCCCTGGCTTCTTTAGAGAAGACTCAGAAACTAATTCTAGAAGTAGCTGCCAAAAGAGCTTCAGGCTTCACAGGCCATGTGTACCAGCTTCCCCTGGGTGGCCAAAACTGAAAGTGATCTATCTGGCCAATTTTCTTGAGTTAGAATTAATATACCACATTATATTAGTTTCAGATACACAACATAGCAATTCACTATTTCTATACATTATGAAATGACCACCACAATAAATCCAGTCGCCACCTGTCACCATACCAAGTTGTCACAATATTATTGACTATATCCCTTATGTGTATATTATACCCCCATGAGTGACTTAGTTTATAGCTGAAAGTTTCTACCTCCAAATTCCCCTGGCCTGTTTTATCCATCCTCCCACCTTCCTCCCCTCTGGCGACCACCAGTTTTACCACCATTTACTGGCCAGAGAGGCCCTTCTTTCAGGATGCTTTAAGGATATGTTACATACAGTTGAGGGGAGCGGGTACCCTTCTATAAGGGTGGCTAGACTCTCCAGCCCTGCTGTGCTCAATCTGCCACCAGCCAATGGCGAACTAACCCCTCCCACCATCCCCACCTGTGAAATGGGCATGTGAGAAAATAGCCACATTCTCAAATAACATATTCTTTTACATACACATTGAAATTGCCATCCAAACTAAATGAATTAAATGTAAATAGCCATTTGACTTTCTATCTGTACTTCTAGTTTGTATTTTTAAGTTGACCAAAAAAAAAGCATAGTCAACTCAGGGATACAGACTAGTTGAATACCGAGTGTTGTGAGAGAGGACCCTGGGAAGACCTGGCTAGGATTAGGAAGCAGAACTAGGGAGGCCAGGTCTATAAGTCACTGCCCCGGACACCACCTGCAATGCGGCCTTAGTACGCTTGGAGGGGTTCACACTCCTGGTCTGAACTTCTCCCGGTAACCCCTCCTTACCTCTTTTCATCTTGCCTTTGACCTTCCCAGGTACTGCCCTCCACTCTTGGCGTCATGCCCTCTCCTCTCTCTAAAACTCGGGTTCAAAATTACTTTCCAGTAAATCCTTATTTACTTTCTTCTTACATCAGCATTGGAAGGTATAATTTATGTACAATAAGCTGTATCCATGCTGAGCATTGACAAACGTATAGACCCATATAACCACCATCCCATCAAATATAACATCCCAAAGAGTGTTCTCATGCCCCTTTGTGTCCAGCGCCGTCACTACTGACTAGTCTTCCTGCTCTGGGGTTTACCGTGAATGGAATCACACAGTATGTGTTCCACTGTGCCTGGCTTCCCTCTTTCAGAGTGATGCTGGGAGTCCCCACGTTGCGTTTCTGTGGCTGAGGAGTATTCCATCGGGTGAACCCACCACTGCTCATGTATCCATTCACTTGAGGAAAGACACTGAGTTTTCCCAGTTTTTGAGTATCATACAAAAAGTGTCTGTGAACATTCCAGGTCCGATGTGGGAACACGATTACTTCGCGTATCTTGTCCTGTTGTCTAACTGCTTCCAGTGCTCTGTGAAGGCCAGGAGTGGAATGGGATCCTCCTAGCTCTCACCAGATTTTCCTCCTTGCCCCTGATCTGATGTCCCTATCCTTTTTGAGAATGTGCTGTTTGACTCAACTCTCAGACAGCATCACCCCCAACCCCAACCATGTCCCTGACCTGAAAATGGAAAGCAGATACTTAAAAATCCAGCTCTGGTACCAGGTTAATTTCACCACTGACAAGCCACATTGATGGCATGACTCCCCAACATGACAGAATGAGAAGGACATTCCAGTCTGCCATGTCCTTCTCCAAACCCTCCACATCGGTCTAACTCAGAGAAGCCTCAAGGACAGACCAGTACTCTTCAAAATTGTCAAGGTCATGATACTCTGGCTACCTGATGCAAAGAGCCGACTCACTGGAAAAGAGCCTGATACTGGGCAAGACTGAAGGCAGGAGGAGAAGGGGATGACAGAAGATGAGATTGTTGGATGCCATCATTGACTCAATGAACATGAGTTTGAGAAAGCTCCAGGAGTTGGTGATGGACAGGGAAGCCTGGCATGCTGCAGTCCATGGGGTCACAAAGAGTCGGACACGACTGAATGACTGAACAACAACATGAAAAACACAAAGACTTCTGGACAAACTGGAGATACCTGAAGGAAGTCTGTAGTTTTGGCTAATAGTAATACACTCACATTGGTTTCTTAGTTTTGACAAAGGTGCCGGATGACGTCAGCTATCAACAATAGAAGGGCCTGGGGAGGGGTATCTAGGGGTATCTGTACCATCTTTGCAGATCTCCAGGAAATATAAAATATTTCCAAAAGTTGAAAAAACACACTTTTAAAATGTCAGGCTTTAACATTCTGAGCACACGAGCAATAACTCTGAGCTGCAGCCACCCCTCTAACCTGCCACGCCACCCTCACCACCGTGCATCCCCCAGGAAAGGCTGGATCACCGCTTGTCTACCTGTACTCTTTACTCTCCCTTTGGGTAGATCTGCCTGGGATTTCTGATGATCAAATTGCTGTCCCGTTGCTATAGACACAAATCCTTATCGGGGTTTTTCTGCACAGACTGACCAATGTCGTGTGTGGGTGCGAGTTCAGTCGTGTCTAGAGTGACACCATGGACCGTAGCCCACCAGGCTCCTCTGACCATGGGATTTTCCAGGCATGAATACTGGAGCAGGTTGCCATTTCCTTCTCTAGGGGAGCCTCCTGACCCAAAGATCGGACCCTCATCTCCTGCATCGGCAGGCAGTTTCTTTACCAGTTGAGCCCATAAACCATCCCAAACGAAGGAAAGAGCAGCACGTCTGAGCACAGACGGGATGTGTTCTAATGCACGGCAAACCCCAACCAGCTCCACCAAGAGGCAGGTGATGCTGGAGGGAGACACATACCACCCAGGGGCAGCAAGACACTGTCGGATGCCCTGCCTTTTCCACCACCTTCCCTTTTCCACTGGGAAGCAAAGCATCCCTGAGTGGTTGAGGCAGCCTTTTACAAACCCTACTCTGGGCTCTAGTTTTATTTCCCAAGGTTAACGATCTAAATAAATTGCCAAGCCTTCCCCTTCTAAGCTGCTTGAGAAACGATGCTTTCTGGTCAACGCGTATCAGATCAGTACTTTCTCCCTTTGAAACTTACCACTGACACAAGTTTTCATTCCACCTAATGAACCAATATTAGTTTAACTACATGTTGTTAATTAAAAGCAAGGTCTAATGCACGCTTTCTTTTTCCTACAAGAAAAAAAGAGAAGCAATATTTCACTTGAAAAGTTCCCAAAACAGAATAATAGTCCTAGAATTTATAGGCCTCTCTTAATGGATATGTTGAAATATCTTTTAAGGGTGCCCTACCCTTAGGGATCTCATTCGCCTTCCAAGTGAGATCTGACCACAGATAACTCTCTATAACCCAGGCCATTCAGCTCTCATGCATGGGAGGAAACATTTCCTCCTGGGTTCTCAATCTTTTTTTCATTCCAAACCATTTAGTTGGTGGGTCAACATGAATTGTGTGCCCAAGAAAACAAAAGCCACCTCTCCTGGTGGATCGAGCCAAAGATCTAGGGAAGCGTCTTCACTTGGGTTCCTCTGGAAGGAAGGATTTGAGTGAAAATGATTTATTAGGAGTTGATCCAAGGACACATGAGTAGGGGAAAGGAGAAGTGAGACAGAGAAGGGAAGGAAACCAATGCAAAGTATGTGTTAGGAGATGAGTTACCACCCTGGGCACCTGGGGCTTAGCCACTCTGGCCTGCCTGGGACCAGGGCAGAAGATGCACTTCAGAGTCACCCCACGGAGACACCAAGAGCTGTGTACTGTTCTCCAACTTCTGTCATCACTGGTTGGTGCTTTTCTGAGGTATTAATCTCCCAGTCCTTCCAGCCTCCCAATAGCAGAGACAATGTGGGATCTGGTGACCACAGAGAGCCTTCAGGCAGAGACAGAGGGACCAGTAGTTCAAAGTTAAGCCAATTTCCACGGAAATGGTGAGAGCCAGAGGAATGTGGGCAGAGGACCAGCAGCTCCTGCGGATACAGTGGGTCAGAGCAGAGGCAGGGATGGAGCCCCGCCCTCCAGTCCTCTCGTCGCGTTGGGTAAGTACTGTTTCTGCCTTTGGCAGCCAGAGAAGAAAGACTGGGGGCAGGTGGGAGGGAGGCACAAGAAGGAGGGGATATATATAGTTGTTATGACTGATTTGCACTGTTGTACAGCAGAGACCAACACAACATTGCTTATCTTCCAATTAAAAAAAATAACAAACATCTAAACAAAATAGATGTTTGGTTTAGAAACAAAATAATAAAATAATCATTTTATTATTATAAAATATAATATTATTTTATAATGAAATAATAGACACCAAAAAAGAGAGAGAGAAGAAAGCCTGCCACATTTACAAATATGCGGTGGTTAGTGGGGTTCCCAGAGCCTGCTGGGTGGACTCGGTGTGGTGTGTCGTGGCTTTCCGTTCTCCTCTCGTGTGGTCCTTGACACAGTAGGAAGATGACTGAACCAGCAGGCCTGGTTCTGCCACTAATGGTGCCCTTGGGAAAGTCACCACCTTTCTAAAATTCAATTTCCTCCATTTGTATATAGGGGATAATAAGAAGCATCTCATGAATTCCTAATTTTGATTGAAAGCTCATATTATCTCAAGTGAGAACTGAGAAAACTGGGGCATTCAGTGTTGCTAACAGAATCTAATGAGATAATAAACACATTGGGTAAGTAGCACCCTACAAAAATAAGGTAGTATTAATAAGACTGTCTTATGGAGCACCATTGCCAAGAAATATAGCCATCCCAAGGCAGTCCTTGGGTTATTAGGGATATTGTAATCAATGTATGAACATGGATTAAAGGGTTTTAAGAAACATAAGAACCATGTGTAATCCATTATTCCTATTTAGATGCTGAGTCTCCCACATTGAGGAGAAGGCAATGGCACCCCACTCCAGTATGCTTGCCTGGAAAATCCCATGAACTGAGGAGCCTGGTAGACTGCAGTCCATGGGGTCGCGAAAGGACACGACTGAGTGGCTTCACTTTCATTTTTCACTTTCATGCATTGGAGAAGGAAATGGCAACCCACTCCAGTGTTCTTGCTTGGAGAATCCCAGGGACGGGGGAGCCTGGTGGGCTGTCGTCTATGGGGTTGCACAGAGTCGGACATGACTGAAGCAACTTAGCAGCAGCAGCAGCTCCCACATTGCAGGCAGATTCTTTACCAGCTGAGCCACAAGCGAAACCCAAGAATACTGGAGTGGGTAGCCTATCCCTTCTCCAGCAGATCTTCCTGACCCAGGAATCAAACCGGGGTCTCCTGCATTGCAGGCGGATTCTTTACCAACTGAGCTATGAGGAAAGCCCTTTAAATAATGATAATTATAAAATACAATTTGAGAAAATTATAGCAGTTTGAATATAGGCCAGTATTATATTAATATGATATTAAAGAATTAATTTTGTTAGATGGGATAATGGTATCGTAGTTACCACAGGAAAATGATCTTATATTTTGGAGATCTGGATTTGCATATTAGGGGTGAAGCATTTATGTATTTGTATTTACTTTAAAATGATCTAGAATAATATGACAAAATGCTGACAAATGCTAGGTGATAGCTAAATGGGTGTTCATCTTACTGTCTTTTCTGCTTTTCTATGTGTTTGAAAAGTTTCATAACAAAAACATCACAGCGTTTTTACAGAATTTTTAAATAAATATTTCAAACATGAAAAACATAACATCGCTGGGACTTACCAATGCTGAGTGAAATTTAGTTCATTTACCTTTTAATTGAAATTTTTACTGAGATAATTGTAGCTGGCAGTTGTAAGTAGTAATAGTGTGTGCGCTTTGCATGGTTTTCCCCAATAGTGACATTTTACAAAACTATAGTATAATATCATAACCAGGATATTGACAGTAATGAAATCTACTGGTCTTATTCAGATTTCCGCATTGTTATCTATATCCCTTTGTCTGTGGAAGGATGTGGACGTGTGTGTTTAGTCATATAAATTTTATCACATATGTAGGTACATGTAGCCACCATCAAATATTTTCATCACCTCAAGGATCCTTCAGATTGACCTTTTAAAATTACATCCACCACACTCCCTACCCACACCCCTCCTCATCTCTAAACCTTGTCTCCCTTCCCAAAATTATACCATTTCAAAAATGTTATATAAATGGAATTATATGGGAGGTAACCTAAAAAGTCCATGTGAAGTGACAGGTAAGACTGGGTAGGAACCAGAAGAACTGAGTCTGAGCCCAAGCTCTACCACGAGAGCCGTCGGTTTCTTCAGTATATTACCAATCTATCTTGGCCTTTGTTTCTTCATCTGTAAAACCAAGTGGCCACTTGCTTTCTAGGGAACAAGGCTTTTCCAGGAGATAAAAGTATGCCCTTGGCAAGAATCCCAGTATGAACGGTACGCTCTGAAGTTATGCAGGGCACTTTCTGTGCAATTCAATGCAGAGACCCTGCCTCCAGGCTGGCATATTTCCTCCTTTCAAATGAATATGTTGGCAAGTGGGTGTTTTCTCCATGTCTGCAAGCTTGATTGAATCAATCTCCCTGAGAGAGAATATTCTACTCCCCTGTGCTGATACAGAAAGTTTCCGAGCCTAGGAGGTCCTGGATTGTGATAAATTTCTCCCCAAAATAAAGGCCACCTTGTGAAATCCCTTATCAGACAGTTAAAACTCTCCTAGGGATGTCCTGACTTTGCTGCCAACTTCTTTAACATCTCAGCAAATGATCTGACCATTTCAGGGTCTGCGTTTCATCTATAAAAAGAGGATGTGCAACAATGAGGACCACCCCCCCGCACCCCAGTCATGCCACCCGAAGAGGGCAGACAGCTGCCAGCAGAGGATGCTTTGTGCTCTCAAGACTTTAAATATGTGACACGTGCACCTCTCTTCAGCCCAAGTGCGACTCCAACGCTGTTTAATTTATGTTCAATTATTTATTCTGCTGTAATGCCCTCTCCAATTACTAACAGATAATTGCATAAGAGGAAATGAAACCCAACATGCCAGACTAATGTGAGATCATTTTATGAGCAAATTCCTGGCTGGGAAACACTGGCTGAAATGGGGCACAGGTGATTAAGTACAATGAAAGCAGGGAGACAGGGCCCCCCTTTAATTAGCTCCTTAACTTATTTAATGATGCATTGTGGGTCCTGAAAGATGTTATTGTTTGAGTTTAATGTGCCATACCATACAGGAAAAGGAGCCTGTGAAGGAAAAAGCCAAAATGCTTATTGGCGAACATGTCCTTGGTGTGGTCTGCTCAACCCCATGAGCAAGCCAGGAGACGGTTATTCTGCTTTCTCTCTCCCTTCTCTGAACATCAGGTGCACGTGGGAAGACCCTTGCGGCAGCCCTCAGACTCAAAAGTTTACTTGGCAACCTGGCAACTGTGTATATTTCTACTTCCTGGCTCAGCACATTGGCGATCGATGACAAGAAACTAAATTTTCCCTCTAAGTTATTCTTCGGAGAAGGCAATGGCAACCCACTCCAGTACTCTTGGCTGGAAAATCCCATGGATGGAGGAGCCTCATAGGCTGCAGTCCACGGGGTCGCTAAGTCGGACATGACTGAGCAACTTCACTTTCACTTTTCACTTTCATGCATTGGAGAAGGAAATGGCAACCCACGCCAGTGTTCTTGCCTGGAGGATCCCAGGGACGGGGGAGCCTGGTGGGCTGCCGTCTATGAGGTTGCACAGAGTCGGACACGACTGAACTGACTTAGCAAGTTATTCTTCATCTTGGGTAAGAATCAGAGTCCAAAAGAGAGGAGCAAGAAATGCCATATTTTTTCTTTTTAAACTGAACTGTAATTTTAGACCCCATTTCATAGGGAAGGTAGAAACTTTGTCTCAGTAACTTTGGGGTCTCCTCCTTCTGGAGTTACCTGGGTATCTTCAAGCATGTCTGACTTCACCTATACGTGCATGCCCACCTGTTTCTAGTCCCTGCTTCCTGGATGAGAGCACTGGGATAAATGCAGCCCTTTCACCAGAACAAGCATATATTCTAGCTGAGCAGCGCCTAGATTCAATCACCCTTTTTTCGCTCTTCTCTCTGAGGCCATCTCCACTCCTGTTCAATATATTCTCCTGTCTAAGTTCAGCTTCTTCTTGTTCCATTGATGTCCCTTTTGTGGCCTTTTCCACTTGAGCAAAACACCAGGGCTCATAGATCAGAGAATCTGAAATGTGAGCGAGATTCAGAAATAGCTTAATCCAACTCCCTCCCTCTTACACTGAGGTGACTCAGGAGTTGGGGGAGAGTGTGATCCTACAAGGAATTTTCTGGGATGGAAACTGCTCTGTATCCTGACTGTGGTGGTGGTTGGATGAATACACACACTTGTGCTGAGAGTTCATAGAACGAAATACCAAAAAATTAATTTTCCTGTATGATAACTTAAAAAATACAAACCTACCAAGCTTGAAAGTTGGGCTCAAAATCTTGGTCTCCTGAACCTTATAAAAGTACTCCCTAAGACAACAACAATTTAGTTGACAAAGTAGGTCAAAATGGCTTGTGTGCATGCATGCTAAGTTGCTTCAGTCATGTCTGAGCCTTTCTGACTCTTTGT
The DNA here is from genome assembly GCF_016772045.2 of Ovis aries. Classification (NCBI taxonomy): domain Eukaryota; kingdom Metazoa; phylum Chordata; class Mammalia; order Artiodactyla; family Bovidae; genus Ovis; species Ovis aries. The sequence goes on along the minus strand of NC_056077.1, from coordinate 15,421,635 downwards.
GACCCCATGGACTGTGGCCTGCCAGGCTCCTCTGTCCATGGAATTCTCCAGGCAAGAATACTGGACTGGGTTGCCATGCCCTCCACCAGGGGATCTTCCCCACCCAGGGATCAAACACACGTCTCCTGCATTATTTTTACCACTCACGCAAGATGGCACGATCACGTATATAAATATGTGGGTCATCCTGACATGCTTAGTGTGTGTTGTATATTACATACTGTATCATATATATCATTCTCATATATTCTCATATTGATGTATTAGTTATATTAGTATACATATATATTCTTATTTATATTCCTTTCCTAAGAGCTAAGCACAGTGTCTGGTCAAGAAACACTTATTGAATGACAAAATTCGTAGTTTGCATAAAGCAAGCACCATGGAAGAATACAAGTGAGATCCTAGATACACAAGTGGGGGTTGCTTGAATTTTAGGCTTTCAACAATCTGTTTTCTCACTTGCTCAATACCTCTGCCAGCTGTGGGCTCAGCTAATCACCTGTAATAATAAAGCCGGCGCTAACGGAAGCTGTCGGTTTCCTGTCGCTTAGCTGCGAGCCTTTCAAATCACCCATAGTGGTTTTCACTCTGTCCCTTTTCTTGTCCCTTGGGCTCCAGGCTCATTTATGACCTGCAGCCTCAGCAGTCCGATTTCCATGTCTCCTAGTCACCTCAAATTTAACAAGGCCAGAACTGAACTGCTGAGTTCCTGTCCCCTAGATAAAACCCCAAGCAAAAACAAATTGTCTCTTGCCCGCTTCAGTAAAAGGCAACCGGCTGCACCAGCCAAAAACTAAACCGTCACTCTCGATGCCTTCCGTTTCCTCAAATCCATCATCCTCTCTTTCCTCACTCCATCTGTCTCATCCTGGTTGTCATCTCTCTCCTGACTGCTAAAATCTTCTCACTGACCTCCCAGCTTCCACGGTTTCTCTGCTACAGGTCATTCTCTGCGCAATGAACTGGACTTAAAAATTAAAATTACATCATGTTGTTAAAACCTACAGGGCTCCCTTCCATGCTCAGGATATAGTCCATTGCCCACCCTCTAGGATTTGACCCCTGCCCTTCTCCTCAATCTCTTTTCTTTGCACTGTCCCTCCTACTGATACTTCAGCCACTTTTGCCTTTTTCACTGTGTAGCAAATATGCCAAGTTCGTTCTTTAGGGCCCCTTATTTTAACTTGGCCTCTATATCTCTTCCCTTGGATTGTGTCTGGCTGTTTCTTTTCCTGCAGGTCTCAGATGTGAGCTGTTCAGATAAGACTTCTTTACCCAACCCAGAAGAGCCTAATATCTTTATTCATAAAAATAAGTTGTCTGAAGATTTCCCTGGTGGTCCAGTGGTTAAGGGAGAAGGCAATGGCAACCCACTTTCACTTTTCACTTTCATGCATTGGAGAAGGAAATGGCAACCCACTCCAGTGTTCTTGCCTGGAGAATCCCAGGGATGGGGGAGCCTGGTGGGCTGCCGTCTATGGGGTCGCACAGAGTTGGACACGACTGAAGCGACTTGGCAGCAGCAGCAGCCGTGGCTAAGAACCTGCCTGTCAATTCAGGGGACAACAGGTTTGATCCCTGGTCCAGGAAGATCCCACATGCCATGGAGCAACTAAGCTCGTGGTGGTGGTGGTGGTGGTTTAGTCACTAAATCATCTCTGACCCTTGCAGCCCCATGGACTGTAGCCTTCCAGGCTCCTCTATCCATGGGATTCTCCAGGCAAGAATACTGGAGTGGGTTGCCATTTCCTTCTCCAGGGGATCTTCCCAATCCAGGAATTGAACCCGGGTTTCTTGCACTGCAGGCAGATTCTTTACCGACTGAGCTATGAGGGAAGCCCTAACTAAGCTCGTAGGCCACAACTACGGTGCCCGAGTACCACAACTACGGCTCACACGCTGTAGAAAATGCAACAAGGGGAGCTGCCATAATGAGAAGCCCTCACACAGCAACAAAGAATTGCCCCGGCTCACCACTAGAGAAAGCCCACATGCAGCAAGGAAAACCAATGCAGCCAAAAATAAATAAAAAGTTTTTTAAAAAAATAGGCTGTCTGTGGTCCTTCTCTGGACTATAAAGCCCCCTAAGTGTAGGGTTCTTTTCTAGTTTGCTCTCTGCTGTAGCTGCACGCCAAGAACAGCGTGTACAGTAGGTATGCAGCAAATGTTTGATGGATAAATTAACTGGAAAGGAAATGCACACAAAGAAAAAACTAATTGGAATTTCCTTGTAGAAACCCTCAAAGACTGCATAAGCTGGGTAACACATTCAGTACAGTTCAATCGCTCAGTCGTGTCCAACTCTTTGCAACCCCATGAACCACAGCACGCCAGGCCTCCCTGTCCATCACCAACTCTCAGAGTTTATCCAAACTCATGTCCATCGAGTCGGTGATGCCATCCAACCATCTCATCCTCTGTTGTCCCCTTTCCTCCTGCCTTCAATCTTTCCCAGCATCAGGGTCTTTTCAGATGAGTCAGTTCTTTGCATCAGGTGGCCAAAGTACTGGAGTTTCAGCTTCAGCATCAGTCCTTCCAATTAATATTCAGGACTGATTTCCTTTAGAATGGACTGGTTGGATCTCCTTGCTGACATATTCCAGAGGACACTTTTAAAGGAACAATCCCTAAGGCACAGAAGATTTCAGTGAAAAACTACAGCCCAGAGGCAGGAATGCCTTTCTCTCTGTGTGCTGAAACTTCAACACTCAACACTTCTTCCCTCAGCCAGGGGTACTTTATCAGAGGGTAAAGAGCATGGCAGGAAGGTAGGTATTTAGGGACTGAATTAGTATGTTTATTGGGCCACATCCTCAGAGGCAGGCCACTTGTCTCATCAGAGTTACAGCTGTCTCCTAAGCATTTTCCTCTCCAACCAGCAATTTGCATGGGCAAACTTAACATATTGTACAATGTTGATTTATGGTGACAATTAAGAACGTATTACCAAAGTCTATTTCACCATTAACATCCCTGGGGACAGGATAAGTTTTAAATCTTCTGGCTGCTTCCTCCCTAAAGGCTTGGATCTTGGCTAAGGATTTAGAGATTATAAATTTAACAAAGGATGAAACCTACAAGAGGAGAGTCTTGAACAGCAAATAATGAGTTTAACCAGCATTTCAAGTTCTCAGAAAGATTTATAATGCCCCCCTGCCTGAGGCCAAGGAATCTTTTATTTTGAAGTTTATAGCCTCTGTGGTTGACTGTTTTAGCTCCAGATGTGAGAGTCTGGTCCTTGAATGGGATTCTTTATGGAAGCCAGTGATCACTGCTTCAGCAAAATTTTCCTTCTGTGGACCTTTTTGGAGAAGAGTATAATCACCAGGAGACATTAACGCTCATTTCCAAAGACCAAAAGAGGCACTGTGCTATACGCTGAACAAGCTGCCTGATGGACAGACCATTGACTACATGCTCACCTGACTACATGCTCATCTAGTCTAATGGCTAGACTTCCAACACTCTGACTCGGAAGAACCTTGGGGCTAATTCATCCTATAAATACAGACATCTGGTTCTCTGGTGGGGCTACATTACCTCTGGGATCACCAATCACAGGAATGAAACACTAGCAAAACCAATCACTGTCTATTGTGAGTTCAAACTCACAGAGTTTGAAAGTCAATTACACCTAGGTTCAGTTCAGTTCAGTTCAGTCGCTCAGTCGTGTCCGGCTCTTTGCGACCCCATTAATCGCAGCACGCCAGGCCTCCCTGTCCATTACCAACTCCCGGAGTTCACTCAGACTCGCATCCATCGAGTCAGTGATGCCATCCAGCCATCTCATCCTCTGTCGTCCCCTTCTCCTCCTGCCCCCAATCCCTCCCAGCATCAGAGTCTTTTCCAATGAGTCAACTCTTCGCATGAGGTGGCCAAAGTACTGGAGTTTCAGCTTTAGTATCATCCCTTCCAAAGAAATCCCAGGGCTGATCTCCTTCAGAATGGACTGGTTGGATCTCCTTGCAGTCCAAGGGACTCTCAAGAGTCTTCTCCAACACCTAGGTTAAACTTTCTCAAAGAACAGTCCATAGATGACTTCCATTGGCTTCTTTCCTCTGTATGTCTCCAAGGGCCTCATGGAGAGAAAAGGAGGTGAGATTCCAAGTCTTCTGAGACCTTTACCCTCCACTGGACCACGCTCTAGCATGACAACAGCCGTAGACCACCATGCTCAGTTTCATGCTTCCACAATATCCTTGGCACTCTACTAGGTACCAGAATACTCCAGTCTAAAATGAGCAATGGATATTCAATAGGAGGATTTCAGGTACCAGAAAGGCTGGTAGAAAATATTTTAACTCTGGCTATTCATAGGTAATACTACTTTAACCTCTTTTTCACTCCCTCCCAGGAAAAAGTCATATAAATGTTGGCTCCCAGGACAAATATATTATAGATCAGAACCTGGCCCCATACCTGGGTCCAAATTCCCCATGTTGTCTGGTCATGAGGCTTTCAAAGCAGGGCATTTTACCAAAAGGATACCATCCTCAAATGCCATGTGTATTATATACACACACGTGCATGCATGCGTGTGCAAATAATCTCGGGAAAGGTATTGTTCTGTTTGGCAGGGACTGGCAGTGGATGGTGGCTCAGTGGGCATAAAGTTACCCATCCTGGTTACCAGAATCTTTTTGGTTAATATTTATTTGTTTGGCTGCATTGGATCTTGGTTGTGTAACACAGGATCTTTATTGTGGCACATATACTCAATAGTTGCGGTGCGCAGCCTTAAGATATAAGATCCCAAGGCATGTGGGATCTTAGTTCCCCAACCAGGGATTGAACCCACATCCCCTGCATTGTAAGGCAGATTCTTAACCACTAGACTTGCAGGGAAGATGTCCTTGGTCACCAGAATCTTAACAATGATAATCAAAAAGGACATAGAAACACCATCAATCCATCTAAAATAAAATGAATATTTCTCCTACAGGATAAAATCTCATAATGAACTGGATATCCTATGGCAGAGTGGAATGATGATTATGATAACTAACATTGACTGGAAGCTTCCTTTGTGCTTAAGAATTGTACATGCATTGTGAGTCATTCTCAACACTATGTTAAGAGTTGGGTAATTGTTTATCTCTATTTCAAGAATCCAAAAAATTTTAACTGATTGGAAAAGACCCTGATGCTGGGAAAGATTGAGGGCAGGAAGAGAAGGGGACAACAGAAGATGAGGTGGTTGGATGGCATCACCTACTCAATGGACATGAGTTTGAGCAAGCTTCAGGAGATGGTGAAGGACAGGGAAGCCTGGCGTGCTGCAGTCCATGGGGTCGCAAAGAGTCAGACAAGACTTAGTGACTGAACAACAAGAAAATTATACAGCACAGAAATAAGCTGGGGTTGAAATCTAGACAGCCTGACTCCAGAGACAACTTCTTCTGCAAAGTTCTCAAGAGCAAATGCTGTAAGCTTTCCAGACCATATGGTTTTTGTTATAACCACTCAACCACCACTGTGGTATAAAAGCAGCCATTAGAAAACAAGTAAAGAAATTGGCAGGGCTGTGTGCCAATAAAACTTTACTACTGGAACTGAAATTTGAACTTCCTATAATTTTCACACATTGTAAAATATTGCTTTTTGGTTTTCCCAACCATTTAAAAATGTAAAAACTTTTGTATCACCCATGGTTGATACAAAAAAATGGGTGACAGACTGGATTCAGTGGGCTGAATTGATAAGAGGAAAGACAAGGAATTCAGGCAAAGCTTTATTGGAAGCAAAAGAAAGTAACCGGCTGCCTTGCTTGCTCTCCAAGGGGAGTGAGTTGGTTCCTTAAATGGGGTGAGGGGGTGGGGGCAAATCAGTGGGTGGGGCCGACTTATTATGCGGTCTGCCAGCCCCCTGGTAGTGCTGTGTGCAGGGACCATGCTCAGTACGCAGCTTTTGCTCTTGGCCCCTCAGAAGTGGCAAGTAGGCTTTACTTTTCTGCATCTTGCTGCCATAATAACCTGCGGGTGTGCCGTTATTTCTAGTCCCTTATATTAATAGTTTCTTTGTTAAAGAAACTATTTAACTATTCTGTTACTTAAGGAGGAAATGTTTGTTCAGGTGCAGGCATTGCAATAAAGAATCCCAGGTCCCAGGTCCCAACTTGTCTCAGAGTTATCTTAGGCATGTTGCTTAATGTTTCAGCTTTCTTAACCTTTAATCACTAGACCTTCACTGACCATTTGCATTAGTATTTTCTCATTCACATGTTTATACTTTCATTTAACAAGTATTTAGTGACCCGTGCTCTGAGCTAAATGCTGAAGATGCCAGATTCAGTTCCTGCCTTACTGAACTTATGTTTCAATGAGAGTAACAAACAAACAGTCACATGTTCTACTGTGTGCAAGAGTATGACAGCGAAGTACTGAGCGCTATGGGCCGCTGACTAAGACAAATATCTCAGGGGCAACATGGGAAAAGCAGAGAAATTTTACGGACTAAGGTAGTTCCATATAAGGAAGGGGCCTTGACTCATTTTTATTTGTCCTACTCTGCTTTGGCTGTCTTGAGAGACTGAAGGATTATCTGAGTCATAGACGTTGATCAACTGCTCTAATTTCTTGACAAAAGATGTACTTTTTTTTTATTACTGTGTAACAAATCACCATACACTTCCCACCCTAAAACAGCATACATACATTCATTATCTCACAGTATCCATGGGTCAGGAGCCTGGACATGGCTTAGCTGGCCCCTTAGCTCAGGGTCTACTTGGCTACCCTTTCATGCAGAGGTTTGACTGGAGAAGCATCAGCTTCCAAGGGCATTCATATTGTTGGTAGAATTCATTTTCTTATAACGGCAGAACTCTTGGTGGCTTCTTTAAAGCTAACAGCAAAGTGATAAGAATACATGTAACTCTCTACCCATCAATATCTATATAGACAGATACAGATTCATAAAATGAAGGGAGTGGCATGCCATCACCCTCGGCACATGGCATAGCTTAACCAAGGAAGTGATACCCCACCCATGACCTTTGCCATGTTTTATCTGCTAGAAGAAAGTTATAGGTCCTTCTACACCAAAGAGGAAAGGACTGGCCAGGACATTTTAACTGGGAGCAAAGATCATGGGAGCCATCTTAGGATTCAGCTGCCACAGTAGATTTCATCTAAAAGACACAGGACCGATAGTGGTACCTGGCTCGTGGGGTTGTCTGCACAGCTGAAGAGCTTAGAATACTGCCTGACACTCTGGAATGGTTTGATCATCATTATTACCTTCATTTGCCACTATCATGACTAAGAAGCTAGCTCAGAGGTCATTCAGTACCTTCAAGGTGATTTGGGATATTGTTATGCAGAGCAACCTCCCTCTTGTGTGTCCAGGGATTTCTCCATGCATTCCCTCTGATGTCTTGGAATCTTTAAGCTGGACCTGATGGCTCAGTGCCATCTCATTTTCTAGGTAGAAATGTCCCTGTTAGAGATGGGTTATGTCAACTTTTGCCTACAATCTCTGAGCTTCCAAATCCCAAATGCTAAGTTGCTATGATTCAACAAATTCATCTCACAACCTTTCACTGTATGCCTACAGCATGCCAAGTCCTGTGTTTTCTCTCTCTCAGTTGGCTTGCTCCAGCCCCGATCCCCAGAAATTGTTCTCTCATTTGCCTGTTTTAATTTGGATTTGGTGTCACTTCTTTCTCTATTTAAAATTGAGTCCATATTTTAAAAGCAATATCTACAACTTAGAAGTGCTGGAGAAATAGTGCACCTCACTGACCCTCCCTGTACTACACAGAAGCACATATAACTAAGCTTTTCCTTCTCTTTATTTCTACCGCCTTTTCCTGTCATTGAGACTCAAAACCGATCCCTGCCTCTTCCATCTTAGAACCAATTCTACAAACACGTCTGGAACTTTAGTTGGCTGACTTTTCTTGCTTTCATTTCTTTTTGGTTTTGGTCTCTGATTGCCTAGAAATCCTTTCTGAAAGATTTCACTCAAAGTTCCAAGTGATGGTCACTATATCGTTAGTAACAACAACAACTAATACTGACCACATTCCAGAATCTGTTCTAAGGTCTTTGTATCTATTAACTCTTTGAACCCTCATTGTAGAAATCAGGAAACTAAAGCACAGAGAACTTGAATAACTTTCCAAAGGTCACACAGCTAGCATGCCCAAGTCATCTAATCCCAAAGCCTACACTTTTAACCGTTATGCTAGTCTGCCTCTCTGCATAGACTATGGGAAAGAGAAAAAAAAAAAAAAACACTGTGGAAATGGAATTTCATTTCCAGAAATAAACTTTGGATCCAAACAATAGGGTATGGGGTGAGGTAACAGAAAAATAAGAAGCGACAGGGAAAAATTCAACTCTGCAATAACATCCCACAGCTCTAGATACTGCTTGAAAGAAAATCAGCCCAACTGGAATAAAATAGAGGAAAATGCAACACTGAATTCAAATGAAAACAGGCACAATGGGAGAAGGCAAAAATATAGGGGGAAAGTATCTGAGTATGGATTCCAGCAGGATTGGTTTGAATCTTGGCTTGAGACTTAATATCCAGTTGAATGCTAGGGAACAAGAAGGTCAGCCCCAATCTTGTTTGATGAAATGAATGTTTATTCCTTAAAGCAACCGAGTAATCACAGATGGACTCTTAATCATTCATGAAAACATTCACTCCTAAATATTCTAGAAAGTGATATTTTATTGTTATTACTTTATACTACTCAAGGCAACAAAATCAGGTTATATGACTGGTAACTAATATTTGACCATTAAATATTACGACATTAGTACCCAACATTAGACTTTTCACTCTATTCCTATTTTTTTTAAAGATTTGAGGCTTTTTATCTTTTAATTTGCAATATCTAATGGGGACATCCATTCCATTTAGTCAGTAAAGAGTGACTTATGTTTATGAGGATAATAATTTGCCCAAGCGCTGACATTATGGCAGCTCTGAGCTGAGCCCCGCATGTAGGATGAGTTATCAAAATCAGACCCAGTCTTTACCTTCTAGTGCTTACTATCTATCGAGTACTGAACCACATGAGATTGCCAAGAATCAACCATGGTTTACTTCAAGGGTAGCAATTTCATATGGTTCAACCTGATAACAGGGTTATGTAGTAAATGACACAGAATGACAAAGAATGTTCAAATGACTGCACTACTGCACTCATCTCACACGCTAGCAAAGTAATGCTCAAAATTCTCCTAGCTAGGCTTCAACAGTACGTGAACCAAGAACTTCCAGATGTTCAAGCTGGATTTAGAAAAGGCAGAGGAATGAGAGATCAAATTGCCAACATACGTTGGACCATTGAAAAAGCAAGAGAGTTCCAGAAAAACATCTACTTCTGCTTTATTGACTACACCAAAGCCTTTGACTGTGTGGATCACAACAAACTGAAAAATTCTTCATGAGATGGGAATACCAGACCACCTGTCCTGCCTCCTGAGATATTTGTAACGCAGGTCAAGAAGCAACAGTTAGAACTAGACATGGAACAACAGACTGGTTCCAAATTGAGAAAGGAATACGTCAAAGCTATATATTGTCACCCTGCTTATTTAACTTATATGCACAGTACATCATGAGAAATGCCAGGCTGGATAAAGCACAAGCTGGAATGAAGAGTGCTGGGAGAAATATCAATAACCTCAGATATGCAGACGACACCACCTTTATGGCAGAAAGCGAAAAAGAACTAAAGAGCCTCTTGATGGAAGTGAAAGAGGAGAGTGAAAAAGCTTAAAATAATGACTTAAAATTCAACGTTCAGAAAACTAAGATCATGGCATCTGGTCCCATCACCTCATGGCAAGTAGATGGGGAAACAATGGAAACAGTGACAGACTTTATTTTTGGGGGGGGGCTCCCAAATCACTGCAGATGGTGACTGCAGCTATAAAATTAAAAAACACTTGCTCCTTGGAAGAAAAGTTATGACCAACCTAGATAGCATATTAAAAGGCAGAGAATTACTTTTGCCAACAAAGGTCCAGTTTATCCGGTTTAGTCAAAGCTGTGGTTTATCCAGCAGTCATGTGTGGATGTTAAGAGTTGGACTATAAAGAAAAGCTGAGTACTGAAGAATTGATATTTTTGAACTGTGGTGTTGGAGAAGACTCTTGAGAGTCCCTTGGACTGCAAGGAGATCCAACCAGTCCATCCTAAAGAAAATAAGTCCTGAATATTTATTGGAAGGACTGATGCTAAACCTGAAACTCCAATACTTAGGCCACCTAATGCAAAGAACTGACTCATTGGAAAATTCCCTGATGCTGGGAAAGATTGAAGGCGGGAGGAGAAGGGGATGACAGAGGATGAGATGGTTGGATGGTATCACCAACTCAATAGACTTGAGTTTGAGTAAGCTCCAGGTGTTGGTGATGGACAGGGAGGTCTGGCGTGCTGCGACAGGGAGGTCTGGTGTGCTGCAGTCCGTGGGGTTGCAAAGAGTTGGACATGCCTGAGCGACTGAACTCAACTGTAGTAAATGACTACACAAACGGAAGTACAATTATAATCTGAGATAAGAGGCCCTCGAGAAATATACAGGGTTCTATGCAAACAAACAAACAAAAACAGAAAACTGAATATAAATCCTTTCAGGATGCGTTAGGGAAATGCTACTTCTCCAGCCCTATGTAGCTTCTCAAGTAGAGATGATTCTGGTAATGAAACAGCCCTGCCCTCTGCCCTCCTTCTCCATTGGTGAGTTAGGGAGAGAACTTTTGTTGAGCCCACTGTTTCTTTCTCCTTCCTCTTAGGAGGCAGCCACCACAGAAACATCTGCTTGGCTTGTTCTTCCATGCTTAAGTTTCTCTTTGTCTTTTTGGCAAAATATGCATAAGGTAAGTTTTGACCATTGTTAAGTTGAAATGGACCATTCTGACCATTTCAATGACCAATTCAACGGCATTGGTACCTTCACATTCTCATGCAACCATCATCATCATCTGTCCCCAGAAACTTCTACATCTTCCCAAACTGAAACTCTGTCTCCATTAAATAACTCCCCATTCTTCCCTCTCCCCCAGACCCTGGCAACCACCATTCCACTTCCTGTCTTTATGAGTCTGACTATTTCAGATGCCTCATATAAGTGAAATCACATAGTATCTATCTTTTTGTGACTAGCTGTTTTCCATAGCATAATAGACTCAAAGTTCATCCATGTTGTGCCAGATATCAGAATTTCCTTCAATTGTAAGGCTGAAAAACATGCCATTGTGTGTGTCTGTATATATACAAAATCATATTTTCATTATCTATTCAGCCATCGATAGATACTCAGGTTGCCTTTCCCTTTTGGCTAGTGCAGTTAGCGCTGCTCTGAATGTGGGTGTGCAAATATCTGTCTGAATTCCTGCTTTCAAGTTTTGAGGGGTGGACTGGCAATTCTATTTTTAATTTTCTGAAGAACTATCATGTTGTTTTACACAGTGGCTACACCATTTTACATGACCACTGTCAAAGCACAAATATTTCAGTTTTCCCACAAACTCACCAACTCTTGATTTCTCTTTTTTGAGTATAGTCATTCTAATGGATATGAAGTGTTATCCCATTGCGGTTTTGATTTGCATTGTCATTAGTGATGTTCAGCATCTTTGTACGTGCTTATTGACCAGCTCTATGTCTTCTCTGCAGAAATGTCTATTCAATCCTTTACCCATTTTTTAATCATGTTATCTGTTTGTTGTTCAGTTGTAGGAATTCTTTATATATTCTGGATATTAACTCCTTATCAGATACGTGATTTGCACATAATTTAGCCACTCCATGGATTGTTTTTAACTCTGTTGCTAGTGTCCTTTGATGCACAAAAGTTTTTTGGTTTTGTTCTTGCTTTACATATATTTATTTCTTTGGCTCTGTCAGGCCTCTCTGCCCTGAGCATATGGGGTCTTAGTTCCCAGGCTAGGAATCAGAATATACATCCCCTGCATTGCAAGGCAGATTCTTAACCAGTGGATCACCAGAGGCGTCCCCAAAAGGTTTTTATTTTGATGTAGTCCAGCTTATCTATGTTTTACTTGTTGCTTGTGCTTTTGGCATTATGCTTTAAGTTTTACAGAGGCAGACCTACCACTGGGATCTTGTGAGGTCAAGGGCTACCTGTGAGCTTAGTTAATTCTGGGTTTAATATCAAGAATCTCACTCAACCACAGAAATAGGCTATATTTTCCAACATTAGCTTTTCCAGCTTAACAAAAGTGGTATTTTGATCTTTATCAGAATTAATCTTTGCCCTTTTCTTAACTTATCTGGTGCTAATTTATTGCCTTCTCACGATACCAAAATGATGCTTGGAAGAAGGTAATTGGAGGATGACACCTGAAGAGTGCAGAGAAGTCGACTAACTGAGAGGAGAGAAAAGAATGGAGGGAAAAGAATATACAAATGCCCCGAAGTAGCAGAAATGTGATGTCATTCAGCTAATGGAAAAAAAAAAAAAAAACATAATAGGGGCTGGAAAAAGTCAAGAAAATAAAGCAAAGAGAACGGAATGAGATGAAGCTCTGGCCAGGAGTATAGCCAGACCATCAGTAGGATCTCTCGTAGAAAGAACTAAGCCTGTTCTCTGGAATTCCTGGAGCCTTTTACTCTTTACCTATCCTCATTCCTACGTACAAATAATGGAATTGTTAGGGGAAGCACACTGATTGAAACCACCCACCCTGGCCAGGCACCACAGTAACCATTTGCATGAGTTGTTTTATGACAGGAGATCCTGATAAGGATCCTGATAAGATCCTGATAAGGGATCCTGATAAGAACTAATAAGCCACCACCAACCGGAAGAGTTCGGGAAAGGTCTAAAGGAGACACCACGTGTCCGTCCACTTCCCAGAATCCCTCTTGCTAGCATCCATCTTGGCTGAGCTATGCGTGTGCCACCAGGAAAGACTCTGAATTAGAATGATTGGCCAAAGACCACCCGGAAACTAATCCCATCACAATAAAAACCGAGACTGCGAGCCACGCGGCAGAGCAGTTCTCCTGGGTTCCCTTATCGTACTGCTCTCCACCCGGGTGCCCTTTCCCAATAAAATCTCCTGCTTTGTCAGCACATGTGTCTCCTCAGACAATTCATTTCCAGTGTTAGACAAGAGCCCAGTTTCAGGCCCTGGAAGGGGTCCACCTTCCTGCAACAGAATCATTACATTTCCCCCTGAAGTTGAGGATTCTTATTGAATAATTTAGATAATCTCATCATTTTTTGCCACCAAAGCCTTAGGTCAGAAATGCTTTAACTGGGTAAAAAAACTCCCTATGTCAAAAGTGGGGGAGGGGAGAATCATAAAAAAGGCAGCGCAAATAAAACTAACAAAATGCTTTCTTGGAGGGGAAATCTCTTCCCACTCTTGAAGGCATCAAAATTCTCATCTCTCTAAAATTGTCCAAAAAAATTTAAAAGAAGGACTCCCCAAGATGCATTTGGCCCTTGGAAATAAAACCACTTTCTCCTAGTTCTTGGAAAGGGGCGAGAGAGTGGGAAGACATTAATAACAGCAACACTGCTCCCTGAGCGCCTCGGTCAACCCACAGAACCAGGACCGCACAGACCTGCATCATCGCACCGAATGCGTATCACTTCCCCAGGAGGGTGGGTACCACCAGGAGCCCTATTTTGCATATGAGAACGCCAAGGCATTAAAGAGGTAAAATGAATTCCCAACAGTCACTACACCAAGGCATAGCAGAAAGATTAAAAGCCAGGTTTGTCTGATGCCAGGATTCATATTTCTAATAATTTGGACAACAGCCTCATTTGCATAAATTCTATTCCAGAGAATAAACTAGGCCGCTTCAGCTGGCTTAGAAAAAAGGCTCTTCCCTAAATATGAGATTTTCATGTTGATTTGTCCTTTTACCTAGCGACCTCCAAGCCCTGACGGCACATCTCGAGACAAAGCACCAAGTTCTGCTGAGTGACTGCATTACAGAGGGAGAAAGGAAGATGGACAAACAGCTAAGAAGGTGGATCTGGAGGGACGAGAGAGGCTGAGGGATAGAAGGAAGGGAAGAGGTGTTGTCCCCGTCCCCAGAGAGTGTCTAATTGAAGCTAATTAGCCCGAATTCCTTTTTTCATCCAGACTGGGAGAAATGCAAAAGCAGAGTTAAAGAGAGAGATTTAAAAATAAGAGTGACTCTGTCTCACTGATTCATTCTTTCACATAATTTTCTGGAGTAGCTGCTCTGTGGCAGGCACTGTTCTAGATATTTAAGGAAAGGAAAACAGACAATAACCAATAAACAAAATAAAAGAGTGAGCACGAAGTGTCTAAATCAAACTTTTCGTGTGTGTGTGTGTGTGTGTGTTCAGTCATGTTCGATACTTTGAGACTTCACGAACTATAGCCTGTTAGGCCCCTCTGTCCACGGAATTACCCAGGCAAAAATACTGGGGTGGGTTGCCATACTCCAGGGGATTTCCTAACCCAGGAATCACACCTGCATCTCTCGCATCCCCTGACTTCCAAGCAGATTCTATACTACTGCGCCATCTAAGAAGCCCCTTCCATTATTCCAAATCTAGCCATCTGAACAGGTAGCCTGCTCTGTGGCAGATTTGGTTTTAGATGTTAATCTCACTTCACTTATGTCATTTCTCTGACGTGGACGCTGTTATAATCCCCATTTTATAGGTGGGTAAGCAGAAAGAAGCTTCTCTGGTGGGTCAGACAGTAAAGAATCCTCCTGCAATTCGAAAAACCCTAGTTTGATCCCTAGGTCAGGAAGATCCCCTGGAGAAGGGAATGGCTACCCACTCCAATATTCTTGTGTGGAGAATCCCATGGACACAGAAGCCTGGCAGGCTACAGTTCATGGGGGCACAAAGAAGCAGACACAGCTGAGCAACGAACACTTTCAAGCCGAAGCTTAAAAACACATCTGCCTAACAACCCACAACTACTCAGTGGCAGATTCTGTTTGAACCCATGGAGCTTGATTCCAAAATCTGTGCTGTAAGCTCTCGGTAGACCACCTCCTGGTATTCGGTTCCAAGTTATCAACAACAGAAATGGGCTCTATTTAAGTTAAATAGGAGAGGGATTATCAGAAGAGTATCCAACTGCTCACACGATAAAGAAAAAATAGAAAATTCGACTTTGAAAATGGGAAAGAATCAAGGGAAAGTAGATAGCCACAATTACAGCTAACATCTCACCCCAGAAAAAGTTCAATAAGAGTGTCTCTACCTCCCGCAGGCCCATGTCTTTCTGTGCACAACTCTAGACTCAAGGTCCTAGGAAGGAGCATGTTAATGGCTGAACTTGGGTTTAGGGCTCGCACTGTAACCTCCAGGGGTCACAGAAAGCAAGTAACTGGTTTTTTAGCTTCTATGGCAGAAGCAGGGGCCAGGAATGTTTCCAAGACAGTCTGTAGCCGATTTCCTAAACACAGGAAGGAGGACGCACTGTCTTCACAATTTTCTGCCGCATGGGTGTACTGGCTGCCTTGTTATTTGCTTAATATTTCTCTTCAAGCAGACCCTACATTTTAATTTAATTTAAAAGGAAAATTTATATTGCTGTTGAGAACATGGGTTCAGTGTGCCAGCTGTACTTCATGCCTCAGTTCAGTCGCTCAGTCGTGTCCAACTCTTTGCGACCCCATGAATCGCAGCATGCCAGGCCTCCCTGTCCATCACCAACTCCCAGAGTTCACCCAAACTCACGTCCACCGAGTCGGTGATGCCATCCAGCCATCTCATCCTCTGTCATCCCCTTCTCCTCCTGCCCCCAATCCCTCCCAGCATCAGAGTCTTTTTCCAATGAGTCAACTCTCCGCATGAGGTGGCCAAGGTACTGGAGTTTGAGCTTTAGCATCATTCCTTCCAAAGAAATCCCAGGGCTGATCGCCTTTAGAATGGACTGGTTGGATGTCCTTGCAGTCCATGGAACTCTCAAGAGTCTTCTCCAACACCACAGTTCAAAAGCATCAATTCTTCGGTGCTCAGCTTTCTTCACAGTTCAACTCTCACATCCATACATGACCACTGGAAAACCATAGCCTTGACTAGACGGACCTTTGCTGGCAAAATAATGTCTCTGCTTTTGAATATGCTATCTAGGTTAGTTATAACTTTCCTTCCAAGGAGTAAGCATCTTTTAATTTCATGGCTGCAAGCACCATCTGCAGTGATTTTGGAGCCCCCCAAAATAAAGTCTGACACTGTTTCCACTGTTTCCCATCTATTTCCCATAAAGTGATGGGACCAGATGCCATGATCTTCGTTTTCTGAATGTTGAGCTTCAAGCCAACCTTTTCACTCTCCTCTTTCACTTTCATCAAGAGGCTTTTGAGTTCCTCTTCACTTTCTGCCATAAGGGTGGTGTCATCTGCATATCTGAGGTTATTGATATTTCTCCCAGCAATCTTGATTCCAGCTTGTGTTTCTTCCAGTCCAGTGTTTCTCATGATGTACTCTGCATATAAGTTAAATAAGCAGGGTGACAGTATACAGCCTTGACGTACTCCTTTTCCTATTTGGAACCAGTCTGTTGTTCCATGTCCAGTTCTAACTGTTGCTTCCTGACCTGCATATAAGTTTCTCAAAGGCAGGTCAGGTGGTCTGTATTCCCATCTCTTTCAGAATTTTCCACAGTTTATTGTGATCCACACAAATCATGAACTCCTTATTGCCAAATTCAGACTTAAACTGAAGAAAGTAGGGAAAACCACTAGACCATTCAGGTATGACTTAAATCAAATCCGTTATGATTATACAGTGCAAGTGAGAAATAGATTTAAGGGACTAGATCTGATAGATAGAGTGCCTGAAGAACTATGGACTGAGGTTCACGACATTGTACAGGAGACAGAGATCAAGACCATTACCATGGAAAAGAAATGCAAAAACCAGAATGTCTGTCTGGGGAGGCCTTAGAAATAGCTGTGAAAAGAAGAGAAGCGAAAAGCAAAGGAGAAAAGGAAAGATATAAGCATCTGAATGCAGAGTTCCAAAGAATAGCAAGAAGAGATAAGAAAGCCTTCACTGCCTAAGAGTCATTAAAATAAACATAAAACTCTGAAAGTTTTTGAACCTAACCCAGGAACCAACCAAGAGCACCCTGAGCTGCAGGAGACCCTGCTCTAATGTAAGTGACCGCTTTCCCGTTCCCCATGGGGTTGGCTGAATGGACGGTGCTGCCCAGAGAGACTACAGGAAGCTTGACGTTTATCACTAGGATTCAGAGTCAGGGACTCCTGGCAAATCTACCCGAGCAGTATCTCTTCTTCCTTATTCAGTCATCGGTCGAGTCCCAGAACTTCTTTCTTGGTAATGCAGGCACAGCCACTCCTTGGGCTGTGGACACAACTGCCCTTCTCTGCATTTCCCCAAATGCTCTGTAGACTTAACATCTATGTCCTGTTAAGCAGCAGAGTTCAAAGCCTCTTACACTCTCTCTATTTCCTCTACCCCAGACTAACAGACAGACTTATCAAATAAACAGACAAGCAAACAAATCTAAGTCTTACCCTCACCCCCCAAAAAAGGAAGGGGGGACTGGGAGATAGAGACAATGTGGTCCAGGAAATATTTTCCTTTGCTTGCAGTTATAGCAATGAGCAAATTTATTTACATAACTTATATCCACCTAAGGACTACTCTCACACCGCAAAGATATAAATGCTGCACAAAATCTACTTTCTCTCTCTGTACAGAAAGTCTTGTAAACAGACCTGCTGTGAATGCAAAGCAGGACACCCAACTGGAAGGACAAAGGGCTTTGGAGGAAGCTGAGGAGGAGATGCTACACATCCCTGCCCGGAACCCTCCCCCTCCTCATCCCCCCTCCCCTTCCTTCTCATCCCCTCCTCCCCTTCTTCCCTTTTCTGTATCTATCTCTGTCTCAGTCTCTCTCCTCGTCCCTTTTCTTCCTTCCTACCACTCCAAGAAGAGGTGGATGAGTAGAGAGCCGAACGGTCACAGCCTGGAGAATCCTGGCTAGAGCTCCAGGGGTGCTGTGTTGGAACAGAAAAGCCACTGCTCTGGTTTCCCCTGCACTAAGGGAGCTGTTCCTGGCACCCCTGATTTTCCATCCAAGAAGTGGGCAGGCCACGGAACATCATCGCAGAGCATTCAGTCATAAACCCTCCTGCTTAATACAGTCAGCTGAACTAGATAATCAATTAATTAATAAGTGGCGCTGCTTAGACTAATACATATGCCGACACAGCAAGAAGCTGGAAGAGCACAAGGGAAATGCAGAGAGCGCAGAGCGCAGAGGCCCCCTCTGCAAAAGGAGAGTATTTACTCTGAGCACGGCAGAAATTCAGTAAACATCTGCTTATTCAGAATATGAGCAACCAGGGAGCTTGAAACAAGCAGAAAGGTTCCTTGGAATTTTAAAAGAACCGTTGATGCTCTTAGCCACAAGATGCTCAAACCATATCAGATCCTGAAGTGCTCTCTGAATCAAAAGATTTCTTTGCCCCTATGGAGTTTTTAGAATAAAGTGCGTTCCAACTTTCTGAAAATTAGCTTTAGGGGTATTGCTCTGGAGCAGCTCTCAGTTAATGTGGGTATTCTGTCCACCAAATAATCCACTAGTCAATTGTGAGGCATGAAGGGGGTGGGGAGAAAAGGTGGGAGAAACAGGCTGTAAACCATCGCATTGGGTTCATGCCAGAAAAGCTGTGTTACAGTTTACACACTGAACCTGGAGTTTAGAAAAGTAGGTGGGACCCCTGGTTCTTCATTAACCAGAGGTGCATTTGGGCAGGCTTCTGCGAGCCTCCCAGGTGGCTCAGAGGTGAAGAACCCGGCTGCCAATCCAGGAGACCTAAGAGATGCGGGTTCAATCCCTGGATTGGGAAAATCCCCTGCAGGAGGACATGGCAACCCACTCCAGTGTTCTAGCCTGAAGAATCCCAGGGACAGAGTCCATCGTGTTGCAAAGAGTCAGACATGACTGAAGAGACTCAGCACACATACACACACACACTGAGATCCTCAGCTGAATAATGGGAAAATGTCATTTTCACAAAGTGGCTGTGAGGATGAAATAAAAAAGGCTGTGTGTTATTATATTATTATATAACATATTACATATGTTACTATGTTATGTATCAGATATCATCAGATATTATATATATATAATATATATCAGATAATATAGAGCATTCAAATGCAATGAATAATTACCTTCATGTATAACAACACACACTCAGGTTAGAGTTATTTCCTCATTCTCCATCTCCTCTCTCCTTCCCCCTCCTCCCTCCTAGGGAGCATAATAATATTCATGATAACTATTACTCATGGAAATTACATTTTCCCACTAGATCATACAGAATAAATTTCACCGACAGCCATTAAAATATTTCAGACAATATGCCTCCTATAAAAATGTTATTAATCACTATTTTATTTCAAGATGTTGGTCTAAGGGGGGAAAGAAGCTAGACGTTAACATTTTGTGAGGTAGTTTTGTAGCAAGGTGGATTTCATTAGACTTAGTCCACTCCTTTCAAACTAGCAACAAATGAAGAAAGGAAAGAAAAGTCGGATATCCATGAAATATCCAGCAGTTAAGCTGAGACCAAGATCTCTACTGTGTTTATAAAGATTATAGTAAGTTAAAAAGAAAAAGTCTTGCCCACAAACTCTGTATCTACTCAAATGACAAGTTTACCTTCTGCTTAGTCTCAAGGAATGGAAATGTTTTGAAATTTTTTCTTATTCCTTTAGGAGGAATAAGACGAAATTTATCCTCTTAGTCCTTTTGGAATGGGCATCTGATATCAATAGTATCAATAAGATAGACAAGTACAGAGATGGATTTCTTTCAAATAGATTCTTTCTCCTGTTCATAAGGGGACCCAGACAAAGGGACCTCAGAAGAAAAATGTGCAAATATGGCTGATGTAGAAGGAACCTAAAAATAATCTTACCTTACTTTCTCAGTTTTAAAAAGTGGTGGGTATGTGTGCTCAATTGTGTCTGATTCTTTGCGACCCTTTGGATTGTAGCCCAACAGGCTTCTCTGTCCATGGGATCTTCTGGGCAAGAATACTGGAGTTGGTTGCCGTTTCCTCCTCCAGGGAATCTTCCTCACCCAGGGATTAAACCTGCATCTCCTATGCCTCCTGCATTGGAGGCAGATTCTTTACCGTTGAGCCGCTGGGGAAGCCTTAAAAGGTAAACTACATTAAAAAAACTTATTTGCCCTCAGTCACAAAGCCAGTTCTGCAACTGTTTACAATAATAGCAAACATGCATTTGTTGTTATTCAGTTGCAAAGTTGCATCTGACTCTGTGACCACATGGACTGGAACCCACCAGGCTCCTCTGTCCATGGAATTTCTCCAGGCAAGGATACTAGAGTGGGTTGCCATTTCCTTCTCCAGGGGATTTTCCCCAACACAGGGACTGAATCTGAGTCTCTTGCATTAACAGGTGGATTCTTTACCACTGAGCCACCAGGGAAGCCAAACATTCACTGGGCCCCTACAATATACTAGGTTTTGCATTAAGCTCTCTATGTGTGATATCTCATTACATCTTCCCAGAACAATCAGAATGCCAGTCTTAGTGATAAAGAAACTGCAGCTCAGACAAGTGAACTACCTGGTAAGGTGCAGAGACAGGACTGGGATCTGAAAAGTACACTGAGCTACAAGGAACCCAAGACTCTTGGTTTCCAATCTAGTACAAACTCTCTCTAGACTTTAATCTGAATTTTTTATTTAAAAAGTTTCATTCATTCCAGTGGTAATTGGAAAATTCCTTCTTTTTAATGAACACGTGGAAAAATAATTACCTCCCCAAATTGTGCATTCCCTTTCTTCTAGTGCAGTCTACCGCAAGCACGGAAGACTAGCTCAGCTGGGGCTGGGCTGCCCCATAAATAAATCATGTCCAGGTTGAGCCGGTATGACTGTTGCTGTATATATAATAGAAACAGCAGTGTCAAAAAGCAACCACACTCTCTTCCATGAGAGCATGTTTCCAAATTGCCCTTGATAGGTTATGAGCAGAGCATTTCAAAGGGATGTGTTAAATATCAGCATAAGTGCTTTCCACTTCCTGGCACTTTGATTTCTTCCACTTCCATTTGGTTTTGCCTTGACTACCATAAGGAAGGAAGCCAAGAGCAACTCCTGGGGCAGCTGGTCTGGTTGCAGGGTGACTCTCCTGACCTCTTAATGTGAGCAGAACAGAACTATGAGTTAATGAGATACATGGTCTCAGAGGTTGAGAGATGTGGGTTCAGATCTTGGCTCTAGCATTTCCCAGCCACGTGGCCCTAGGCAACTTTTTTAGCTTCACAGTTTTTCAACTATGGAATAAGGATATAATAATAATGCTCTCCTCCAAAGACTGCAGTGAGGGTTTAATAAGTGTGTTTGTTCACTATTCATTACATATGAGACCCCATTAAGCACTGAACATGTATGTATTACATTTGGCCCTATATATCCGTAGGGACTGCATTTGCAGATTCAACCAACTGATGGATCAAAAACAGTTTAATTTCAGAAAGTTCCAAAAAGTAAAACTTGAATTTGCTGCAACTATTTATATAGCATATATATTGTATTTACAGCTGTTTATATAGCATTTATATTGTATCAGCTACTATAAGTTATCTAGAAGTGATTGAAAGTATAATCAGAGTGTACAAATAGGTAATATGCAAATACGGCACCATTTTATATAAGGCACTTGAGCATCCGTGGATTTTAACATCCAACCCCCACAACCCCAAGGGTTACCAAGGAAAGACTACTCATATAATGCTTACAAAGAAACAGGAAGTTAATAATAACCGCATATCACAGATGTGGAAACTGAGGCACTGAGGGGTTATATAACCAGTCCACTGTCTCACAGCAGGCTTTGCACCAGGCAACCTGGCTCCAGGCTAAAATCCTTTAGCAAACACAATTAGTAGTGAGCCTGACACAGAGAAATTGCTTAACAGATTTTGGTTATCTTTTGCCATTGAACTCCCTCCTGATTACTCACCTATTCAGAGAGGACAATCCTCAGTGTCTTGAGAGAAGAACAACAGAATTACAAATATTGACCCTCAGGTTTGCGCCATGCTATTATATTCTCCTAAATCTTCATGGTAACACTATATGCTAAATGGTGGTTCAGACAGTAAAGAATCTGCTAGCAATGCAGGAGACCTGGATTCTATCTCTGAGTTGGGAAAATCCCCTGGAGAAGGGAATGGCTACCCACACCAGTATTCTTGCCTGGAGAATTCCATTGACAGAGGAGCCTGGTGGGCTACAGTCCACAGGGTTGCAAAGAGTCAGACACAGCTGAACAACTAACACTTTCACGATCCCCACTGGACCTCTACAAGGTCAAGGGACTGTCCCGAGGCACAGAGGGCACCAGGACAGAAGTCTACATCTTCTAGCTCTGACGCCCATGGCACACTGACAAGCTGGGCAAGCCCTTATAAGACACACTGTCAAAATAAGACAGATCTTTTCCATCTCCCCCACTCCATCCGGGTCTCCTAAGACAGGGCTTCTCAAACTTTACTATGCACACGAATCACCCAGAGACTTTGTTAAATGCAGATTCTGATTCAGCTTGTCTGGGGTGGGAACTGAGATCCCGCATATCTAACAAGCACCCGATTGACACCATAGCTGCTGATGTGTAGACAACACTTTGAACAGCAAGGATGTGAGAGGGTCCTTCAGTTCCCTCATGGTTTCTCTCTCTGCCTCCTGAGACTCAAGCCGCCTCTAAGGCTGTGGCATTGAGCCTGAGGATTATTTCCACTCTTTTATCTCTATGGAAAGAGTGAGATTTTCCAAACCAAACCTGCCTCCCACCAATTCCAGCCTCACCAGCGACATCATTATCAAACACATACACACACATACTCCATCTCTCTCTCTCTCTCAGCCTCCTTTAAATTTTCATGTTTTTCTTGCATGGGATTATTATGCACACTTCACATTGGATCATTCCAATGTCAAATGAAAACCTCAAATTGTTACTAGGCATCTTTAACTCCAAAAGGAGAACTCTACCATTAGGCGAAATGCAGCAGCACCAGCAATTTAGAGGTAAATAATGACCTAAGTAAAGATAATGAGCCTGATGGTATTTGGTTATACATAAATCACTTGCAAAATAGTCCCTTTCCCACTCTCAAATTTAAACCCAGGAGCAGTATTTCAGGGGTTCTCTATAAAGGGGCCCTCTCTAGCTAGCTCCTGATTTCACGGCTATGACCCTTCCTGTCCAGCCAAGAGCCACTTTGCCCAGCTATGGTTGGCTGTCCCTGACCCTTTTGTCTTAAGAATCACTCATAGCAAACTCTGAAGGTGTGCGGGGCAAAGAAATACTACCAATTCAACCCCAGAGTCTCAACTCACAACCATCCCTTTAACAGGTCTTGTCCAGACAGCCTCGTAAAACTGTAGAATATGACTCCTCTTTCTTTTATACTGGAAGTGTCAGGAGCCTCTCTGGCCATTTATTTGACAGAGAGGTTGCTAAATGTTATGGCAAATGGCCACATCAATCCAGGTAACAGCTGAGCACCAGTGTCTGTTGCAAACCCTGAGACCTCACCAACCTGCAAGGAAAAGTTTTCCTGACCTCTGTGTTGTGGTCCACACGAACACAAACAGGAAGGCCAGGTGGTGCAGTGGGTTCTGACCTGGAGGTGAGAGGTGTCCTCCCTTAGCCCTGACTGTGCTGCTAACTTGTGGGACCTTGGGGAAATCAATCCATCTCTCTGGGGAAGTTTTCATCAGAAGGAAAAAATAACTTAGTAACCACAGCCCCAAATGTGTACACACAGACTTTAGAGGCAAGCGCCTCCTTTCATAACTTGGAGATGCCCATGAATTCCTTCACTCCTCTATCAGCTGACTCTGGCTACAATACTGCTTTCTGTTGTGTAACAACCACAAATTCCCAGTGGCGTGCAACAATGAGAATGTATACAGCGCCTGCATCTGCGGTTGAGCTGATGTAGGCGCAGCTGGGCTGGCTGCTTTCATCTGGGCTTGGCTGGGGTAACCGGCTCTGTTCCATGTGTGTGTCGTCCTCCTCTGCTCCAGCAGACTAGCCAAGGTAGATGCTTCTCATGGTTACGGCAGAGACACAAGAGAGCAGGCAGGAATGGAAGAGGTCTCTCACGGCTTAGGCTGGGACCTGACATGCAGTAACTCTCACCCTATTCTATGGGCCGAAGCAGTCCATGTGGCCAAACCCAGTGTTCAGGGCAGGGAAATGGACTCTATTCTTCTGGTGCAAAGAGTTACAGAGTCACTTGGGGCAGGCCATGTGTAGAGGGAGACGCCACCTGTCCACCTCAATAGGAAGCTGGGATTTCCACTGGACCACTGTTCTCACTGGTCCCCCACCTGGAATGACCCTCCACCAGCTTCTCTATCCACTCTACAAGTCCCAGCCAACAGTCCACCTCCTTTCCCACGAAATCTTCCCTACTCCCCGGGGTGCACCACGTGAGCTGTTCCAATCCCCAGGATGGAGGCCTGTGGTTCCCGTCTCTCTGGCCAGCTCCTAATTACCTCCTAGCCGCTGGGGCTCACTCAAGCGCTGGCTGGTGGACTGGTTGCCTGAGAAAGGGAGGTGATGCTGGTGCTCAACTTTCCTCCCAGGAAGGGGAGGCTATGTTGATTGCCTTTGATATATCTGCCAGACCTGAAATCCCTGGGGAGCTGAATGGTGTGATTGAGGTCATCGAATCTGAAGCAACCTGTGGTCACCAGTAGAGGGCGCTGTACGTGGTCACCGTGGCCCCACAGCCTCACTGCCTGTGCGTCGTTTCCCCCAACACCCTCTTCAGGTTGTGCAAAGAAACTCCACTCTCCTGAGAGCCCAGAACCAGCCTATGGAGGCTGAGAAGCAGATCACAGCCTCACAGGGTCCCATCTTGAATCTCTCGTGCAGCCGCAATACCCAAAACGTCCTCACTGAAGAACTCTTCCTTCTAGAAAATCTGCCTGTACACAGACAACCATGGTTGCAGACACACACCCTGGACCTTAATTTAGTTCATCCAATCCACCCCCAGCGACAGTTAATATTTCAAAAGTGAGAAAATTAGGAAGGAGAGAAAACAAAGGTAAGAAGCAAGATGAAACCAAGAGTGTGTAACACTTGAAATTAATTATGCATGTGCGTGCATGCTAAGTCACTTCAGTCGTGTCCGACTCTTTGCACCCCTGTGTACTGTAGCACATCAGGCTCCTCTGTCCATGGGATTCTCCAGGCAAGAATACTGGGGTGGGGAGTTGTGGCCTTCTCCAAGGGGTCTTTCCAAACCAGGGAATCTTCCCAGCCCAGGGACTGAACCCATGTCTCTTGTATCTCTTGCATTGGCAGGCAGGTTCTTTACCACTAGCACCACCTGGGAAACTCGAAATTAATTACATTCCATCCCTAATAAGATGCAGCTTTGGGGTGCCTCTTTGACTGTGTGGATCACAATAAACTGTGGAAAATTCTGAAAGAGATGGGAATACCAGACCACCTGACCTGCCTTTGAGAAATAGTATGGAGGTCAGGAAGCAACAGTTAGACTGGACATGGAACAACAGACTGGTTCCAAATAGGAAAAGGAGTGTATCAAGGCTGTATATTGTCACCCTGCTTATTTAACTTATATGCAGAGTACATCATGAGAAACACTGGACTGGAAGAAACACAAGCTGGAATCAAGATTGCTGGGAGAAATATCAATAACCTCAGATATGCAGATGACACCACCCTTATGGCAGAAAGTGAAGAGGAACTCAAAAGCCTCTTGATGAAAGTGAAAGAGGAGAGTGAAAAAGTTGGCTTGAAGCTCAACATTCCGAAAACGAAGATCATGGCAACCGGTCCCATCACTTCATGGGAAATAGATGGGGAAACAGTGGAAATAGTGTCAGACTTTATTTTTGGGGGCTCCAAAATCACTGCAGATGGTGACTGCAGCCATGAAATTAAAAGACGTTTACTCCTTGGAAGAAAAGTTATGACCAACCTAGAGAGCATATTCAAAAGTAGAGACATTACTTTGCCAACAAATGTCCATCTAGTCAAGGCTATGGTTTTCCAGTAGTCATGTATGGATGTGAGAGTTGGACTTTGAAGAAGGCTGAACGCCGAAGAATTGATGCTTTTGAACTGTGGTGTTGGAGAAGACTCTTGAGAGTCCCTTGAACTGCAAGGAGATCCAACCAGTCCATTCTGAAGGAGATCAGCCCTGGGATTTCTTTGGAAGGAATGATGCTAAAGCTGAAACTCCAGTACTTTGGCCACCTCATGCGAAGAGTTGACTCATTGGAAAAGACTCTGATGCTGGGAGGGATTGGGGGCAGGAGGAGAAGGGGAAGACAGAGGATGAGATGGCTGGATGGCATCACTGACTCGATGGACGTGAGTCTGAGTGAACGCCAGGAGGTGGTGATGAACAGGGAGGCCTGGCATGCTGCGATTCATGGGGTCGCAAAGAGTCGGACATGACTGAGCTACGGAACTGAACTGAACTGACAGCTCAGTTGGTAAAGAATCCACCGGCAATGCAGGAGACCCTGGTTCGATTCCTGGGTTGGGAAGATCCACTGGAGAAGGGATAGACTACCCACTCCAGTATTCTTGGGCTTCCCTTGTGGCTCAGCTCGTAAAGAATCTGCCTGCAATGTGGGAGACCTGGGTTTGATCCTGGGTTGGGAAGATCCCCGGGGGAAGGGAAAGGCTACCCACTCCAGTATTCTGGCCTGGAGAATTCCATGAATTCTTCATGGGGTATAGTCCATGGGGTCACAAAGAGTCAGACACGACTGAGCGACTTTCACTTTGGGGTGCTAGCAGGAGTGGAGGACAAAGAAGTGAATGAGCTCAGTCGGGATTCCGCCACAGAGCCCAGTGCCTAAGCCTCCTTCCTTCCACTCTGGACCTTCCTCCTCAGCCTCCTGGATTATCAAGGTCTTGCTCAACTCTGGCCCCAGAACCAGGCCTGCTGGGTCTTCAAATAAATACAGTCTGATCCCCACAGGCTCCTCCAGGGCCATTCTCCTCTCGCAAAGTCCTATTCTGCCACTTCCTTCAAAGTCAGAGGCAGCCCAGCCCGCTGCACAGCAGGCCTTAGGTTTATCCTTTCCTTCTCTCCCAGTTAAGTGCCTGGGGACCATTTTGCACACACCTCTCAGCAGCCGTTGCTGCAGACACAGGAAGCCTGCGAGTGGAATTCATTAGCTCTGTAACAGGTCGGCGCTCGCCCTCCCCAGTGCTCCTGTGTCCGCGGAGCATCTGTGGGCTCTGGCAGAGAAAAGAGAGAGAGAGAGTCCAGCAGCTCCTGATGCCCTGCGGTGGCTCCGTGGCCACCTGGAGCACATCAAAGTGGGCTCCAGGCTTGGCAGGCATGCAGCAGAGCCTGGCAGGTGCACTTCAGGCCGGGCCGTGCCGCCTCTGCTCAGAGAACAATTTAGCCCATTTTCCCCACTGTTCTGCAGAGTGGGGGCCTACAGAGGTTTGGTAATTGGCATCACAAGCCCTAGCCTGTCCTGATCCCTGCAGGGCATCTTGTTACTCTAATTGTTTGAGGATTTGTTTTCATATCCCAAGACTGTGGGGCTGAGGGCAGGGGGGAGAAGAGACTCTAATAACCTGAAGCCAATAGGCATGAATCTTGCTCACAGCCTCAGTGCTGGACAGAATGAAGTTTTCCATTTGAGCTGGAGCAGCAGGGCCAGACGGTTCTGCGATCGAAGAAGTTCCTTCCAACAGGTTAGGGTCCCCAGGGAGGAGGGACTCCTCAGGGTCACCCCAAAGCAGAATGGGCTGACTCCAGAGGTCATGATCATTAGAAGGTGTAAGGGAGCAAAATTTGCCACCCCAGAGTGTGTCTTTGGCATGCGGAGTATTTGGAGCTAAAAACAATAAAGGCCCAAAAGAGAAAGAAATTAGACCTTCACCTTAACTGCCTAAAGAATGTAGCTAGAGGACCCGGCCCAGGAAGGGAGCAGCAACGACTATATTATTGCTACAGGAAGAGCCGATCATGACCCCATGTTGGATCTGTTTCTTTTAACCTTTGCTTCCTTCCCACTGCTTTCTCGTTGCTTTTGTTCACTAAAAGGATACTGATTTTATATAATGGCCTGCCTTGGGGAGCCCTGCCCCTCTGCCTGAATATTAAACCAAAGCGCCTTTATTCAGGACCCTGTCCACCTGTGTGGATAGCTACAAAAAGGAAGAAATTAACACATCCCCTCCCAGAGAATTGCCATTCCAGGAGATATCTGCAAGATTGATGGCCTTTTTACTTTGCTTCCACACCCCCACCACTCTGTTCTATTATCAAACCTGGCATTCAGACCCTGATAAGATGGTTATTTTGAGACATTAGTCTGCCATCTTCTCAGTGTACTGCCTTTCTGGCAGAGTCACATTCCTTGTCTCAACACCTCATCTCCACCATCTCCGATTCATTGGCCTGTCGTGAGGCAAGCAGAGTGCACTTGGGCTCGGTAACAGTGTGGACCAGGTATGTGGACAGGGAGGAACCTAACAAAGTGTTAGTTAAAGCTCCTCTCCTGCCCCACTGTCTGCAGAGCCCAGCAAACATTTGTTTTCTATACTTTTGCTTTTCCACCTCAATGTCAATTGCCCTCCCCATCTTGGAGTTCCCAAACCACTACCCCAACATCCTCTTTTGTCTTTAGTGGAAGATGGTATTTAAGGTGAGGGGTTGAACCATCTCAGTAAGTTACTCAGTTTTCCCAGGTCTTTCCCATGTGCACATGCCATTAAACTTTTGTTTGATTTTCTCCTGTTAATCTGTCTCATGTCAATTTAATCCTTAGACCAGCCAGAACCTAGAAGGGTACAAGGAAATGTCTTCATCTCCAACAAGGAGAGGAAGTCTTCAACTGAGCCCCTAAGTCCAGCCAGAAAGCTGGGCACCAACTGTGGTTCTTTTCTCTGCCTCACAGGTTCATCAATCAGCAACTTTTGATACTACCTGCTCAGTAGTTCTTGAATCTCTCCTATCCTCTCTACCTCCATTGCCACAGCCTCAAGTCGTCTCTTACGTAGACTGTTCTCTGAACTCATCCTCACCCCCATCCACACTCCCCCCAACCCCCGCCAACCCCCACTTCAAGTCTCCAGCCCTCTAAACCCAGGATCAGCAAGCAATAGCTCAGGGACCAAATCTGGCCAACCATCTGTTTTTGTAAATGAAGTTTTTGGAATGCAGCCAGGCCCATTTGCTTATATACTGTCTACAACTGTTTTTACACTACAGTGTCAGAGTGAGATAGTAGCAAGAGGCCATGTGGCCCACAAAAGTAGAAATAGTTACTATCTGGCCCTTTAAGAAAAGTTTCCCAGTGATAAAGAATCCGCCTGCCAATGCAGGAGGTGCAGGAGACATGGGTTCACAGGTTCTATCACTGGCTTGGGAAATGGCAACCCACTCCAGTATTCTTGCCTAGAAAATTCCAAGAACAGAGGAGCCTGGCAGGCTACAGTCCGTGGGGTTGCAAACAGTCAGACACGACTGAACACACACACACACACACACACACACACACACACACACACAACAACACAACAACTTTTAAGTAAAAGTCCAGCTAGCTCTAAACCACCAAGGCCAGTGTGAGTTCAAGTCACTTATCTCACTCAAGATTCACCAACTGTTCCCCCCGCCCAACAGGAAAATTAGACTTCCTCGTCATACATCTGACATCCTTTATGTTAGTCCTTAGCTAATTCAGGGATTACAAATGGGCAGCCCATAGGCTTCACCTAGTATATATGTATATACACATATACATGTATCCTTTTATGGCTCACACAGAGTTTAAAACATTAATTGTAAACTTTCAAAAATCGTAAGAAGGGTACTTCCCTGGTGGTCCAGCAGTTAAGACTCCATGCTCCTACTGCAGGGGGCACAAATTTAATCCATGGTTGGGGAACTAATATTCTACACGCCACACAGTGTGGCCAAAAAGGTAGGAAAAAAAATAAGTGAAAAGCGTAAGATTATACATCAAAATTCGTATTTCTGACTTGTGTTGAAAATAGGGAATTGTTGCAACACTTGGCCCCCATTCCCAGCTGGCATCCGTCAGCCACAGAGTCACCACATATCTGCCCTTGAGATGGTGCCCGTGTTCCCCAGTTCACCACAGACTCCACCCCTCCCTGCTGTTAGGGGAAGCACACTGACTGAAACCGCCCACCCTGGCCAGGCACCATAGTAACCAGGCACCACAGTAACCATAGCATGACTTGTTTTATGACAGGAGGTCCTGGTAAGGAACAGGGAACTAATAAGCCACTGTCAACTGGAAGAGTTCAGGAAAGGTGAAAAGGAGACACCATATGTCCGACCACCTCCCAGAATCCTTTTTGCTGGCATCCATCTTGGCTAAACAAGGCGTGCACCACCAGGAAGGACTCTGAGTCAGAATGATTGGCTAAAGACAACCCAGAACCTAATCCCATCACCCCAAAACCCAAGACTATGAGCCACGTGGCAGAGCTGTTCTCCTGGGTTCCCTCACCCCACTGCTCTCCACATGGGTGCCCCTTCCCAATAAAATCTCTTGCTTTGTCAGCACATGTGTCTCCTCGGGCAATTCATTTCCCAGTGTTAGACAAGAGCCCACTTTCAGGCCCCCTTCCTTCAACAATACTGTCCGACATAAGCCTGCTTCATTCACACAGGCATATGAGCCTGACACCTCCCACGCTTCCTTCTTTCTTTACCAATGTCGACATAAAAAGCCGTCACGACCTGAAAGTTGAGAGTTATTTTATTCAGTGGGAATTTTTAGGACTTCAAGCCCGAGAGGCAGCATCTCAGGTAGCCCTGAGAAAATGGCTCTGAGGAGGTATAGCGTGGAGTCCGGTTATATAGAAGTATGCAACAAAGAGGGGCAGATAGTTTCAACATCAAAGATTACTGTTAATTAAGGAAAACCAGATGTCTCAAGTTAAGGGATTTAGCACTCTTCAATGTATGGGAAGATTCAAGTGTTTGAGTTTACTGAAATCATTTCTTTCATATACATCTCAGCTATCTGGGGCCAGCATCCTGTGGTTTTTTTTGTTTGTTTGTTTGTTTGGTTGGTTGGTTGGTTGGTTTTTATCCTTAAGTTCAGTTCCTTGATCATTGTAGGGAGTGGCAGGTGGCTGCTGCCTGCTTTCTCACCTCCACCCCCCAGCCCCCCACATCCTCGACTTTCCGAGCTCCTCAGTGTTCATTGTGGGAAGCGGCTGATGGCTGCCACCCGCCAGCACTGTTCTTCCTTTTGGGGGCCCTCTGGGATGAGAAATTCATATCTGGAGGGCCAGAATCGAGGATGACTGTGACATCCTTGTTTATAGATATCGCAGGAGACATTTCATTTCACACCAGCCAGGCTTTTTCCTAGAACTATGTATTAATTCTATCTTTCTGCCAGAAAACCCAGCGTCTCCAAAGAAGCCATGCCATCTCCCACCTCCACCCTCTACACATGCTCTCCCCCTTGTATTAGTCTGCTGGGGCTGCCATAACAAAGTGCCACAGACTGGGTAGTTTAAACAGTAGAAATCTATTTTCTCATTAGGAGGCTGGAAGTCCATGATCAAAGTAACATCAAGTTGGTTCCTTCTGAGGCCTCTCTCCTTGGCTCATACGTGGCCATCTTCTCCCCATGTGTTCACATGTTCTTCCCTCTGTGTGTGTAACTGTGTCTGACTAATAAGTACACCAGGCATACTGGATTAGAGTTCACTCTGATGATGTCATTTAATCTTAATTACCTTTAAGGATCCTATCTCCAAATACAGTCACAGTCACACACTGAGGTTCTGGGGATTTAGGCTTCAGTATCTGAGTTTGAAGGAAATACAATTCAGACCATAACATTTATCTTCCCGGAATGCCTTCCCATACTTTATTCAACTAACAAATATCCATACTTTTTATGAAGAATCAAATCAAGTACCACATCCTTGGTGAGGCCTCAAAAATCCCCTGCAAAAATTCATCTTCTATTTTCTTTGCAGCTTGCGCACACCTTCACTTAAGACCACCACCTTGCACTATAGTCGTTGATATTTTTCCCTTTTTCCCCACTGAACTGTGAATTTCTGTGGGTAGGAACTATGTTTTTCCTCTCTCTCCATCCAATACATATCCACTGGGGGTGCTGAACGTGCCAGGCACGATCAACATCACTGAAGTTCCAACAGTGGACAAGTTTCCTCCCTGCATGGACTCTACATTCCAGTAAGGAAAAAGCACACTAAATTAGTAAATAAACAAAAGTGATACATTGCACAGTACCATGCTTATTCTGTTATAGGTGTTCAAAAAACATTCAATCAATGCTGTCGGGGAAACATGTACATGGTGGGTCTAGACATCTTAGGACATTTTTGGAGTTGGAATTCTATAATGTTTTTAGACTCTCAGTTGCTGAGGTCATTATTATGTGGAATGTCTGGCAGTCTTCCCTTGTCCTGAAAGCTTGGGTCACTGCATCTCTATATTCCTCTTTAAATCATGGGACCCAGCATCATCTCTTGCCCTTTTCATACTGTCGCAGAGTCAGACATGACTGAGTGACTGAACAACAACCACATCATCTCTAAGAAGAGATTCATGAGGACTAAGACAAAGCAGAAGCCCACCACTGTCCCCACTGCCCCTGCTGCAAAATTTCCATAGCCAAGCCCTGGTTGCCTGTGGCCAGACCCAGATACGGGTATATTTTCCTCTGTGCAATTTTCAGGTAACTCTGAGGGATGATGGGAGTGATGCAGGTGGATAAGCCTAAGAGGACCCCTTCCGTGTAAATGATGCCCATTTCAGGGGCATCACAGCCTATATCCACCTGTAAGGAAGTGATGGATGATTTCTGAAAATTCTCTAGTAATACATGAGAAGTGGTACCATCACACTGGGACACTCACTTGTTAAAAGAACAAAGCCAGAAGAAACTCAGCATGGCCACACGTAATGTCCACTCCCTTCCTACTGTCCATGATTTAAAAAAAAAAAGTGCTATTTGGGTATCACTAACTAAAAATGCCTGTTGTAGAAAATGTAG
Source organism: Ovis aries (assembly GCF_016772045.2). Taxonomy (NCBI): domain Eukaryota; kingdom Metazoa; phylum Chordata; class Mammalia; order Artiodactyla; family Bovidae; genus Ovis; species Ovis aries. The sequence continues at coordinate 15,388,569 of NC_056077.1, read as the reverse complement.
ATTTGAATTTAGGCAAAAAGTCCACCCGTGGAACTCCATGTCCTCATTTATTCAAACAGATAAAATTTAAAATCATTTCTGTCACATAAAAATTCATGTTAAACTTATGGATTAATGGGAGTTGCTTAGAAATCCTGGGCATTCCATTCTAGAGCACATACAGTGCCTTTCTACAACATCTAAAGTACATTTTACAAATACATTTCATTTTTTTTTTTTAGTTTTTTATTTTTTAAATTTTAAAATCTTTAATTCTTACATGCATTCCCAAACATGAACCCCCCTCCCACCTCCCTCCCCATAACATACATTTCAATATAACCTACCAATTACCTATTGGTGGATGGCTGATATACTTGGTGACCACTATCAATGAAATCTTTTTAAATAATGACATTTTCTGTCTGGTCATCATTGGTTAAAAAGAAAAAGTTCAAACTACTGAATTCTCTTATTATTTTCAATAGCTTTTAGTTGATTCTATGGGATTTTTCTATATAGATATTCCTATCACTTAAAGTAATGATTATTTTGCCATGTTCTGCAGTATTTATCCTTAATTCATTTTCTTCCATTATTGCACTGGCAGGCAACCCCAGGGCACTTGTAAATGACAGAGACAGTCATCTGTTTGTACACTCAGTGGAAGTGCCTTTAGTGCTTCTTTGCATCTGTAGGTAGAACCACTCCCTGGTGGCGCCTCCGGGGTCTGGTTTGGGAATACTGAGCCAGGCTCCTCGTGTGTGCCTTCTGGATCCTGGACACGTGCAGGACATCACACATCATCTGAATCATATTTCCAAGACCATTTATTGAAGAGATTAGATGGCAGAGTAGAAGGGCGGGCACACATCTTCTCCTGCAAGAACTGCAAAACTGCAACTCACTGAGGAAAAACCATCAACAGGAGAATGTTGGATCCCACCAAAAAAAGTTACCTCATGTCCAAGGGCAAAGGATAAGCTTCAACAAGATGGTAGGAGGGGTGGAACTGCATTTAGAATCAAACCTCATACCCACCAGTGACACTTGGAGGGCTCAAACAACCTCATGCACACCAGGACCCAGACACCCCAGTGACTGAGCAAGACTTGACTTTGAGTGTTTGCATATCTCTTGCAGAGGCCAGGGGCTCTGGCTGCAGCACACCTAGGTCATGCAGCGAGTGGCACAAGCCCTCTTGGAGGAGGTCGCCATTAGCCCCACCGCAGAGCTGCTGAGCAGATGACCCACAAACTGCAGAACAATTATACCAAGGAAATTCTCACACCATTAATAAATTTCTAGGACCACAACAGATTTCCCAACTGGGATTCAGCAAAGGGACTGAGAACCCCCAGGGAATTTGACTTTGGAGGCCAGTGGGATTTGATTACAGAACCTCCACAGGCCTGGGGAAACAGACTCTTGGAGGGCACAAACAAAACCTAGTGCACACCAGGAGCCAGGAGAAAGGAGCCGTGACCCCACAAGAGAGTGAGCCTGACTTGCCTGTGAGTGTCCAGGAGTCTCCAGCAGAGGCGTGGGTCGACAGTGGCCTGATGCGGGGTCGGGGGCACTGAATACAACAATGCATGCACAAGTCCTTTTCAAGGAGCTCACCAATACCTTCACTACACCTACCATAGTCTGGCCTCAGGCCAAACAACAGGGAGCAAACACAGCCCTGCCCATCAATAGAAACTAGATTAAAGATTCACTGAGTGTGGCCCTGCCCATCAGAACAAGACCCAGTTTCTCCCACAGTCAGTCTCTTCCATCAGGAAGCTTTCACAAGCTTCTTATCCATCGGAGGGTAGACAGAATGAAAACCACTATCACAGAAAACTAACCAAACTGATCACATGGACCACAGCCTTGTCTAACTTAATGAAACTATGAGCCATGATACACAGGGCCATCCAAGACACACAAGTCATGTAGACCGTATTGACAAAATGTGATTCACCAGAGAAAGGAATGGCAAACCACTTCAGTATTCTTGCCTTAAGGACCCTGTGAACAGTATGAAAAGGCAAAAAGATACGATACTGAAAGATGAACTCCCCAGCTTGGTAGGTGCCCAATATGCTACTGGAGAAGAGTGGAGAAATCACTGCAGAGAGAATAAAGACACAGAGCGAAAGTGAAAACAGTGGCCAGTTGTGGATGTAACTGGTGAGGGAAGAAAAGTCCAATGCCGTAAAGAACAATATTGCATAGGAACCTGGAATGTTAGGTCCATGAATCCAAGTAAATTGCAAGTGGTCAAATAGGAGATGGCAAGAGTGAACATTGACATTTTAGGAATCAGTGAACTAAAATGGACTGCAAAAGGCAGATTTAATTCAAATGACCATTATATCTACCACTGTGGGCAAAGATCCCTTATAAAAAATAGCCCTCATAGTCAACAAAAGAGTCTGAAATGCAGTACTTAGGCACAATCTCAAAAATGACAGAATGATCTCTGTTCATTTCCAAGGCAAACCATTTGATATCACAGTAATCCAACTCTATGCCCCAACCACTAATGCCAAAGAAGCTGAGGTAGAACGATTCTATGATGACCTACAAGACCTTCTAGAACTAACACCAAAAAAAAGATGTCCTTTTCTTCATAGGGGACTGGAATGCAAAAATAAGAAGTCAAGAGATACCAGGAGTAACAGGCAAATTTGGCCTTGGAATACAAAATGAAGCAGAGCAACAACTAATAGAGTTTTGCAAAGAGAACACACTGGTCATAGCAAACACCCTCTTCCAACGACACAAGAGAAGACTCTACACATGGACATCACCAGATGGTCAATACTGAAATAAGATTGATTATATTCTTTGTAGCCAAAGATGGAGAAGCTCTATACAGTTAACAAAAACAAGATTGGGAGCTGACTGTGGCCCAGATCATGAACTCCTTATTGCCAAATTCAGACTTAAATTGAAGAAAGTAGGGAAAACCACTAGCCCATTAGTGCATGATCTAAATCAAATCCCTTATGATTAAACAGTGGAAGTGACAAATAGATTCAAGGGATTCGATCTGATAGACAGATTGCCTGAAGAACTATGGACGGAGGTTTGTGACATTGTACAGGAGGCAGGGATCAAGACCATCTCCAAGGAAAAAAAAAGGCAAAAAGGCAAAATAGTTGTCTGAGGAGGCCTTACAAAAAGCTGAGAAAACAAGAGAAGCAAAAGGCAAAGGAGAAAAGGAAAGATATACCCATCTGAATACAGAGTTCCAAAGAATAGCAAGGAGAGATAAGAAAGCCTTCCTCGGTGATCAAATGCAAAGAAATGAATGGGAAAGATCAGAGATCTCTTCAAGAAAATTAGAGATACCAAGGGAACATTACATGCAAAGATGGGCACAGTAAAGGACAGAAATGGTATGAACCTAAAAAGAAGCAGAAGATATTAAGAAGAGGTGGCAAGAATACACAAAAGAACTATACAAAAGAGATCTTCATGATCCAGATAATCACGATGGCGTGATAGCTCACCTAGAGCCAGATATCCTGGAATGTGAAGTCAAGTGGGCCTTAGGAAGCATCACTACGAACAAAGCTAGTGGAGGTGATGGAATACCAGTTGACCCATTTCAAATCCTGAAAGCTGATGCTGTGAAAGTGCTGCACTCAATATGCCAGCAAATTTGGAAAACTCAGCAGTGGCCACAGGACTAGAAAAGGTCAGTTTTCATTCCAATCCCAAAGAAAGGCAATGCCAAAGAATGTTGGCATTCACAACACAATTGCACTCATCTCACACACTAGCAAAGTAATGCTCAGAATTCTCCTAGCCAGGCTTCAACTGTACATGAACCATGAACTTCCATATGTTCAACCTGGATTTACAAAAGGCAGAGGAACCAGAGATCAGATTGCCAACATCCACTGGATCATCAAAAATGCAACATCTACTTCTGCTTTATTGACTACGCAAAGCCTTTGACTGTGTGAATCACAACAAACTGTGGAAAATTCTTCAAGAGATGGGAATACCAGACCACCTTACCTGCCTCCTTAGAAATCTGCATGCAGGTCAAGTAGCAACAGTTAGAACTGGACATGGAACAACAGATTGGTTCCAAATTGGGAAAGGAGTACATCAAGGCTGTGTATTGTCACCCTGCTTATTTAACTTATATGCAGAGTATAGCATGTGAAATGCCTGGCTGGATGAAGCACAAGCTGGAATCAAGATTGCCGGGAGAAATATCAATAACCTCAGATATGCAGATGACACCACCCTTATGGCAGAAAGCAAAGAGGAACTAAAGAGCTTCTTGATGAAAGTGAAAGAGGAGAGTGAAAAAGCTGGCTTAAAACTCAGCATTCAAAAAACTAAGATCATGACATAGGGTCCCATTACTTCATGGCAAATAAATGGGGAGACAATGGACAGTGATAGACTTCATTTTGGGGGGCTCCAAAATCACTGCAGATGGTGACTGCAGCCATGAAATTAAAAGATGATTCCTCCTTGGAAGAAAAGCAATGCCAACCTAGACAGCATATTAAAAAGCAGAGACACTACTTTGCTGACAAAGGTCCATCTAATCAAAGCTATGGTTTTTCCTGTAGTTATATATGGATGTGAGAGTTGAACCATAAAGAAGGCTGAGCACTGAAGAATTGATGCTTTTGAACTGTGAGGAGAAGACTCTTGAGAGTCCCTTGGACTGCAAGGAGATCCAACCAGTCCATCCTAAAGGAAATCAGTTCTGCATATTCATTGGAAGGACTGATGCTGAAGCTGAAACTCCAATACTCTGGCCACCTGATGGGAAGAACTGACTCAATTGAAAAGATCCTGATGCTGGGAAAGATTGAAAGTAGGAGGAGAAGGGGACGACAGAGGATTGGATGGTTGGATGGCATTACCGACTCAATGACATGAGCTTGAGCAAGCTCTAGGAGTTGGTGATGGACAGGGAAGCCAGGTGTGCTGCAGTCCACAGGGTCAAAAAGCATCAGACATGAATGAGTGACTGAACCAAACTGAACAGGTGTAATATTGTTTGACTATTTATTTAGCATAAATTTGGTGTGTTAGTCACTCAGTCATGTCTGACTCTTTGCGACTCCACAGACTATAACCCACCAGGCTCCTCTGTCCATGGAATTCTCCAGGCAAAATCACTGAAGTGGGTAACAATTGCCTTCTGCAGAGGATCTTCTCAACTCAGGGATCAAACCTGGGTCTTCTGCATTGCAGGCAGACTCTTTACTGACTGAGCCAGCAGGGAATGTTGGCTATACAATGTACACAAATACACCTCTTTCCCATGCTTCTACTGCAACTCTTAAAAAATAATTCTTGGTCCTCAGGTTTATGGTACCTGCTGACATTTCATAATGATTTTAATACAATTCCTCCAGAAAAAAAACCTTAAGGAATACCTAGTGCAATGATTGAAAAACATTTTGAGGTCACAGAATTATAATAGTCTGAAAAAGTTATAAATCATTTTCCCAGGAAAAAAAAATTGTGCATACATGGAATTTTTTTCATAAATTTCCAGATTCCTAGATCTCCAAAAGCTCATCAGTGAGGTGTCACTGACCCACAATGAAAACTTCTGACCTATTCCAAGACCTCTATTTTACAGATTAGGAAAACTGAGGTCAGAAAATTCTGTTTTGGTAAAAAACTGAAATAAAATATTTTATCACGTTGTTTTAAGGCCCTTTCTAAAAATTTTTGAGGAGAAAGGCATATATTGGTTTATTTTTTTTTCCTTTCTTTTTTAGAAATATATATTGGTTTTCTACTTTGAAAACATAGTTTCATTTGAAAAAGGAAAACACTTTGAGAATCAGCAGCATTACTGAACTAGACATGAACTTCCCAGGGTGAGCACAGTAAGGGGGTTTACATCCATTCTCACAGGGTACATGGAAAATGTGCCTAAGCAGGAATGAGAAGACCTGGGATCTGGTCCCAACAGGCTAGACAGTGAACAACTTGCAACCCTGTGAGCCTCACTTTCCACATCTGTCAGTTCAGTTCAGTTCAGTCACTCAGTCATGTCCGACTCTTTGCAACCCCATGAATTACAGCACGCCAGGCCTCCCTGTCCATCACCAAATCCTGGAGTTTACCCAAACTCATGTCCATTGAGTCAGTGATGCCATCCAGCCATCTCATCCTCTTTTGTCCCCTTCTCCTCCTGTCCCCAACCCCTCCCAGCATCAGTCTTTTCCAATGAGTCAACTCTTTGCATCAGGTGGCCAAAGTATTGGAGTTTCAGCTTCAGCATCAGTCCTACCAATGAACACCCAGGACCGATCTCCTTTAGAATTGACTGGTTGGATCTCCCTGCAGTCCAAGGGACTCTCAAGAGTCTTCTCCAACACCACAGTTCAAAAGCATCAATTCTTCGGCACTCAGCCTTCTTCAAAGTCCAACTCTCACATCCATACATGACTACTGGAAAAACCATAGCCTTGTCTAGACGGACCTTTGTTGGCAAAGTATTGTCTCTGCTTTTTAATATACTATCTAGGTTGGTCATAACTTTCCTTCCAAGGAGTAAGTGTCTTTTAATTTCATGTCTGTAATCACCATTTGCAGTGATTTTGGAGCCCCCCAAAATAAAGTCTGACACTGTTTCCCCATCTATTTCCCATGAAGTGATGGGACCAAGTGCCATAATCTTAGTTTTCTGTAAAATAAGGCAATAATAATGTCCTTCTTGCCTGGAGAATCCCAGGGACGGGGGAGCCTAGTGGGCTGCCGTCTGTGGGGTCGCACAGAGTTGGACACAACTGAAGCGACTTAGCAGCAGCAGCAGCAGGTTGTGGGGGGTGTATGTGTGTGCATTGTATATGACTGTGTGTTGTGATTTGTGCTGGTTGTGAGTTGTGTGGTGGGTTGAGGGTTGTATATGTATGCTGTGGGTTGCATGTGTGTGTTGTAGGCCACATGTGTGTGTCGGGGGGTGGGTTGGGTCATGCTAGAGGTGGCAGGCTGTGTGGCACGGACTTGTGGGTTGTGTGTGGTGGGTGTAAGGGGTGAGCTGAGCCAGACGGTGGATGTCACAGTAGATGCTGCTGGAGCCCCTCTCACATCCCTTCTTCAATGCAAGGTAGTTGGCCTCCAGATGCCAGTACCAGCATCATTTTGCCTGAGTGCCTTCTCTGAGTCTTCACTTTGGCCCTGTCTTCAGCAGGAGAGAAGTTTCAGTGAATTCATGCTCCCCACTGCCCAATCAATGACTGACAAGAGTTGGAGGATAAACACCCCAGCTCCCTCATATCTGGGGACAGAAAACTTAGCAGTGTGTGTTCCACATCCTTCCCTAAATTCCCCAGGAAGACCACCCTCCAACCGCCCTTGGTCACTCCAATTGATAGTGACCTTTAATGGTTGCTTTCCCTTCTGTGTTTCAATTCCACACCCTATCTGGGTGTTTCCTGAGATCCTTCCTAAATAAATGACTGGCTCTTACAACCATTATCTCTTTGATCCACTTCTGGGCAAACCTAACAAAACTATATAAGCCATTCTGGGCTTGACCCTGAGGGCAATGGGCAGCTGGGAGGGTTATTAGCAGGGGCACCACACATTCTGTTGTCTGTTTAAAAAATTAAATAAATGGGACAAAGGTTCTGGCGACCTTCCATGGCCCACAATTCACACCCTGTGAAGTGTGCCTATGAAGTCCATACTGGAAGCCTCTCCATCAGGGAAGGGGATTTGTCTGCCTGCCAGGTAGGATGGCCCCACCCTCCAGGGAGCTCATGAGATTCCAGAGCATGTAAGTGACTCACCTGAGCCTTCACAGCCCCATTTTCACTTTCCAGTAACACCTTCAAAAGCATTGTGTCCAAACCAATCAAGAATGGGACCCTCAGTCAACTCAAAACCTGTGGGTCAGAGCTGCAAACACTGTCACTTCTACTCAGCCTCCACTTTGGAAAGAAAGACGGAAACCGCTCCTTGCCTTCGGACTGGAGCCAGGGCTGTTTCCTTTGCAAGTCGGGCAGGTGCTGGTGAACCTGCTTTAAAAGCAGGACTCTAGACCATCAAGCGTACCTGGTCCTGCAGCACAGCTCTCCTGGGAAGCATCACCACTGTCGCCCTCTAAGTGTGATGGACAGTGTGGCCTTCCTGGCTGAGGCGCCTTTGAAATGTTCCCATGTCAGCTTGCCCTTCAGTGTGAATGAGAAAGAGCTGCAGCCTCAGGCTGGCTGGAGGAGGGCATCAGAGCAGCAGGTGCACACGTGGGCAGAAAGGAAACTGAACAAGGAGACGAGGCGCATAGAGATGTCTGGGAAACAGGACCCACCCCCACTGAGGTTGGACTGTCCGTCTCTCCCAGGAGCCTGCTTCCTGGAGGTGCTGGGAGTGCCAAAATAAGGATAAGACAATGGCACTACAGAGACTCGACTCGACGTCAACCCAGATATTATTACTAACTGAGTATTTTTTGACAAATTACTCAGCCTCTCTGTGCCTCATTTTCCTCCCTTATAAAGTGGGGGTAATATTACCTATTTCATAGCATTGCTGCAAGGCTTAAACGAGACAGTGTGTGTGAAAACCCCTAATGGGATGCCTAACATATACTGGTAAATATTCCTTCCCCTTCCCCATTATAACAACATGTTATACATGTTGCTGACTGCATGCCAGGCACTGTTGAAAGGAAACTATTAATGTTATCTCCTTACGATCTCAACAACCAGTGAAGCAGGTCCTGCAATTGTATAAATTAGCAAGCTGAGTCAGGGAGGCTCACAGCTTACTTGCATTCTGGTACTGGCAGGAGGTGGCACTATGGCTAGAGCCTGGCAGATCTGACGCCAGAACCCAAGCTCGTCACCCTTCACCTTTCTCCCCCACTTATGTGAAGGTTAGGGAGCCCACCTTTCCCAGGAAAAAAGCTTATATATTATCAGGCTATCAATCATGTCAATCATTTGTTTATGCTAAGTTTTAAAGGCATAAAGCTATGGTTGTGTCATCGGTGGTATATTTTATAGCTCTGACCTAAAAACTAAATGAACCAAAATAACAATGCTGTGCAGCAGTGGTTCACAAGATGTGGTCCACAGAACCACAGTATCAGCATCACCGGGGAAGGCATCAGATATGCAAATTCTCAGGCCCCAGCCCAGACCTAATGAAGCAGAATCTCTGCGGGTGGCGTCCAGCGATCTGTGTTTTAGCAAGCCTTCCTGGTGATGCTGTTAGACACTAAAGTCTGAGCACTACTGCCTTTGTAGAGTGGATATTTTCACTCTGTAGTAACTATAAAGCAAAAAGGTATTATTTTTTTAATTTCCATTTGGGACTGGTAGGAGATGGGGGTAGTGGACACGGCCATTGAGGACAAATTCATTTATTCATCTACTTATTCAAACTACATTTTTTGAGCACTGACTATGTGTTAGGTGCTATGCTGGGAATGCAGCATCAGGTAAAAATACAGATGTACAGGATCTGACCTACTTTTATAATGTATCAGTCTAGTAGGGGAGGCAGCTATGTAGCACATAATTACATAGTTATTAAGTTGTGCTTACAGTAGGGCATATGGAAGAGGAAAAGAATGTGTAAAGGGGGGTCAGATCTAATCTTGGAAGTCTGTGACAGTCTTTCCAAGAAAGTGACATCTGAGTCAAGACACTGTCGAGTGAAGCAGGTTGGGAGGAGAGAACTGAAAGGGAGACTAGGAGCAAGGATCTCAGTTGGGGGAGCAGCCTGTATAAAGGCCCTGAGAGGGAAGGTCCTCCCTGGGGTGGTCTTAGGTGCACCCCCATCAGAGCCCTTTGGACCAGTTTTTATGTTAATCCTTTTGCTCAGGTTCCCACTCTGTGTGATGGAGCAGAGTCAGTACCTGCACCATGCACAGGGCCTCGGGTGATTCCAGCTTCTCTGAGGGGACCCTTTTCCATTCCACAGCCCCAGACAGAAGCCCAGCCTGCCTGCTGCTCCCCTAAGCCAGCAGGTGGAGAGTTCCCCTCCCCACTTCCCAGGACAGGTGAGTTCCACCTGAAGCCAGCAGCTCCCTGCACTCAGAGGAGACACCCGGGCAGTCTCGATGCAGCCCCTGCCCACCCCTCGAGCTTTTAGCTTCCTCTCTTAGTTTCTGCCACAGAAGTTCTCCTTTCTTTTTTCCAAGCTCAGTTAACATTTCTACTTTTCTTGTTCTATTTCACCCAGAATCTCTCTATAGTTTAAGAGGAAACAATAAGAATGGACTTGCTACCACAACCCAATCCCCTATCAGTTCAGTTCAGTTCAGTCGCTCAGTCGTGTCCGACTCTTTGTGACCGCATCAATTGCAGCACACCAAGCCTCCCTGTCCATCACCAACTCTCGGAGTTCACTCAGACTCACGTCCATCGATAATCCCCTCTATTTATGTTTAAATCCCTGCATCTACATTAGGCGTCATTGCCACACACTGTCGAGTATCATGTTCTTCCCCATCTGAACCTGAACCACAGAGGATTGTAATCTCTACTTGAAGCACTTCCTGTTTGTGTGTGTGCTCATGCTCAGTTGCTCAGTCATATCTGACTCTTCGCGACACCATGGACTATAATCCACCAGGCGCCTCTGTCCATAGGATCTTCTAGGCAAGAATACTGGAATGGATTGCCATTTCTTACTCCAGGGGATCTTCCCTACTAAGGGACCAAACCCTCATCTCCCATGCCTCTTGCATTGGTAGGTAGATTCTTTTACCACTGAGCCATCTGGGAAGAACCTCCTGTTGAAATGCAAACTCCACACAGGCAGGGACTACCTGGCTTGCTCCCCAATATTCCCAGCACATAATGCCATCTGTGGCATATAATAGGTGCTCAATAAATATTTTTAAATGGACACATTAGTTCATTGGTAACTTTCATAACACCATACAAGTCAGATCATATCTTTCCCCTTTTAAAGATAAAGATACTGAGGCTTGGAGTGTCAGGTAATTCAAAGTGAAAGTGCTAGTCGCTCAGTCATGTACAACTCTGCAATCCCGTGGACTGTAGTCTGCCAGGCTCCTCTGTCCATGGAATTCTCCAGGCAAGATACTGGAGTGGTTGCCATTCCCTTCTCCAGGGGATCTTTCCAACCCAGGGATCAAACCCAGGTCTCCTGCATTGCAGGCAGATTCTTTACCATCTGAGCCACCAAGGAAGCCCAATTCACCAAAAGTCCATCATAATGTAAGTTGCAAATCTTGGGTTAAAAACCAAAGCCGCTAGATCCCAAAGACCTTTTTTCTCCATGCATAATATTGCCTCTTCAACAGGCTTGAAACTCTAGAAGGGCTAGGTTTGTAGGTGAGTGCAACTGGATGGAAAATAGGACTGCTTCTTTCTGCCCTGAACCAGGGCAGAGTTTGCGTCATTGGAAATGAAGGGTGTTAGCCCTGGGGCATGGAACAGTCTTTGGGTGGCTGACAGAATGGGGTGAACGGAGACATCCTTGCACTGTTGCAACCAACAGGGGATGCTCTCATCCTGGTAATAATGAAGTTTAATCCCTCATAAAGATAGCATCAGATATGCCCCGTAAAGAGAAGCAGGATCTTCCATATGAAAAGTCAGCTCAGGCGGCTGCGCATGCCCTCAGGGTTGCTCCCTAGACATAGCGCTCTGGAGTGTGCAAAGAGGGTTACAGGGGGACCCACTATCACCAAGAAAACTACAAGAAGAGAGGTCGATGATTCTCTATGACTGTCAATCCAAGAGAGCCACGTTAGCTTTGTGAAGCATTCAAAATTCTGAACCCTTAGCAGATTTAGCAAAGCAGTGGCTATTACCACATTATCAAAGTTGAGTGAAGAAAAGCAGGGTATAGATTGTATTTCATGATTATTTCAACCTTGTACATAAAAATATGTGCAAAGTGAAAAAGACAAGAACTAAAGGCAATGCATGAAGAATTGCTAGACCAGGACTCCGTGAGGGTTTCCCCCCTCATTTTCTATATTGCCCTAGTTTTCAGTGATGAACCTAACTCTTTGGAATAAAACAGAATTCCATTTTAATGGAAAATAATGCTTACTGAGCGCCTGTTATCTGGCTATTTCGTTCCATTTTATGCAGCATCAAGAAGGTGCATAATATTATTTTCATTTTACATGTAAGGACATTAGCCTTTTAGAGGCTTAGTAACTTGACCAAGCTGAAGCTGGTTAAGTGAAAAGCCAAAGTTTAAAAATAAATCCTGACCTACTCTAAAGTGGTTATTTCCAACTCTAACTACGTGTCAGAATCATTTGGGAAGCGTTTAAAAATCCTAAAGTCCAGGCTATCCCTAGACCAATTAAATCTGAATCCTTGGACCCGAGACCCCAGAACTTTCTAAATGTCCTCATCAGTTGCAACATGCAGCCAAGACGAAGAACTGCTGTTCTAAAATCCGGATGCCTGCCTAACTACTCAACTGTGCTCATTTCCCATGCTAGCAAGGCTATGTTCCAATCATTCAAGCTAGGCTTCAGCAGTTTATGATCCAAGAACTTCCATATGTACAAGCTGGCTTTAGAAAAGGCAGAGGAACCAGAGATCAAATTGCCAGCATCCACTGGATCATAGAGAAAGCAAGGGAATTCCAGAAAAACATCTACTTCTGCTTCATTGACTACGCTAAAGCCTTTAACCGTATGGATCACAAGAAACTGTGGAAAATTCTTCACGAGATGGGAATACCAGACCACCTGACCTGTCTCCTAAGAAACTTGTATGCAGGGTCAAGAAGTAACAGTTAGAACTGGACATGTAATAACAGACTGGTTCCAAACTGGGGAAGGAGTACATCAAGGCTGTATATTGTCACCCTGCTTATTTAACTTCTATACAGACTATATCATGCGAAATGTCAAGCTGGATGAAGCACAAGCTGGAATCAAGACTGCTGGGAGAAATATCAACAACCTTATATATGCAGATGATACTACCTTAATGGCAGAAAGCAAAGAGAAACTAAAGAACTTCTTGATGAGAGTGACAGAGGAGAGTGAAAAAGCTGACTTAAAGTTCAACATTCAAAAAACTAAGACCATGGCATCCAGTCCCATCACTTCATGGCAAATAGATGGGAAATAATGGAAAAAGTGGCAGATTATATTTTCTTGGGCTTCAAAATCACTGTGGATGGTGACTGCAGCCATGAAATTAAAAGACACTTACTCCTTGGAAGGAAAGCTGTGACAAACCCAGACAACATCTTAAAAAGCAGAGATATCACTTTGCTAACAAAAGTACATAGAGTCAAAACTATGTTCTTTGCAGTAGTCATGTACAGATGTGAGTTGGACCATAAAGAAAATTGAGCACCAAAGAATTGATGCTTTCAAATTGTGGTGCTGAAGAAGACTTGAGAGTCCCTTGGACAGCAAGGAGATCAAACCAGTCAATCCTAAAGAAAATCAACCCTGAATATTCATTGGAAGGACTCATGCTGAAGCTGAAGCTCCAATAATCTGGCCACCTGATATGAAGAGCCAACTCACTGGAAAAGACCCTGATGTTGGGAAAGACTGATGGCAAAAGGAGAAGGGGGCAGCAGAAGATAGGATGATCAGATAGCATCACTGACTTAATGGACATGAATCTGAGGAAACTCCAGGAGATAGTGAAGGACGGGGAAGCCTGGCGTGCTGTAGACCATGGGGTCGCAAAGAGTCAGACACGACTTAGCAACTGAATAGCAACAATAAATGCTGCTTCTCAGTGTACAGGGACAATGAAAAGTAAATATACAGTAAGTCCCTGACATTAAACGAGTTCCATTCCAAGAGTGCATTCATAAGTCTAATTTGTTCTTAAGTCCAACAAAGTTAGCCTAGGTACCCAACTAACACAGTCGGTTATATATAAAGTAATATAGTACTGTACTGTAATAGGTTTATAATACTTTTCACTCAAATTATACATAAACAATAAAAAATAAAGAAAACATTTTTAATCTTATAATACAGAACCTTGAAAAGTACAGTTCAGTTCAGTTCAGTCGCTCAGTCGTGTCCGACTCTTTGCGACCCCATGAATCGCAGCACGCCAGGCCTCCCTGTCCATCACCAACTCCCGGAGTTCACTCAGACTCACGTCCATCGAGTCAGTGATGCCATCCAGCCATCTCATCCTCTGTAGTACAGTACAACAGCTGGCACACAGGAGCTGGCATCAAGCAAACAGGGAAGAATAGTTACTGAATAGAGGAGGGGGAGGAGATGGGAGATGGTAGGGCTGAAGGACTGTCAGCAACAGGAGATGGAAGGCAAGCTGCAGTTTCACTCACACCTGCCATTCAGTACCAGCTACTTTACACCTGCTTCCAGACATCCCGGGCTTTAAATAAAGATACGATACTCTGTACTCTATATAGTACCGTACAGAGTACACAAAAGCACAACCTCTTGTAGAGAATGCACGCACAAGACAACATGAGCCAGACACAGAAATAACTTACATGACTGGACAGGCAAATGCACGTTCGCATCTTTGAAAAGCCACAACTGAAAGGTCTATATGTAGAGGGCTGACTGTAAGCCACTTTTTTTAAACCCCCAATGTCAACAAACACAGACGGAGCACCCACTGAAAACCCTGTGGCCTTCAGAGCCTCTTCCATGTGTCCAAGTCAGTGTGTGGAACAGAGTTAGCCATCCTGCAGAAGCAGGGCCACCCAACCAAGTGGGAAGGAGAATGAAAACACTGAGAAGAGACTCATGAAGGCTGGACCCATTTCACAGGTTTACTGATTGACCAAATCCTGGAAAGAAGGGCGGGGGGGCACTTAAGCAGCAAAGAGCATCAGAGACTAACAGGAAAGTTTCAATGAACCAAGACCAGAGTGAATTCAAGTCAGCTACACCTACCATATTAAAAACCTAGCATGCAGTGCTGTTGGGCAGTGACAGAGAGTGGTTTATTTACACAACTAAAAAATAGACACAGAAGAGAAGTCCCCTGGGAGGGCCAGATGAACAGATCTGAGATAAGATCACAGGCAAGAGGTCGAAGCGAATGCACATGTGGGTCAACCAGAGGTCAGAGCACCAAGCTAGAGAACAGAGACCAAGCTAGCACAGAGCAATGACTCACAATATTAAGGATAACAAAACATGTTCGCGGAGCGCTTGCCACGCGGGAGTGATGGTTTGGATTAGTGCCCTCTCTCCTTCTTACTGTGAGCATGACATTCTTCTCAGCCCCAACAATTTCAGGTGCAGCCTTGTGCCTTGCTTTGGCCAATGGGATAGAAGCAGATGTTGATATAAGCAAAAGCCTGAAAGTACTTGTGTGGTTGGGCTTGCCCTCTTGTGGTTCTGCCTCTTACCCTATGAAGAAACATATCCTGGGTAACTGCTAATGCAGAGAGAATGGGAGATATGGAATGGACCTGGTCCAACCCACAGTGGTGAAGGCAAGCCCAGGCTAGATCAGCCAAACCACAGCCAACCTTCAGGTGCATGGGCAGGAGGAAGATGCTATATTAATCAGGGTTCTCCAGAGAAACAGAACCAATAAGATATACTTAGACACTGATGTAGATATAGGCATCCCTGATGGCTCATACGTAAAGACTCTGTCTGCAACGCAGGAGACCTGAGTTTGATCCCTGGGTCAGAAAGATCCCCTGGAGAAGGGAATGGCTACCCACTCCAGTATTCTTGCTTGGAGAATCCCATGGACAGAGGATCCTGGCAGGCTACAGTCTACAGGGTTTCAAAGAGTCAGACACAACTGAGCACCTAACACACACACATACACACACACACACAAAACCTAAACCTCTTTGTACACAGTCCAAAGGCTTGAGGACCAGGAGAGCCAATGGTGTAAGATCCAGGCCAAGTCCCAAGTCAGGCAGGCAAAGTTCCCCTTTGTTCATGCATGAGCGCACAGTCACTTCAATTGGGTCTGACTCTTTGCAACCCTATGAATTGTAACCCACCAGGTTCTTCTGTCCATGGGATTCTCCAGGCAAGAACACTGGAGTGGGTTGCCATACCCTCCTCTAAGGGATTTTCCCAGCCCAGGGATTGAACCCATGTCTCCTGCATTGCCTGTGAATTCTTTACCCCTGAACCACCAGGGAAGCCCTCCCCCTTGCTCAGACTTTATGTTCTAGTCAGGTCCTCAACTCACTGCAATCTGCTTTACTCAGTCTACTCATTCAGAAGTTAATCTCTTCCAGAAACACTCTCACAGATAACACCCAAAATAGTGTTTGACCAAATATCTGGGCCTCCCAGCCAATGTCAAGCTGATGCATAAAATTAATCCTCACGGATGCTTATTGTGGTATGGGTATGCCACTGAAATGATGAGGGGGTTTGTTACACAGTTACTGCAGTAAGAGCTGACTGAGACACATGATTGTCTCATTGCATCCTCTCCACAACTCAGGGAGAGCAGCACTGTCACTGTATTATAGGGGAGGAAGCAGAGTTTTAGGGAGGCTAAGTAACTTGCCTAAAAACAGTACGTGGGAGACCTTCATTTCTGATCAAGGTCTCCCTTTAGAGACCATGCTTCAAACCACTACCCTATGACACCTCCTTGAGCTTTCAGGGCAAGAGAGCCAAGGACTGACTCAGCAGCAACATTTTCCCTGGGCTTTTATCAAGGTCTGAATCATTGTAGGGCTTCCCTTGTGGCTCAGCTGGTAAAGAATCCGCCTGCAACGCGGGAGACCTGGGTTTGATCCCATAGGGCAGGCGAAAGTTGAGAGCCAGAGAACAGAGGTGATCCAGTAGTCACAGGGACATTGCTCCGGAAACTTCCACCTCTGAAATGACAACATGAGCATAGGAGTTATGTTTCAAATGGCCAAGATTTAAAGGGGGACTGGCATTTCCAAAGCTCTCACAAGCCATTCTGTCTTGATGAGAGTGCAACACATCTGGAGAGAATGGTGCCATAGGATCTCAAGGAAAATGAGCACCCTTTAATACAGGGCTTCTCAGCCTGAGCCCTGTGGACACTCAGAGCCTGATGATTCCCTGTTGAAAGGGACCGTCCTGTTCACTGCAGGACATTCAGAAGCATCCCTGGCTTCTATCCATTGAATGCCAGCAACAATCCTTGATGCGACAACCAAAAACATCCCCAGGTATCACAGATGTTCCTGGGGGCAAAATCACCCCCAGTGAAGAGCTTAATATATTAAGTATTTCCGTGGAATTAGCAACAATTGTCACTGAGAGTGTCACTGATTCCTGAACGTGGCTACACATCAGAGTCATGTGAAGAGCCCTGGGAAATGCACACTCCCAGGCCTTGCTCTGACTCACTGACTCAGAACCTCTGGAGCAGAGGCCTGAGACTCTGAATTTTGACAGACTTCCTGGATGATTCTTTCAGCCCGCCCAGCCTCAGACAGTCACTTAGGAGCCATGGTCTTGGCCAGCACTGGTTACCAGCTTCACATTTACTGATGCTGTAGAAAATAGTCAGGTTTTCCAGCTGCCCAGCACTTTAGCGACAACAGCTTTCATATGTTAGGGGCATTTCTGCCTTACAAGTCCTTCCTCCCCAAGAGAGAAGCCAGAAGATTTGCTTACCAAGTTTTCTGAGAATCAGGTGAACTCAAGAGGAAACTCAGCTCAGGAGACAGCACCGTGAGGAAGCAGGCACGTGGAAGAATCCGTCTTTCTGGCAGTGGTGGCAGCGGCAGCAGCTGGCTCTTGGGGCATCAGGGCAATGTACAGATCTGCTAAAATGAGCATGGTGCCAAACCCAGGGACAGCAAGAGTGTGGTCTTTACAGACCAGCCCTGCCCTGGAGTTCCTGCCAAGCCCAACCTCCAGCCCTTTGATAGAATCTATGTGCACCTTCATTGCCTTAAATAAATTCCTTTCTGCTTGAACTAACTCAAGCGGCTTCTGTTGTCTCCAATCAAGAAAAGGTAACTTAATTCCTATGACCCTTTGAGGGAAGAAAGATTAGCAGTATTCGGAATATAACATAGGTGCCCAGAGCTTGGAGGTTGAGACTGGACTGCCTGGGTTCAAATCCAAGCTCGGTCACTTACACTGCTGGTGTAGGCAAATTACATCAGCCTTCTGAGCCTCAGTTTCCGCTAAGAACAATGAAGGTAGTGTGTATTTCACCTGTTCTTTTGAAGATCAAAAGGGAGAGTTTAAGTGGTGCTTTGTACATTTTGTTATTGTAGTTCAGTCACTCAGTTGTGTCTGACCATTTGCTATCCCATGGACTGCAACACACCAGGCTTCCCTGTTCTTTACTCTGTCCCAGAGTTTGTTCAGACTTATGTCCATTGAGCCGATGATGCCATCCAACCATCTCATCCTCTGTCATCCCCTCAATCTTTCCCAGCATCAGGGTCTTTTCTAATGAGTTGGCTCTTGGCATCAGGTGTCCAAAGTACTGAAGCTTCAGTTTCAGCATCAGTACTTCTAATGAGTATTCAGGACTGATTTCCTTTAGGATTGACTGGTTTGATCTCCCTACAGTCCAAGAGACTCTCAAGAGTCTTCTCCAGCACCACAGTTCAAAAGCATCAGTTCTTTGGTGCTCAGCCTTCATTATGGTCCAACTCTCATATTTGTACATGACTACTGGAAACACCATAGCTTTGACTATACAGACCTCTGCCAGCAAAGTGATGTCTCTGCTTTTTAATACACTGCCTAGGTTTGTCATAGCTTTTCTTCCAAGGAGCAAGCATCTTTTAATTTCATGGCCGAAGCCACTGTCCACAGGGATTTGGAACCCAAGAAAATAAAGTGTCACTGTTTCCATTGTTTCCCCATTTATTTGCCATGAAGTGATAAGACCAGATGCCATGGATCTTAGTTTTTTGAATGCTGAGTTTTAAGCCAGGTTTTTCACTCTCCTCTTTCATATTCATCAAGAGGCTGTTTAGTTCCTCTTCACTTTCTGCCATTAGCGTGGTGTCATCTGCATATCTGACGTTACTGATATTTCTCCCAACAATCTTGATTCCAGCTTGTGCTTCATCCAGCCTGGCATTCTGCATGATATACTCTGCATATAAGTTAAATAAGCAGGGTGACATAAATATACAGCCTTGACATACTCCTTCCCCAATTTGGAACCAGTCTGTTGTTCCATATCCGGTTCTAACTGTTGCTTCCTGACCTGCATACAGGTTTCTTGGGAGGCAGGTAAAGTGGTCTGGTATTCCAGTCTCTTTAAGAATTTTCCACAATTTGTTGTGATCCACACAGTTGAAGGCTTTAGCGTAGTCAATGAAGCAGAAGTAGATGTTTTTCTAGAATTCTCTTGCTTTTTCTATGATCCAATGGATGTTGGCAATTTGATCTCTGGTTTGTCTGCCTTTTTTAAATCCAGCTTGTACATTTGGAAGTTCCTGGTTCACGAACTGTTTTGTACATACAAAACACATTAGCTTTGTTATTGTTGAGTGTTACGTCAAACAATAACCAATATTGAGG
The DNA here is from genome assembly GCF_016772045.2 of Ovis aries. Classification (NCBI taxonomy): domain Eukaryota; kingdom Metazoa; phylum Chordata; class Mammalia; order Artiodactyla; family Bovidae; genus Ovis; species Ovis aries. Next base: position 15,369,176 of record NC_056077.1, on the reverse strand, counting down.
TTGCAAAGAAAAGAGATTTATTGGGGGTCTTAAGAACTCAACTCAGCAGGCACCGATTTGGGCAAAACTGAACTAGTGTTCCAGGAAAGGGAGTCAGGGCAAAAGCCACAGAACTGTGCAGGAGTTATGATTGACCTTGACACAGAAAGGAAACATTTGTCCTTAAGGGATAGGTTGTCATGAGTTATTTAGGGTATAGGTCCGATAAGTAGATAGGCTGTCATGAGTTATTTTAAGGCAAGGGTCCGATAAGTATCTCGAGTTTTTGGCAGATGTTGTGGATGCCTGCTTTCAGACAATAAGTGGTCAAAAGGTCAGATTCCATCTGGGCTGAGACATACAGAAGACTGCTTCCGCAACAGACTCCTGGCTCCATCTAAGCTCTCTTAGCATACCACCTCCATTTTTGTTTTCCTTTCACAGTTGGTTCTGAAAAACTTTTCACCTTCCCTAAGACTCCAGCGGATCTAGTCCCCTCCATGTTCTTTAGAGCTCAAGCCATTCCCACCACTGTCCCTTTTCCCTTGTGAGCCTCTTGGCTGGAATAACCTCTCTTTTTACTTCCACCTATTCAACTCTTTCAAAACCTAACTTATTTCCCTCCTTCACAAAAGCCATGCTATTTTCCTTCTCTGAAGCTCTGTAGCATCTGGCAATCCCTACTGCAAAACTTTAGTACTTAATTATGTATTGCTGCGATAATCCCAGTGTTTCATCCTGGATAGGTCCTAATCTCAACAGCCAGACTGTAGACTTCTTGAGGGCAGATCTCTTGCTTCCTATGTCTTGGTCAACCCCCACTGGGCTGGACATTTAGAAGAAAAGAAAGAAAAAGGTGTCATATTGAACTGAGCAGCTCAATAGATGCTAAAATGTCTCAGGTCACAGGAGCAGGGGAAGGTGAGCGCTGAAACCAGGAGTGCCTCTCCAGGCAGCCCTGAATCTCACACAGCAGAAGGGCCAGGAGGCTGTTCAGTAATTTGCATACAGATGACATTCTGCAAAATGCAGGTGCCTGCCTTCTCACCACAGAGGCCAATTAAATGCTTTACATTTTAAAAGCAGACTCTTTAAGAAATGCCTGTGAGAACAATTAAGAACACAACACACAGTAAATGAAACAAGAAGTTATCAAAGCTGCTGAAAGAAGTTGAGGAAAATGGCCAATGGCCAAATGGGAGGAAACAGAGTCCAGTGGATCAGATGGTGAACTTTGGAAGCCAATAGACACAGGTCCTAGTCCCAGCAGGGCCTCTCACAGGCCAGTTGTAAAATAGAGGTAATAACAGTACTCGCCTGATAGCGTAGTTGCTAAGATCGAATGGATTAATACATATAAAGTAATTAAAACAGTGCCTAGTACTTAAGTGCTCAATGACTGTTGGTTGCTATGATTATAACGATTATTAATATAGTGTTATATACACTCCAAAATAGCAGGGACCTTTTCTGCCTTGTTTTCTTAGCACCCCAGCACTTTCGGCACACAGGAGGAAACTCCATAAATGTTTGTTGAATGAGCAAATTAAACAGCAAGCTTAGCGGGTGACAAATTACGATCCTGAGCAGCTTGCAGACCTGCTGCCCAGGTGCCTTCAAGTGCTCCTTCCTTCCCATGGCCAAGTCTCAGGAACCCCCTCTTATAACTGTCAACCCCACTTTGACAGACCACAAGATCTCCCCTCTGGGTTCATCCCCTCAGTCTCTCCTGGCCAAGGCTCTCCATCTCCTCCTCAACAGATCTCGTCCCTGCATTCTGCCCAGAGCCCGATGGACCTGCACATCCTGAGCTGAGACCCTAGAATCTTACAGACCATGATTTCAATCCTGACGTTCAGCATCTTGCTAACCTGTGTCCTTGGGTCATTTTCTTCATCTCCCTGATTTCAGTTTCCTCACCTGAAAAGGAGAATAACAGTACCCACTTATGGATGTAAATTCCTGCTACTGTGCCCAGCACAGCACCTGCATATAAAAGGGGGTGTGTGCAAACTTAGCCAATCAGTTGTGTCTGACTCTTTGGGATCCCATGGATGGCAGCCTGCCAGATTCCTCTGTCAATGGGGGTTTTCCAGGTAAGAATACTGGCTGTGCTGTGCTTAGCTGATCAGTCATGTCCAACTCTTTGAGATCCCATGGACTGCAGCCCACCAGGCTCCTCTGTCAATGGGAATTCTCCAGGCAAGAATACCGGAGTGGGTTGCCATGCCCTCCTCCAGGGGACTGGAACAGGTTGCTATTTCCTACTCCAGGATATCTTCCCAACCCAGGGGTCAAACCCACATCTCTTGTGTCTCCTGCATTGGCAGGCAGATTCTTTGCCACTGTGCCACCTGGGAAGCCCTAAAAGGTGGCCCACTGCTAATTCCTTCCTGGCCCGCTACTTTCACAATCTGGAAGAATCATGAGGGCCCCATAAAAACACTAGATGAGCCATTTGGCCAGCAAGAGCCTGGTGATTGAAATCATGAGCATCAAGTCTATTTCTCCAAAAGAGAACAGAACTTTGTAATAAAACTGAATTGTGGTAGAATGCTGGGAAAAGCTGTTTGCTGCAGGCTTAACGGGTGAGATATAAAGGGCACATCCTCAGAGGCCAGGGGACAGGTTTATTAATAGGATTAAAGCCAGGGGGAGCTGCTGGAGAGCCAGGGTGGCTTCTCAGCATGAAATAGTGTGTACTCACAGATAAAATCACCCACACAGCAGCCAAGAGACCACTTCAGAAATAAAAAATGACAATGGGCTACTGGGGTAGGAAATGCCAGTGGTCCCCCAAGCACTGGTCCATGATCTGCTATAAGGATGGGGACATCAGAATGACCAAGGGAGATTTTCCAAGTACAGACAGACTTTAGATCCATATCTAGGGTTCAGTCCCTGGGTTGGGAAGATCCTCTGGAGGAGGGCACCCAACTCATTCCAGTATTCCTGCCTGGAGAGGCCCATGGACAGAGGAGACTGGCGGGCCAATGTCCACAGAGTCACAAAGGGTCAGATATAACTGAGCAACTAAGCACACACACATAATTAAGACACTCCAAGACTTGGCTGCTGCTTCAGCATCATACCAGTGAATCATACCAGTGAATCTTTAAAGCTGTTAGCAGCTTCCCAGGGACCACTTACAGTCACTGGAGTAGAAATTCTACCATACGTGCGTGCTAAGCCGCTTCAGTCGTGTCTGACTCTTTGTGACCCTATGGACCACAGCCCACCAGGCTCCTCTGCCCATGGGATTCTCTAGGCAAGAATAGTGGAGTGGATTGCCATGCCCTCCTCCAGGAAATCTTCCCAAATCAGGGACTGAACCAGCGTCTCTTACGTCTCCTGCATTGGCAGGCGGGATCTTTACCACTAGCGCCACCATTTAACATATACCCATTTCCTGTTTTAGTAAGAAAGCGATAAGAAGAAAAGATGGCCACATTCTTCACTGAGATTTCAGATGACTGCTAAAGACAAAGAGGCAAACAATCAATCAATCATTCATTCATTCTAAAATGAAGTAAATACTATGTGCCAGTCTCTGTGCTAGGGATTTTAGCTGAGCCCTAAATATGGGAAGCAGCAAGAACTCTGGCAGAGAGTCATATTTTAGATTTTACCCTATTCACCGGAGGCATTATTGTTTCTTTGTCTTTTTAGAATTATGGCCCATATTAGTTACTGAGATGAGAAATGTTTCCTAAAGTTGAGAGAAAAGATTATGTTTGCAAGACCACAGTTCGCAGATTTGAGAAAGAGGTTTGCACAACTAAAATACTGACAGTATATTCTCAAATGATACAGATGAGTTAGAAGAGTGACAAAAGTAAAAGGGAAAAAATAGTAGCAGCAGCGATCATATCTAAAACATATTAAACTCTTACAATGTGCCAGCCCGGATCTAAGCACCAAACATAAAAACATATACACATCGCCCTTTCTTTGCAACTGGATCGAGCACCAAGTGCAGTGGCCTTCTGCAAGGGTAATTTCACAATGGCGCCAGTGGCCTTAAAAAGCACTCCTACCATTCCGCCATGTTCTTTCTTTACAGTCAGTGCATCCTTTGGCTTCATGCACATATCACTAAGGCTTTATGCACAAAAATGTGCAGCAGTGGTTTCTTATGGGACAAAACCTGGAAACAAAATGCCTGAAGGTCAGGGTCTGCTTAAATTATCTCTGGTACATCCACATAATTGAACAATGAGACACCTCTCTTTGTACTGATACAGAGCCCTTTCCAAGATTAACCATGCAGTGAAAAAATGCAAGTTCCAGAAGGATGTGTGGTGTTTTTGAAATTTTACATCATATGCATTTATTAGCTTTGCAAAAGCAATGTAGAGCAATATACCAAACTGTTAATCGAGTGTAATCCAATAGTCTATGCAAGGACAAGAAATATTGGGAAAGAAGTTTGGGGAAATGTTAGCTGGTTATGTTTGTGTTGTAGACCACTTGATTTTTCTTTTCTCCTATTTTTCTGTATTTCTAAATTTAGATGTGTGGTAAATGGAATACTTTTACCATTAAAGAAAAATTTAGTAAAAGAAAATCATGAGTCCAGGCTAGGGATTTGTTTAGGTTTTTAAAACCATATAATACATATAGGAAAGGATTTATGAACAAAAAACAAATAACAAAAAATGGCAGAAATGTCAAGGAAATGGGTAGAAAGGCATAAACCTTAGAATAATGTGCCAAAAAAACAAACAAAAAACAAAAACAAGGGCCTTTCAAAACTGAGTTTTAAAGCATCATTCAGAGGTTGTTTTCTGTTTGTTTGTTTGTTTTTAAGTGTATTGGTTAGGATTTTTTTATGTAATTGACAGGAAATTCAACTCAAACTGGATTAAGCAAAAGAGGAGATTATTGGCTTACAGAATTGAAAAGCCCAGGGGAAGGATTTATTCAGGAATAGGCTGCTTCTGGCTCTCACCTGCAGAAAGCCTTCCTTTTTCTCTTGGCACAGCTCTCCATGGTGAGGTTTCAAAATCAGACCCAAGTAGTGGCTCCTGAAAGCCTAGGCTCAGCTCACTGTTCTTACCGGCAGTTCTAGAAGAAAAGAGGCTCTGCCTGTTCCCCTGATAGATGCAACTGCATCTAATTCACACCAGTTGGGTCACATGCTCACCTCTGAACCAATCACTGGAGTCAAGAGAAAACAAAGTTCTGATTGGCCAGCCTAGGACACACAACTAACCCTGGAGCCCAGGGTGGATTCAGCACCATCTGGGGCGGGTGGATTCAACACCATGTAAAAATGTGCCCAGTTCACTCCTTTTCCATAGGGCCTAGACATTTAAAAATGTACCGAGAAAGGACAGTAAACCCTTCAGGGCAGTAAGTTAACGTCTGTGGTTTGGGAGCCACAAAATGCTTGGTGAAGGTAATTGTACCTGTGCCTGACATATTTCTTTCAAAAAAAACCCCACTCATTCTTTTCAGTTTTCTTATTCCTCATTTTCAACCTCTCCTTCTTCAGTTATCTGTGCAATTCAATGTTTTATTTCTTTATCTTATTGATGTTTTAGCTACCAAAGTAATGTAACTTATTCTCAAACTTACTAAGCAATAGAAAAATGTGCAGTAAAAAGTAAGAGCCCCTACCTCCTGGAAAACCCCTGGTGACGGTTTGGTACATAATCTTCCATAATATTTATTGTGTGCATATAAGCAAATCATGTTCAATACAGTGTTTCATATTTATACAAAAGTGCTGAAATATCCACCAGAGTGGCCAGCAGCCTTGCCTGGTCTCTGGAGCACGTGTGTAGTATTTCTGAGGACACATCCAGAAACCATGTTTACTGCCCTTCATTCACTCCTCTACCAGTCAACAAGTGTTTAAGTGCCTACTATGCGCCGGCTGCCATGCTGGGTGCTCAGAATACAGGGTGAACTAAACAGATTCAGCACCCTTCCTGGAGACAAAATCTGGGCTACAAGGATGGTGAGTCTAACTCAGTTCAAGAAATGCATTCGCCAAGCATCTTCTCCACATCAGCCCTTGTACGATGTGAGGGTTCTCGCTGATAAATCAGACATAGCCCCTGCCCTGAAGTGCTCACAGAATAGTAGAAGAGGCCTGTGAGAAAATGAAATATATTCTTTTCATTTTTCATTATATTATTTTTAACTAAATGTATTGAGTATTTACTATGTGTCAGACACTACACTAAGCACTTTACATGTGCTAACTCACTTAATCCTCACAAAGACCTTGGGGGTAGGTATGATGACTACCCCCATTTCACAGACGTGGACACTGAGGCTCAGAAAGGACCAAATGACTTGCCTGAGGTCTCATAACTGGTGAGTGACTGGGCTGTGACTCAAGACCAGATCTTTTCACATTTATCTCCAGGACCCCTTCTTTTCTTCTGCTCACCAGCTATTCCACCCCACAACATTTTCTTTAGCTCCTTATCAGCAGATTCCTACAGACCCCACATGACTTAACTCCACCCCAGTCAATTTGTGCCTAAGTCTCCAAACTTTGGGAAAAAGCTTTACATGAACTATATTGATAGCTACATTGACTGAAAATTGTGTTATGTACAGCAAAGAATATCTGTTCCCAGGGCACCCAGTGAGACAGAAGTAGGGTTAGCAGTTTCATATTCCACATTCCACTCGGAAGGTTAACATTGCAGGTCTCAGGCCTGCAGGGGCATCAAAGTAATGAGGGGCGTGAGCCTTCCATGAGGTTTGGACTAATGACCGCTGAGCAGGAGTTCAGCCCTGAGCCCCGTGATGTTGAGTTCAGCATGGTGAGAAAACTTGACAAGGATCTTGGTCAAAAGAAGTCTTGATCATTTAATGAAAAAGGCTAACTGACCAGGACCTCACTATCATTTATTTTTAAACCAACGTAAGTTATAATTTTATCTATTATCTCACCCCCATCAGCTTCCTGCCCTTGCCCTGCATCCAATCACTGTCAGCTAGCTCTGGGATGCAAACCTCTGCAGATGTTGCCTTGACAGCAGTCGAGTCATTATCTCCATAAAAAGGTATTTCTGCTGACAGAGCCAACTGCCAGGCTGGTCCTTCAGAATCCCATCTTTCACTTTGCCATCCCCTCCCCAAGCTCCTGTTCTCCAATCAGACCTTTAATTCATTTCAGTGATGTTCTACTGAGCTTCCACCCTGGGCCGGACAGAAAGATGAATGAGACCCAGGTCTTATAAGATCCATGGCATTCATTGTCAGAAGGAAAGGACAGACAATGTACACCAAAATTAAAAAAAAGAGTAAAGTATAATATTTCCCATGCAGTAACATAAGGAAAGGGGCTTCTCTGGTGGCTCAGTGGTAAAGAATCTGCCTGACAAGCAGGAGACACGGGTTCAATCCCTGGGTCAGAAAGATTCCCTGGAGAAGGAAATGGCAACCCACTCCAGTATTCTTGCCTGGGAAATCCTATGGACAGAGGAGCCTGGCAGGCTACAGTTCATGGGGTCGCAAAAGAGTCAAACACAGCTTAGCAAAACAAAACACCATCAGGAAAAACAAGATACAGAGGAAAGGGTTATGTGTTCTCTCTGGAGAGCACAGAAGAAGGCAGAAAGAAGTTTTCACAGATGAGGGTTTTAAAGAATGAACAGGAGTTTTCCGGGGTGGGGGAGGAAATAAAGGCAGGAAATTCTGAAATGGCATGTTTGGGGAAGAAAAGAGGGTTTCACAGAAGTTAGTAAATCTATATATAGAAAAAGGAGGAACAGGGGGTTTCCCTGGTGGTCCAGTGGTTAAGAATCCACCTTCCAGTGCAGGGGACACAGGGTCAAACCCTGGTAGGGGAAGCAGGATCCCACATGCCACTGGGCAACTATGCCCATGGACCACAACTACTGAAGCCCAGGAGCTCTAGAACCCGTGCCCCACAACAAGAGAAGCCCCTGCACCGCAACTAGAGAGAAGCCCACCCCCAGCACCACCAGGAAAGAGCCCGAGCACCCCAACAAACACCCAGCATAACCAATTTTTTTTCCAAAGAAGCAAAGTGGTAGATGAGCATGGGAAATTATGATGGCCCCAACCACTTGGATTGCTTAGTTCTGTAAAATTTTTTAGATTTGGAACTAATTTCACACCAACAGGAAAGTTGCAAGATTTGTATAAAGAACTCTTACATACCCTTTCTTCCAGTTTCCCAAGAGTCAACATTTTGCCATACTAGCTGTATCATCTTCTCTCTGTGTATACATATATGTATTTTTTTCTGAACAATTTGAGAGTGATTTGAGGTCATGATATTCCTTTACCCCTAAACACTTCAGTGAGTACTTCCTAAAACCAAAGTCAGTTTCTTAGATAACTACTATATAAAGTCAGGAAATTTAAGTTGACCTAAACTATTATCTGATCCACAAATTATATTCCTATTTCACCAACTTTCCCAATAATTTTCTTTATACCAAAAGTTTTAAACAGGAACCCTATTACTCCAATATTCTTGTCTGGAGAATCTCATGGACAGAGGAGCCTGGCAGGCTACAGTCCATAGAGTTGCAGAGTCAGACACGACTGAAGCGACTTAGCACACACACACTACTACTCCCAGCATGTCCTGCTTCATTTTTTTTTCGTAGCATTTACCACCACTTAACATATACATTTTTTTATTTAAAAAAAATCTTTATTGGAGTTTAGTTGCTTTACAGTGTTTTATTAGCTTCTGCTATACAGCAGAGTGAATCAGTTATATACGTGTGTGTGTGTGTGTGTGTGTATACACATCCCCTTTAAAACTTTTAAAAATTATCTTTCCCTTCCCACCAGCCCACTAGAATGTAAATCCTATAAAGTCAAGATCTTTGTCTCCTTTGCTCACTGTTGTGTCAATACCCAGAATAGTGTCTGACATGTTTCATAAATATCCTTCGAATGACTGAATGGCCAACCTCCGATTTGTTTTTTAAAACAAAACAACAACAAAACAATGGATATTCATGTCAGGAACACTAACTTCATGTTACTGCTTTCCCTCTTTGAAAATTCTTGTTTGGGATTCTTTTGTTCCCCTGTAGGTATATACTGCATATTGCAAGGGAGATGGTCACCCCAAAACAGTTAGGGCTCCCTCTAACACTAGCCCAAGCCAACTGAATGCCCTCTAGGCTGTCTGCACAGATGAAAAGTTCTTAAAATGCAATGGTATCTATCCCTCTGCGAACAGAGTTAGCATCTTTAGATTTAATTGAAAGATAAAAGAAAACCCCCAACCAGAAGGTCAATTCATAGATTCAACAGTTAAATCAAGCCATATCCTTAAGCACATGGGACATGAACCTTGTATTAAATCAGACTTAATCTAAGTTAAGCCACCCTGCCTGGGCACGTGAGCTGAAGACATGCAATTAACACCAGCCAGTCAGTACCAATGGCTCCAGCTGACAGCGTAAGGCCTCAGAACCTTGTGACAATTTCCAGGGGGTTGGAGGATGCTCACTTTCCAGTTGCAGAGATGGTGGGCTTAGCCTCTTTCTGTCTGACCTCATCTCCCAAGACTCACAACACTACAGCCCAACAGGCCCCCTGGTGCTTCTCAGACATGTCAAGAATGCTTCAAGATCATGCGTACCTGCTCACCACCCAATTTCTCTTTGGACTATGCTCAAATGTTAGCTTCTCAGTGAGAGCTTCTCTGTCATCGTATTTAATTCTGTAAGCCCCCTCCTCCCTGTCACGTGCTATCCCCTGCCCTCTTTATCCTTTACCATAGCAAGAACCGCCTGCCATAGTGCACATTTTACTTAATCACTTACTCTCTTCCCCAAAGTAGTATTCACGATTTAGGAAGGCACAAGGGTTGCTTTTTCATTCCATGCTGCCTCCTCAATCGCCTGGAACGGTGTCTGGTGTATATTACACACTCAATACCTAATTGATTAATTAATTAATTGGTTAGTTATTTGATTGAGTGACTAGTTAATTAATTTCACTCCTGTGGCTAGCCCAGTGTGAGCACTGAGCTAAAAGACTCCAAAGCCTGTGCTGGGTTAACAAGTCAAATAAGATCTACCTAGAAAAACCCTCAACCCAGATGTCACCAACATCCACCTGAGTCACTGATGCAGATTAGTGCCCTTAGGATAAAGTTCAAAGTCACTGTCCCTAGAATTCCTGTCTCCTGGACCCCTCCCTTCGACCACCCTCAATAGTTCCTTTCCCCTCCAGTGACCTAGAACTTGTTCTTTCAGCTCCTCAGGGTCACCAGGTTCTCCTCACATGCAGTACCCCTCCTCCTAGAATAGTCCTCTCCGTCATCCCCTGCTCTCAGAGCCTGGCCAAGTCCTGCTCACCAGGTGCATCTCCTATCATAGCACCCTTCACCCGCTACAGAATTTGTCTTCTTGCGGGTCGATCAGTACCAGGAGACGGTGGGTTCAGTGACACCAGCACCCTTGCCTTCTTCTTCCCCACTGTACCCCAGCATCTAGGGCATTGCCAGTCTTCTAGCTGAATATTTGCTCATTTGAAGAAGAATTATCATCCCATTTCACAGATGGAGGTCAGGTATGGTATAATATAAGACCATGGCCTTGAGACAATTCTCAATTCAAATCCCAGATTTTCCACTTAATAGCTGTGTGACCTTAAGAAAGTTTGTTAAGCTCTTTGAAATTTTTTCTCATCTATAAAATGATAAACACAGTAAAATTTTAATCTGTTCAATGCTGTTCTCGGAGTTGGGAAGATGGTAGTAAACAACAGGGTGGTTCGTAGTGATATCTTAGCCAAGTCCTAAGTGATGAGAAGGAGGCAGCTGCCTGAAGTACCAAACGAAGACCATCTGATGCAGAAGGAACATCACACGTGGAGGCGCCGAGGCAGGAGGAACCTTGCAGAGTTCAGGGAAGAGAAAAGACGATCAGCAGTGTGTCTGGCACTATCAAAAGCAAGCTCCCGTACTCTTAAGACACGTAGAGCCACTTTCCCAGCACTATTACAGGCTCCTCCACCAATCTGCCCAGCTTCAGCTTCCATGGTCCCTCTCACCTCCAAGGAAGGGCACTGCCGCTCCAGCCCCAGCCTTTTCATTTATCCTCAACTGCAATCGGACTCTCCCTCTGGTTAGCCACCCTGGGCCTCTCCCACCAACCTGGCCTTCTCAATCCCCTGTCATCCCCCTGAGTGTCACTGTAAACCAGGATTACCTGGCTCTCAAGCTGAAAAGCTCTACGACAAAAATCTGTGGGTAATGGGAAAATAAGCAAAAAGGGGGGGACTGCAGCTCCAGCGCTGGGTGCCACCTGGAGCTAGTTAGGTCTGAAAATGTAACCCTTCTACTCCCAGTAACCAAAGTTCCTGTCCTCCTCTAACTCTACCATTCCTAAGTCTGTGCCATTGGCTATTTAATCTTTAATTAGTGTCTGCTCCACCCTGGTCCCTTTATGGCACTGATTCTCAACTGAGGGCATTTTTGCCCCCCTAAAGGACATTGGGCAGTGGAGGCTTCCCTGGTGGCTCAGTGGGGAAGAATCCACCCTCCATGGCAGGAGATGAAAGCTCAATCCCTGGGTCAGGAAGATCCCCTCCAAAAGGAAATTTCAACCCACTCCAATATTCTTGCCTCGGAAATCCCATGGACAGAGGAGCCCCATGGTGGGCTACTGTCCACAGAGTCATAAAGAGTCAGACACAGCAACTAAACCACAAGAAGGGACACTTTAGATGATCACAGTTAGGGACAGGATGCCACTGGCATCTCGTAGATAGAGGCCTGGGACGGTGTTCAACATTCTACAATGTACAGACAACCCACTCTAACCCTTACAACAAATTCTCCTTCCCCAAAAGTCAATAGTGAGAAACCCTGCTTCAAGAAAACCCACTTTGTCCACATAAACATAAACATATAAAAGGAGATTCTAAAAGAAATGTGTATTCAGAGAAATAGAAATTAAAATATTAATGAGATACTTCATACCTAGTACACTGACAGTTCAAATGGACACATATTGGGAGGAAGGTGAGAATACAGGAACCCTTGTCACAGCTGGTGGGATTGGACTCTGATGTGACCCAAGCAATCTGTGATTTTTTAGTCAAAGTAAAATTCACAGACTCAACACAGACCAGCAGTTCTATTAAAAAATTCCTACAAAGCCCAAGAGGACTTCCCAGGTGGCACAGTATAAAGAATCTGCCTGCCAATGCAGGAGACACAGGGGATGCTGGTTTGATCCATGGGCAGAAAGATCCCCTGGAGTAGGAAATGGCTACCCACTCCAGTATTCTTGCCTAGGAAATCCCATGGACGGAGGAGCTTGGCAGGCTACAGTGCATGGAGTCACAAAGAGTCAGATACAACTGAGCAACTGAACACACATATGCACACCCTTCGAAGGACACATGTGAAGATGACCATTGCCGTGTTAACTGGTGTTTCGGGAAGTTGGAGGTCAAAAGGGTGTCCATCATTAGACAGGCAGACAAGTTAAAGTAGATGAGAAAACACCATGGAGTGCTGGAAGTGATACTTTGGATGTAAAAAAATAGCAGTAAAGATAAACCTTACAACTATAAGGAAAGGGAGGAGAAGAAATTTTTTTAAAAAATCATGAGGTCATTAGTAGAATTTCATGGACATCAACTTTTTAAGCGTACACAATAAGAAAGTACATTGATACACTGAAATTGTTTGGCAGTATTTACTAAAACCAAATATAAACACTATGACACAGCAATCCTACTCCTGGTAGCATTCCCAAGAGAAATGAGCACTTGAGTCCACCAGAGACACGTATAATTATGTGCAGAGAAGTTTAATTCATAATAGTCCCAAATTGAAAACAACCAGTTGTCAATAATGGAGAAGGCAATGGTAACCCACTCCAGTACTCTTACCTGGAAAATCCCATGGACGGAGGAGCCTGGTAGGCTGCAGTCCATGGGGTCGCGAAGAGTCGGACATGACTGAGCGACTTCACTTTCACTTTTCACTTTCATGTACTGGAGAAGGAAATGGCAGCCCACTCCAGTGTTCTTGCCTGGAGAATCCCAGGGACAGCGGAGCCTGGAAGGCTGCCATCTGTGGGGTCGCACAGAGTCGGACATGATTGAAGCAACTTAGCAGCTTAGCAGTTGTTAATAATTAAGGTAGCCTTGTGGTAGGGCTTCCCTGGTGGCTCAGACGGTAAAGAGTCTTAAAATGCGGGAGACCCAGGTTCGATCCCTGGGTGGGGAAGATCCCCTGGAGAAGGAAATGGCAACCCACTCCAGTACTCTTGCCTGGAAAATCCCATGGACGGAGGAGCCTGGTAGGCTACAGTCCATTGGGTCGCAAAGAGTGGACACAACTGAGTGACTTCATTTCATTTTCATTTCATGATAGAATACTATACAGCAATGAAAATGGACCAACTACAATTACATGAAACATGGATGAATCTCATAGACACAAGGTTTAGCAAAGAAGTCAGACACAAAAGAATATATAGTGTATGATTCCTTTAATGAAGTTCAAAATTAGGCAAGACTAATCAATACCATTAGAGGTCATTACAGCATTTCCCTCTAAGGAGAACAGACTTTAAGAGTTCACAAGGGAGATCTGCAGTGTTAGAAATGTTCTATATCTAAATCTAGGCGATGATTACATGGGCATCTATACATATGGAATAAAAATCAAGCTAGGCACGTAAGATGTGTGCTACTTATGCTAATTACACCTTAACTAAAAATAAACCTGGAGGGGCACTTTCAAAAGATAGCTCCACTGACAAAACTAAGTACTGGCAAACATCACAGCAATTAGGAATGTTCCTATATTACTGAGGGGAATACAAAATGGCACAGCCGCCCTGTGGAGCATTGTGGAGTTTCTTATGAAGTTAAATATATACTTGCAGTATGGCCCAGCGACATCACTCCTGAGTATGCTAAAGAAATGAAAACTTAGGTTCACACAAAAACCTATACACAGATGCACAAATGTTTATAGCAGCTCCATTTTCAGTCACCAAAAACTGGAGGCAATCCAAATGTCCTTCAGTGAGTGAATGGATAAAGGAGCTTCCATGCCACGGAATACTGCTCAGCAATGAATATAAATAAAGCACTGACACAGGCAACAACCTGGATGAATCTCAAAGGCATTACTGTAAGCAGAAGAAGCCAGTCTTAATATGTTGCATACGGTATGATCCTATATGTATGACTTTCTGGAAAAGACAAAATTAGTGATGGAGACACATCAGTGGTTGCCAAGGGTTATGGGTATAGTCACGGTGTGACTGTAAAGAAATAAATCCCAATTGTGGTGGCAGTATTTCCCTGAATCTATACACGTGTTCCGATTCATGGAACTATACACACCAAAAACAGGGAGAGGGAGGGAATTGTACTGTATAATATAAAATAAGTAAGATATTGATTCAGAGTTCTGTTCCACAATTAATATAAAGCTATCTCAGAAATGAGACCAATACGTTCTGGCATTTAATGTACAGCACGGTGATTATAGGTAATAATACTGTATTCTATACTTGAAAGTTACTAAAAGAGTAGATCATAAATGTTCTCCCAACAAAAATGAAACAGTGATTATGTGAAATGATGGAGGTGCTGGCTAATGCTATAGTAGGAATCCTTTTGGAGCATGTAAGTGCGTCAAATGAATGTGCTGAACACCTTAAACTTACACAGCTTTCTGGTGGGCTTCCCTGGTGGTCCAGTGGTTAAGACTCCACCTTGCAATGCAAGGGACTCTGGTTTGACCCCAGGTCCAGGAAGATCCTACAGGCTGTGGAGCAACTAGGCCCACGAGCCGCAACTACTAAGCCTGCATACTGCAACTACTGAAGCCCATGCCTAAAGCCTAGGCTCTGCAGCAAGAGAAGCCACCACAATGAGAAGCCCGCCCACCACCACACAGAGGAGCCCCCACTCTCTGCAATTAGAGACAGCCTGCATGCAGCAACAAAGACCCAGCACAGCCAAATAAACAAATAAATCTTTAAAAAAGAAAACGTGATAAAAAACGTACACGGTATATCACAATTATATCTCAATAAAGCCAGAAAAAAAAAAACACAAATACACACACAGAAACACAAATGCTTCAAGAATATAAACAAAATATACATTAAGCACAAAACCATGGCCTCTTAAGGGTAGTGAATATAAATTAATGAAAGTTTAGATGTGGGGATGTTGCAGGAAGGGGGACCCCTTCCAGGGCCCGAAACTGGGCTCTTGTCTAACACTCGGAAATGAATTGTCCGAAGAGACACATGTGCTGACAAAGCAAGAGATTTCATTGGGAAAGGGCACCCAGGTGGAGAGCAGCAGGGTAAAGGAACCCAGGAGAACTGCTCTGCCACGTGGCTCGCAGTCTCAGGTTTTATGGTGATGGGATTAGTTTTCGGGTGGGCTTTGGCCAATCATTCTAATTCAGTCTTTCCTGGTGGAGCACGCATCGCCCAGCCAAGATGGATGCTAGCGAGAGGGATTCTGGGAAGTGGACGGACACGCGGTGTCTCCTTTCGACCTTTCCCGAACTCTTCCGGTTGGTGGTGGCTTATTAGTTCCGTATTCCTTACCGGGATCTCCTGTCATAAAACAACTCACGCGAATGGTTACTAAAGGGCCTGGCCAGGGTGGGCGGGTTCAGTCAGTGTGCTTCCCCTAACAGGGATAAGAGGAATGAGCCTGTAGGCAAATAAACGAAAGAAGAAATGTGTGCTCAGTGATGCACTGGAAGGCTAGCACCTAGGAGGGAGAGGCGATTGTACTCTCAGCTGTATTTCATTATTTTTTCATTGTTTCATTACATTCCCAAACCCTGGGATCACATTGCACATTCTCCCTCCTCTGGCAAAATTCAGCAACATACGTGCACTGTTTCTGCCTAGGGAAGCCCACTTAAGACTCAAAGCTCAGGAGGCTGACTGGGGCTGGTCACGATGTATGGAAATTCCAAGCCTAAAAGGGAAGCATGGATCCAGTGCCCCTGGTGAGCCAAAGAGCCTTACTGATAATAGGAAACGATCCAAAACTCCAAGTACTCTGATGCCCGTCAAAGGTCAAGCCCCAAAGCACATCCTTCTCAAGATGACAGCCTCAGGTAACACCCTGCTAAAGAGGACGCGAACTCCTCCTAGTACAGCAGCCGCGCAAGCATGCTCAGTCGCTCAGTCACGTCCGACTCTTGGTGACCCGATGGACTGTGGACCACCGGGCTCCTCCATCCATGGGATTCTGCAGGCAAGAATACCGGAGTGGCTTCCAATGCCCTTCTCCAGGGGATCTTCCCGACCCGGGAATCAGACCCACATCTCTTACTTCTCCTGCACTGGCAGGCAGGTTCTTACCACTAGCGCCACCTGGGGAGCCCATACTGGAGCTGTGTATGGACCAATATCGACAGGTCCTGAGCCTGAGAAAGTGAAAGTTGCTCAGTGGTGACTCTGGGCGACCCAATGGGCTATACACTCCATGGAATTCTCAGGCCAGAATGCTGGAGTGGGTAGCCTTCCCTTTCTCCAAGGGATCTTCCTCCCAACCCAGCAATCAACCTGGGGTCTCCTGCATTGCAGGCAGATTCTTCACCAATTGAGCTATCAGGGAAGCCCAAAAGAAAAAAATCAAATCAAATCAACAGTGTGTGAGTCAGCATGCTGCAACTAAGAGGTCACATGGTGCAGTCCAAAAAAAAACACAATAGTATATAAGTCAAACAAAACAATGGTTTGACCAGATACAGCCATGGGCATTGTGCCGTGACTCTGCCTTCAGGGCTGCAACCGCAGGGAAAAGGAATCCCCTGCAGGCTCCCACCTCAGCCCCATAAGGCAGATCACAGCTACCGGTGACAGGGAGACAGAGTGAATGTCCCTCCCCTTTCCTCACATTAAACCAGCACTGCCCTTGGCAAACTGACCTGAATGTATTTTTCCCCTCACCTTTGCCTCTCTGTGTGACAACCAAAGAATCCCTCAGCAAATGTTTAAAAACAGAAATACAGAGGGGCAGAGAACAATTCACAAATCTCAAGGATAACTTAAAGATGGAACCGTTCTGCCCTCCTGCAATGGCCCTCCCAGGCCCCCAGCTCCAAAGCTTCTCAGATTAAAAGGAAAAACTCTCTAATGTTTGCAGTTTTCATTTTTGAAAGTTTCAGGCATGAAAGAGTTTTTGCTCCCTAATGATACCTCTCAGATCTAGCAGGATCTGGGCTCTGTTTAGCTGAAGGATCACCTTCAAGTTCTCCACAGACTTTCCTCGCCTCAAAGATAGATGCTGAGCAAGAACAAGGAGCCTGCAAAGCCTCAAAACCTCTGATATTAATTGATCTGCTCCTACTCATCAGTTCTTTTGAATATAATTTCAGTCATTCTCATGTGTTAATCAAGCAGACTCAAGGGATGGATGGGCGGATGGATGAATAGATGGGCAGATGGATGCATCCATGGGTGGATGAATGGATAAACTGAGATAGACAGATGCAGACAGAACCAGATACAGACAAATGCTCAGTTGCTAAGTCATGTCTGACTCTTTGCGACCCCATGGACTGCAGCCTACAAGGCTCCTCTGTCCATGGGATTTTCCAGGCAAGAGTACTGGCGTCGGTTGCCATTTCCTACTCTAGGGAACCTTCCTGATTCAGGGATTGAACCCGTGTCTCTTGCGATAAAGTGGATTCTTTACCAGTGAGCCATCTGGGAAGACCCACAGACAAATAGAAATAAATAGAGAAGAAAAGGTGATTCACTCATTCATACAATACATATCTGCTGAGTATCTACTATGTGTCTGGCATTGTTCTGGGTGCTGACAATACAACAGTCAGCAGAAGCAGCAAACACCCCCTACCTTCATGGAGTTTACATCCTAGAAGAAGAGAGACAGACTATAAACCAGTAAGTACAACATAGAGAACGGTTGTGGCTGTTAGTGCTATGGAGAGAAAAAATAAAAAGGGAGACACTTGGGACTGGCTGGGAGGAATTTCCATTTCAAATGCTAAAGACAGGGAAAAACTCACTAGAAAGCGATCTTTGAATAAAGATCTAAAGAAGATCAGGATGTTCAGGTTCAGGAGTACTTTTTATGTACTAAGGAAAACAGGCTCAGAACAACGGAAAATCAGGAAAATGTCAAAACAACCAACATGTATCTAGAGAAGATCATAGAACAGAAATACTTGGTTGTTTGCAAGATTTGGATAGGAGAAGAATCATACAGCTAAACACACTTGGAAGAAACCAGCGGACTATCACCAAGAAGGGCCCATCCTGCCCCCAGGTAACCTAACCATTCCTGCGTCATCATAATGTGGTAACATAAAAAGATGGGAGGAACACGCCTAATTTGGGGATAGAAATAGGTAGAAACGTAGAACCCACCAGAGCTGATATAGACATCCTAGGGATATATTTGGGTGGGTCAACAAGGCTGAAATTCTACATGAATATGGAAATGCATATCAACAGAATGGGAAAGACTAAGGATCTCTTCAAGAAAATTAGAGATACCAAGGTAACATTTCATGCAGAGATGGGCACAATAAAAGACAGAAACAGCACTGACCTCACAGAAGCAGAAGATATTAAGAGGAGGTGGAAAGAATACACAGAAGACCTATATAAAAAACGTTGCAGAAACTGGCTGTAAAGAAACCAAGCAACACTCAGAGAGTTGGAGAACTCAAGCGTATTACACTGCGGGCCCAGAGGAGCTAGCACTCCAAGCTCTGAGCCCCGACTGTTGGGTGTACAGTTCCTTTATAGGGTCCCAATTCCAGGTTTGCGTTCTATACATTCTACTGGATACCTTAGGCACGCAGGATGGGGAGGGGGCAGGGAACTGCCTGACCTTTATACAGATAAGCATGACTAAGCACGATTACAGAGGCAGGGCAATGGCAAAGCAGGGGGAAGGGTGAGTGAGATAAGTTTTAGTTCCTAGCATTGCTGTTAAGTTTCCATTTCCCAAAACTACATGGTCTACACCATCTAGACCATGCAAGAGGCAAGCTGAGCCCCTATGGAGCACAGAGCACATATTAGACTCTATTCTGAAATCCACAGGTCCCTCCACATCCCCCATTTAATGCTTCTATCCCTCGATGTAGGACGTGTAGAAAGCGTCACCTCACGTTCCACTGAGACATACTGAGCCTGCTTCATCATTGTTTAAGGGTCTGCATTGAGCTACTACCTTTTGTAACTTTATGGATTTGATTTGAGTGGTTATGGACCAGGCAATTGTACTGAGGACGCAAGGACCAAACAAGAGAGCCACAAGGAGCATGAAGAGAGGTCCCGTCAAAGGGAGGAGCTATGATGCCCAACACCAGATACTGTTCCAGCTGCTCCAGAAATTAGCTAGTTCCTCTCTCCTGCTTATAATTCGTTCCTTTAGCTGTTGGGCCATGTCCCTGACTATTCCTGATTGCTTTACATAGAAGCAGCACTCTTATTTCAAGAAGAGGCAGAGTCCTCCCTTTTCAGCCATCAGTAAGCCCAACCCTCTCCTATTCTGTAAAACCACCGCAGCCAGGGAGTCTAGTTCATCTTGCAAGGCCACAAATGATTTGGCTACTCTCTCAACATCATCTGAGAAGTCTCTAGAGTTTGTGGTAGAAGCTGGTTGATGAAGCAACTCCTCCTCCCGTACCTTATTCCAGCTGTTATCCTTGACCAACCAGTAGGGATAGGAACTCTTCCTGACTGTGTGTATGCTGCAAGGGGTATGGTGAGAGTCTGGTTGCTGGGGACAATATTCACCTGGGGAGTGAGGAAAGCTAAGGTACAGATACCCATCCAATTGACTGGCAGGCGTAAGTAAGCATTTGTCCCACATATAAAGAAAAAGTCATTTCATGTTTGTGGGAGGATGAGTAGGCCATTCACCTTTTAAGGTTTGATTACTTTTGTCCCTGGCTAAATTGCCTTCAGGAAGGGCTGATGCTGAAGCTGAAACTCCAATACTTCGGCCACCTGATGCAAAGAACTGACTCATTGGATAAGACCCTAATGCTGGGAAAGATTGAAGGTGGGAGGAGAAGGGGACGACAGAGGATGAGATGGTTGGATGGCATCACTGAGTCAATGGACATGAGTTTGAGTAAACTCCAGAAGTTGGTGATAGACAGGGAGCCCTGGCGTGCTGCAGTACATGTGGCTGCAAAGAGTCAGACACAGCTGAGCAACTGAACTGAACTGAAATTGCCTACAGGTTCAGTTCCTCCATTATCTGTAAAGCATTCCAGAGCCTTTTGAGTCAATGCAACTTCCCTTAAAGGACTGGTCCTTGCAGGGGTGGATCTATAGGAGTCGCCGTGGCTGTTGTGTTATTCAGTGGTACTGGTGTAGCTAAGCATTGTGGGACTCCTATAGATAAGCAAAGCCAGGAATCCCTGGCCAGCTGCGGGTCAGTGTCATTAAGAAGACAATGAGTTGCACTGAGAACTTGGTACGGCCGAGGGTCTAAGGGGGAGTTAACTCTGTGACCAGGGTCATACTGCCAAGAGGCAGGGCCCAATTTCTTAGGACAAGTTGTGTCCGCATATTTCAGGTAGTTTATCGGTGTTATTTCACCTGTCCTGGAGGGCTTCCCAGTTATTTGGCGGACAGAAACCTGTTCTGGGTTGTAACATCTGCATGGCATTTGGGGTAGACAGAGTCACAGGGGCATGATGGCCTTATCATGGTGTCGGGAAACCACGCTGGGCTTGGGTCTCGCAGTGGGGAAGGACAACGGGGAACAGGAAACGGATCAGGCCAGCAACATTTCAGATCCAGCCTCTGGTTGTACACCGTGAGGTGATACCTATGTCTCTGCTGGGCCCCGAGTCCCAAGTTGTAGAACATTGACCTAGTCTCTGAAGGTCCCACTCACAGGTCCAGGGTGGGTAGGGAGTGGCACCACCTGTTACAGCAGGGAGCAGCAAAAGACTGCAAAGCAGCCACACAGAACAGGTGACCAAACACTAGCAACAGTTTTTCTCCCCATCTCTAAATCACCGGGGTCACGGCAACCGGACCTATTGGAAAGGAAACAGGTTGACTATACCGAGAGAGGCTTTGGTCAGTAGGGAGGATCAGCTATGAGACACCTGGTAAAAATGAGGCTTCCCACTATGATGAGATAGTAACTAACAGCAGCCTCTAGCCCAAATTCCAGTCCCGGGGTGTGGCTGAAGCTAGTAAAGAGCTCAGCAGTGACGCCGATCAGGGAAAGGGGCCAGGGGTGACAGCAGAAGTCCATTAATGCCTCGATAGCCAGATCCAGCTTGTGCCTTGCATTAGCCAGCCAGCTGCCGGAGTGTGGCTGGAGCAAGGCTGAAGAATCCTCAAGCTTCTGCTGTAGGCTGACTAGTCAGCTTCCGGAGTGACTAGAGCAGGGCTTGGCATCCTACATGGGTGAGGGCTGTTGTCTTTGGAACCGGACCTTGAGGGGGTTTTCAGAGTCCTGAACTGCTTTCCAGGCATCCTTGTCACAGGACGCCGATGCTCTCTTGCTCTGGTGTGGTGAATCCATGGAATAATTCCTGCAACTTTGATAGCAGTTGGAGTTGCCAGGACAACCATGTGGGGGCCAGTCCGGACTGGCCAGAGGGGCTCCTTTTTCTAATCCTTTACCCATACCATCTCTCCAGGTTAGCAAGGGTATACCCAATTTCCTAACATAATAGGGGTTCTCTCCAAGTTCTCCCCAGACATGTGCCTGAATATCTTGCCCAGGTTGAGGAGGTGGTTAGACATTTCTAAGTCACCTATCTGTCGGGGGTCCCCCTTTAGCCTCTTTATCACTGGGGGTGGTCTTCCATATCGGATCTTGATCAGGGAATAACCTTAAGCCCTTGGGGTGCACTGGGCTCAGAGCAGAGCCAACAGCAGTACGTCTATCCATGGCAGTTGAGTCTCGTGGCAGAGCTTTGCTAGCGTTGTCTTAAGGGTCCGGTTCATGCATCCCACTTTCCCTGAACTTTGTGGCCTATATGCAGTATGGAGTTTCCATTTTATTCCTAGCATCTTTGCCAAGATTTGAGTCACCTCCGCCACAAAGGCGGGCCCGTTATTGGAACCGATGGAAAGGGGCAACCCATACCAGGGAATTATTTCTCACTGCAGGGCCTCGAGCACTTCCTGAGCCCATTTGGTGCAGGTGGGGAAGGCCTGTACCCACCCCAAGCATGTGCAGACCAGCACGAGTAAATGCCTGCTTCCTCAGCAGGGTTTAAAAGTCCACTTGGATGTCTTCAAGGGGTATCGTCCCCGTCACTTGTGTTCCTGGGTTGCGCCTGGGTCCTTGCCTGGCAGTACTCTGAGCACACGCGGTGCATCTAAGGCTGAGCTGGGCACAGACCTTGGGGAGTCTAGGGATAAAGTAGTATCGGCTCAGCAGGCTTTCTGAGGCAGATTTTCCCAAGTGAGTCATCTCATGGTATCGCGTCACCACCAGGGCTGCTAAGGATCCAGGGACAAAAAATCTTTGATCTGGCAGCTTCCACCAGCCCTCATTTCCTTTGATCCCCCCCTTCACTTAGGGCCCATTGGTCCTTGTCTCGGTTGTATTTTGGAGGGGAGGGCAACATTAGTGCCAACAGGACCTTCAAGACTGGTTCCGGGCTCATAGTAGGGTTTGGCTGATCGGCTGCTCTCTTGGACATTTGGTCAACCAGCCAGTTCACCCTGCTTACAGATCAGTCCCTCTTTGATGTCCTTTATAATGAAGGACGGCCACTTGCGATGGTTCCCACACTGCCTCTAGCAATTGTAGGATCTCTTCTTTGTTTTTGTTTTCTGTTCCCCCAGCTGTTAACAGTCCCCTTTCCTTGTAGATGGTCCCATGCACACGCAAGGGAGCAAAGGCGTGTTTAGAGTCTGTGTAGATATTGACTCTTCTCCCTCGGGCGTACCTCAGCGCTTGGACAAGTGCGCATAATTCAGCCCTCTGTGCTGACCAGCCTTGTGGCAAGGGCTCTGCTCTTACTGTATCTGTAGCAGTTGTTACCGCACATCCCACCTTCCGTTGTTCCTCCTGGATCACACTGCTTCCATCCATCCGTGAACAGCTCGAGCTCAGGAACTTGGAGTGGGGTGTCTGTTAAGTCCAGTCTGCTGGAACAGATTTCACCTACTGTCTCTTCACAGTCGTGGTCAGGTGGGCCGGCCTCTGCAGGCAGGAAAGTGGCTGGGTTCAGCACACGTACTGTCTCTAAGGGGACTCGGTGGTTCTCACAGAG
Organism: Ovis aries; assembly: GCF_016772045.2. Classification (NCBI taxonomy): domain Eukaryota; kingdom Metazoa; phylum Chordata; class Mammalia; order Artiodactyla; family Bovidae; genus Ovis; species Ovis aries. Next base: position 15,345,979 of record NC_056077.1, on the reverse strand, counting down.
CAGTCCTTGATGGTGGGACATTCTTGTGCTAGCTAGCCACTTATGCCCTTGGCTGCTCATTAGAGCAGTGACTGCATGTGGGACCTTTTCATTCATATTTTGTCCCAAGGTGAGTTTTTCTGATTCTCTGACCAGGGCCACTGTTGCTGCCAGGGTCCACAGACAGGGGGGCCACCCTGATGCCACTGTGTCCAATTGTTTGGATAGGTAGGCCACTGGTCGCTGCCAAGGCCCTACCATCTGCATCAGGACCCCCAGGACCATCTGGTTCTTTTCACAAACAAACAGATGGAATTCTCATCTCATGTCTGGTGGCCCTAGTGCCAGAGCGCTGGTCAGCAGTCTTTTCATCTCCTTAAAGGCCTTCTCCTGCTCAGGTTTCCACTTCAGGGGTTCTTTCCCTGAGCCCACAGTAGCCTCGTATAGGGGTTTGGAATCCAGATCCGACAGAACCTAGCCACCCCAAGGAACTCTCTGACTTTGTTCTTGGTAGTTGGTTGGGGTATGGAGTAGATGGCCTGTTTTCTCTCAGGCCCAAGGGCCCTGTGGCCTTTTAAAATGACAAATCCCAGGTACTTGACTGTCTGCAGACCTGTGCTTTCTTCCAAGACACTTTATAGCCTGTGTCAGACAGCAGGTCCAGTAAGGTTTGGGCACCCTTCCAGCATCTTCCTGGCAGGAGCTAGCTAGCAATAGGTCATCTATGTACTAGAGGAGGGTACCGTTTGCAGTCTCGCTAGGGAAGGCTGCGAGATCTGAGGCCAGTGCTTCCCCAAACAGGGTGGGTGAGTCCTGAATCCTTGTAGTGGCCGTGTCCAAGTTAGCTGAGTCTTCCTGCCTGTGAGAGGGTCCTCCCACTCAAAGGCGAATATTGGTTGACTGACTGGAGCTAGCTGGAGGATAAGAAAGTGTCTTTCAGATCCAGGCAGGTAAAGCAGCTCACCTGTGAAGGCACAAGGCTCAGGAGGGTGTAGGGGTTCAGCACGACAGCATGTGTGACAGCCCGCAGATTCTGTACCAGCAGTAACCTTTACCTTCAGCCTTCCTAACAGGCAGGAGGGGGTGTTCCATGGCAACTGGCACTCTATCAGTATTCCTGAGTCACGTAGTCCTTGAATATGTCCTTGGATTCCCAGGCGTGCCTCTCAGGGCCCTGGGTACTGCCATTGCCTAATTCAGATGGCCCCTGGTCTATCATGAGTGGAGCATGCTTCTTAGCCATTCCAGGGGGTCCCCTTTCAGCACAGACTGCAGGGAACTCTTCCAACAGAACTTCAGAGTTTATTTGGTTCTCCTCGGAGTGACAGAGTCGCCGTTCGTCCTCTCTGGGCACAGTCACAAACATCAGCAGGGCCTTCCCTTTTTCCCAGGTTGAGGCTTGCCGGTTCTCAGGGAGCAAATGTTATTTGGGTCCTGCACTTGGTCAACAGATCCCTTCCCAGCAGAGGTATGGAACACTCTGGCAAGTACAGGAACTCGTGAGTCACTAGATGACTGCCTAGCTGGCAGGTTCAGGGCCGACAAAAGGGACGGACAATCTGTGTTCCGGTGGCTCCCATAATAGTTGTCTTCCGTCCTGCGAGCAGGGGTCACAGGTTCGGTCACCACTGAATGTTCAGCGCCTGTGTCCAATAAATGTCATTGGTTGGTCCCCTATCACCATTTTGACCATGGGCTCCCAGGGGCCTAGGAGCAAGGAGCCTGGTCTCCCCTTGTCTGAGTCTGCCCTGGCCAGTCCAATGAGATCGTCGTGGACTGCTGGCTTGGGCCTGTATTTTCCTCCACTGGGTGAAGTTCCCTTTCCTGGTGGGGCTCCAGTCTCCTTTGGAGATTCTTCCAGTGCCTGGTCTCTGTGCAGTAGGCACACTGATGCTGCCATAGCAGTGGTCTTCTCCCCATACCCCCTTTGTGTGGTGGGGCCAGGCGTCTTCTGGGGTCTGGGTTTCCCAGTGCCGCCGCTAACAGGGACACCTTCTGTTTCACTCGTTTGTCAGCTTCCCACTGGGCTTCACAATCTCAGTTCACAAAAACGTTTAATTCGCCACCTCCAATAACTAAGCAGAGTTCATTCTGGCAAAGCCTTCAAGCTTCTGGAGTTTTTGGTGGATGTCAGAATAGGATAGGGCCACAAAGGCAGCATGGACCGTTCACTGGTTTTTGGCTGCTTTGGGGTCGAAAGGAGTATAGGTCTGGAAGACCTCACATAAACTCTCATAGAAATCTGTCAGTGACTCGTTGGGTTTCTGGATCGCCATGGTGTTTTCTGACATGTTGGTTGGCTTCTTGGCCCCAGCCTGGAGCCTGTAGAGAAAGGCATTGCAGTATTGATTCAAGGCATTCCAGCCAGCGTGGGTGTCATGCTTCTTTCAGAAAGTGTCTCCTTTTTTCAGTGCTGCAGAGGGTTAGAAGGAGTTGACATACGTCATCCCAGGTTGATTGGTGGGTTTGGAAGATTGACTAGAGAAGATTGATCATGGCTTGTGGCTTTTCAGAGTACGCGGGAGTATGATGTCTCCAGTTTTGGAGGTCGGTTGTGCTGAAAGGCTGGTAATAGAGGATGGAGCAGCTGGGCTAGGTGGAACCATCATTATTTACTTCGGGGCTCTATGTTTCCCACAGAGACATTTGGAGTTCTGCAGTCGACTGAGCAGGTTGCTGGGATGAACAAAACCGCCTCCCCATCGGCTCGGGGCTCGGGACTCGTGGTGCCTGAGGACACAGAAGGAGGGTGCTGTCCAGCAGGTGATGAGGTGGGAGCTATGCTGGAGCTGGTGGTGCCAGAGGGAGCTATCGTGGGGGCATCAGGGGTCATCTTCAGTATCTCCTGGGAAGATGGGCTTGATCGTTCCATCCTTCTTCCCTTTCGGGAACTGGGCCACGGAAATTTACTCTGCCCCTCTCCATTTGTGCAGAACCAAACCCATGGGGGCAGATTTTTAGCAATTAAGAGCCAGGAATCAATATATGGGAACTGATTGGGGTGCCCAGGGGTCCCTGTGATCACTTGATATACTGCTCGGAAGGTGGGCAGGTCAAGGGTGCCCTCCGATGGCCATCCAATATCAAAGGTCGGCCACTTGAACTCACACAAGGTGCGGAGCTTTCCAGGAGTCATCTTAACTCTGTAATCTCCTGTGAAGCCCTTTTTAAAGCTTTTTAATCATGCAATCTAAGACCATTGGCTTAGATTTTAAGATTCCATGATAGCTCAAATTAGGATTCATCTATTGACTATACCAAAGCCTTTGACTGTGTGGATCACAATAAACTGTGGAAAATTCTGAAAGAGATGGGAATACCAGACCACCTGACCTGCCTCTTGAGAAATCTGTATGCAGCTTAGGAAGCAACAGTTAGAACTAGACATGGAACAACAAACTGGTTCCAAATAGGAAAAGGAATACGTCAAGGCTGTATATTGTCACCCTGCTTATTTAACTTCTATGCAGGGTACATCATGAAAAACGCTGGGCTGGAAGAAGCACAAGCTAGAATCAAGATTGCTGGGAGAATTATCAATAACCTCAGATATGCAAATGACACCACCCTTATGGCAGAAAGTCAAGAGGAACTAAAGAGCCTCTTGATGAAAGTGAAAGAGGAGAGTGAAAAAGTTGGCTTAAAGCTCAACATTCAGAAAACGAAGATCATGGCATCTGGTCCCATCACTTCATGGGAAATAGATGGGGACACAGAGGAAACAGTGTCAGACTTTATTTTTGGGGGCTCCAAAATCACTGCAGATGGTGACTGCAGCCATGAAATTGAAAGACGCTTGCGCCTTGGAAGGAAAGTTCTGACCAACCTAGATAGCATATTGAAAAGCAGACACATTACTTTGCCAACAAAGGTCCATCTAGTCAAGGCTGTGGTTTTTCCAGTAGTCATGTATGGATGTCAGAGTTGGACTGTGAAGAAGGCTAAGCGCCGAAGAATTGATGCTTTTGAACTGTGGTGTTGGAGAAGACTCTTGAGAATCCCTTGGACTGCAAGGAGATCCAACCAATCCCTTCTAAAGGAGATCAGTCCTAGGATTTCTTTGGAAGGACTGATGCTAAAGCTGAAACTCCAGTACTTCGGCCACCTCATGCGAAGAGTTAACTCGTTAGAAAAGACTCTGATGCTGGGAGGGATTGGGGGCAGGAGGAGAAAGGGACGACAGAGGATGAGATGACTGGATGGCATCACGGACTCGATGGATGTGAGTTTGAGTGAACTCCAGGAGTTGGTGATGGACAGGGAGGCCTGGCGTGTTGCAATTCATGAGGTTGCAAAGAGTCAGACATGACTAAGCGACTGAACTGAACTGAACTGATGACTTGAACAATATTGCACAGGAACCTGAAATGTTGGTCCATGAGTCAAGGTAAATTGGAAGTGGTCAGACAGAAGATGGCAAGAGTGAACATCGACATTTCAGAAATCAGTGAACTAAAATGGGTTGCAAAGAGTGAATTTAATTCCGATGACCATTATATCTACCTCTATGGGCAAAAATCCCTGAGAAGAAAGGGAGGAGCCCTCATAGTCAACAAAAGAGTCTGAAATGCAATACTTGGGTGCAGTCTCAAAAACAACAGAATGATCTCTTGTTCATTACCAAGGCAAACCATTCAATATCACAGCAATCCCAGTCTATGCCCCAACCACTAATGCCAAAGAAGCTGAAGGTGAACAGTTCTATGATGACCAACAAGACCTTCTAGAACTAACACCAAAAAAATAGATGTCCTTTTCATCACAGGGGACTGGAATGCAAAAGTACAGGCAAGTTAGGCCTTGGAATACAGAATGAAGCAGGGCAAAGGCTAACAGAGTTTTTCCAAGAGAACACACTGGTCATAGCAAACACCCTCTTCTAACAACACAAGAGATAACTCTACACATGGATGTCACCAGATGGTCAATACCAAAATCAGACTGATTATATTCTTTGCAGCCAAAGATGGAGAAGCTCTATACAGTCAGCAAAAACAAGTCTGGCAGCTGACTGTGGCTCAGATTATGAACTGTTTATTGCCAAATTCAGACTTAAGTTGAAGAAAGTAAGGAAAACCACTAGACCATTCAGATATGACCTAAATCAAATCACATATGATTATACAGAAGTGACAAATAGATTCAAGGGATTAGAACTGATAGAGTGCCTGAAGAACTATGGACAGAGGTTCATGACATTGTCCCGAGAGAAGGAAATGGAAACCCACTCCAGTATTCTTGCCTGGAGAATCCCATGGACAGAGAAGCCTGGCTGGCTATACTCCATAGGGTCGCAAAGAGTCAGACACGACCGAGCGATTAACACTTCACTTCACTTCACTCGTGACATTGTACAGGAGGCAGTGATCAAGACCATCCCCCAGAAAAACAAATGCAAAAAGGCAAAATGGTTGTCTGAGAAGGACTTACAAAATGCTGAGAAAACAAGAGAAGCTAAAGGCAAAGGAGAAAAGGAAATATATACCCATCTGAATGCAGAGTTCCAAAGAATAGCAAGGAAAGATAAGAAAGTCTTCCTCAGTGACCAATGCAAAGAAATAGAGGAAAACAATAGAATGGGAAAGACTAGAGATCTCTTCAAGAAAATTAGAGATACCAAGGGAACATTTCATGCAAAGATGGCCACAATAAAGGACAGAAATGATATGTACCTAAGAGAAGCAGAGGATATTAAGAAGAGGTGGAAAAAGTACACAGAAGGACTATACAAAAATGATCTTCATGACCCAGATAATCATGATGGTGTGATCACTCACCTAGAGCCAGACATCCTGGAGTCCAAAGTCAAGTGGGCCTTAGGGAGCATCATTATGAATATAACTAGTAGAGGTGATAGAATTCCAGCTGAACTATTTCAAGTCCTAAAAGATGATGCTGTTAAAGTGCTGCACTCTATATTCCAGCAAATTTGGAAAACTCAGCAGTGGCCACAGGACAGGAAAAGGTCAATTTTCATTGCTATCCCAAAGAAAGGCAATGCCATAGAATTTTCAAACTACCACACAATTGCACTCATCTCAAACACTAGCAGAGTAACACTCAAAATTCTCCAAGCCAGGCTTCAACAGTACGTGAACCGAGAACTTACAGATGTTCAAGCTGGATTTAGAAAAGGCAGAGGAACCAGAAATTGCCAACATCCGTTGGATCATAGCAAAAGCAAGAGAGTTCCAGAAAAACATCTATTGCTTTATTGACTATACCAAAGCCTTTAAGTGTGTGGATCACAACAAACTGTAGAAAAGTCTTCAAGAGATGGGAATACCAGACCACCTGACCTGCCTCCTTAGAAATCTGTATGCAGGTCAAGAAGCAACAGTTAGAACTGGATGTGGAACAACGGATTGGTTCCAAATTGGGAAAGGAGTACATGAAGGCTGTATATTGTCACCCTGCTTAGTTAACTTATATGCAGAGTATAGCATGTGAAATGCCAGGCTGGATGAAGCACAAGCTGGAATGAAGAGTGCTGGGAGAAATATCAATAACCTCAGATATGCAGATGACATTACCCTTATGGCAGAAAGTAAAGAGGAACTAAAGAGCTTCTTCATGAAAGTGAAAGAGGAGAGTGCAAAAGCTGGCTTAAAACTCAACATTCAAAAAACAAAGATCACTGGGATGACCCAGAGAGATGGTATGGGGAGGGAGGTGGGAGGGGGGTTCAGGATTGGGAACACGTGTACACTCATGGCGGATTCATGTTGATGTATGGCAAAACCAATACAACATTGTAAAGTAAAAAAAAAATTAAAAATTAAAAATTAAAAAAAAAAGATCAAGCCATCGGGTCCCATCACTTCAAGGCAAATAGACAGGGAAACATCTATTTGAGGAAAGAATGGAAACAGTGGCAGACTTTATTTTCTAGGGCTTCAAAATCCAATGGTGATGACAGCCATGAAATTAAAAGATGTTTGCTCCTTGGAAGAAAATCTATGACCAACCTAGACAGCACATTAAAAAGCAGAGACATTACTTTGCCAGCAAAGGTCCATCTACTCAAAACTATGTTTTCTTCAGTAGTCATGTATGGATGTGAGAGTTGGACCATAAAGAAAGCTGAGCGCCAAAGAATTGATGTTTTTGAACTGTGGTACTGGAGAAGACTCTTGAGAGTCCCTTGGACTGCAAGGAGATCCAACCAGTCCATCCAAAATCAGTCCTGAGTATTCATTGGAAGGACTGATGCTGAAGCTGAAGGTCCAATACTTTGGCCACCTGATGGGACGCACCTGATATAAAGATCTGTTGCTTCTCCCACTGACCCACCATTACTCATGCAAATAAGTCCATTTTGGCAGAATCAAATCCTTCACACTTCTATATGTTCTGAATTGCTGCCCCACTCTGTGTGGACTAGGAGATGGCGATGATCAGTACTGACAGTGCTTGTGAGTCAAATTGGAATTATAGTGATCACTAGAGTAAGTAGTAATATCCTGGTATACACACCTCTTCATAACATGACTTTGTTGCTCTTCCCTTTAAATCATGGAGTCTATTCCTCCACCTTGAATCTGAGCTGGCCACATGATTTGCTTGGACCAATACAATTTCACAGAAGGAATATTCTAGGATTTGCAGCGTCTGCCTTCTCCCTCTTGAAAGGCTACCCTGCATTGAGTGCAGCTTGCTTTGTGCATTCGAGGCACCTCACTGCCTCATCGTTGCCTGGCCCTGTACCTTCCCCTTCTCAGCCTAAAACATAAGACAGAGAAAATCCAGAGGGGAGAGCTGGATCCTTTGAGCTGGAGTCCTCAAGGTAGGAGATAGATGGGCTCCATGTTGGACATTTACAATCAACCAGCCTCCTCTTTGCGTTTCCGGAAGCAAGAGATAGGTGGACTCCAGTTGAGGAATTTACAACCAGACCCCGATTTGCTCAACAGAAACAGGGTAAATAGCCAGTCTTTATCTTTTGTTAACACCTCAAGGGAATAATCAAGGCAAGGACAAAGAGGGGAAAAGACCCTTCTGAGTAAAAGATAAGGGAGACACTCCACACAGGCAGAAAGGCTCCTTGGAGTCAAAAGTCAGAGGATAATTCCAGGCCATAATTCCAGGCCATATCCTTCACTTTGAGATCCCTCTTGGCTGAGAGGTGTGTGTGCACCTTATGGGAGGGCCCCAGGGTAGGTCAGGTGTGGAAAAAGAAACCAGATAACTGGCCTGAAGGAAGACAAAGACCCAGAAGAACTGCCTTGTATAAATGGCTTGATCCCCTCTTTACTGCACTCCTCACAAGGAGGGACACCCACACTGTTTCTTTAGGGGTGTGCATCTCTGCCTTGCTTCTATCTCAGCTAAACAAACTGTCTCTATGTGCTCTCCTCCTAGTTCTGCTGTGTCTCTAACAATAAACTTTGTACCTGCATTTACAGTTTCTGCCTCCATGATAACTGCATTTTTCACTGGGGGCAAAGATCCAGGGAAAATTAGCTTCTAGCCTCTAGCCCTTGCTGGTTTGGTGGCTAAGAGTCCTAGTTTTCATCCAGGCTACCCAGATTTAATTCCTGAGCAGGGAATTAAGATATCGCTTCATGCCACCATTGTCTGCTGCCTCAGTGACGTCATCCTGACTGGTGTCTCCCCTTCCTGTGCAGGTGGGGCTGCTCGATGACGCTCTTACAGGGGACCAGCTGCTGCTTGCTCTCTCCCTTCCTGCAGAGATCCATAATTACTGGGCTTCACCTGTTGAGTCTCCTTAAGCAACATGAGTGTGTATTTTTAAGTGGGAAAACAATTCATTAGGAAGTGTCAACATCTTAGAGGAGGGAGTACCCCCCAATTAATTCCAGAATCTCATTGCTTCAGCCAGGTAAGCACAAGCAGGAAGACGCTGCTTTGATCTGAATGCCGGGAAGCCAAGAGAAACAGAGCTTCAGCAGATGGTGGGGACTTGGAGCCCACAGGGAGGGGCCAGGAGGTCAGAGCACCCCCTTCTTAATCTCCCTCCATCCTTCAGCATCCCTCTGGTGCCCCTTTAGCTCAGCAGCCTTGGAATGACAGCAGGTACTGGCATTCAGGGACCACCTCCCCAGGGTCAATATTACTTTAGAGTTTCTTTTCTTTAGCACCTTGTTAAATATAATAAATGTGAGCTTTGAAAATGCTAGCATAGAGTTATTAATAGACATTTTGGCCCAGGACAGATAACATATCTTAAGGTACTAGAATTCAGGTTCTAAGACAGTGATTCTCAACCCTCACATCAGAGGAAGATTTTTTTTATTTTTTATGATTTTTTCTAATTACTTGACTGCACTGGGTCTTTGTTCCTGCGCTCAGGCTTTCTCTAGTTGCAGCGAGCTGGGACTACTCTTTGTTGCAGTGCACAGGCGTCTCCCTGCAGAGCCTTCCCATGTTGTGGAGCACAGGCTCTGGAGCACACGGGCTTCAGTAATCGTGGCCTGCGGGCTCGGTAGTTGCAGCTTCCGGCTCTAGAACCCAGACTCAATAGCTGTGTCCCACGGGCGTAGCTGCTCTGCGGCATGTGGGATCTTCCCAGATCAGGAATCGAACCCATGTCTCCTGCACTGGCGGGCGGAATCTTTGCCACGGAACCACCAGGGAAGCCCGGGGGAGATTTTTTAAATTCAAGTGCCCCTATAGGTTCAGATTTAATTGGTTTGCAGTATGGATCTGCACATCAGGATTTTTTTTTTTAAAGCTCCTGCAGTGACTCTAATGTGCAGCCAGGATTGAAAAATCATTCTAGTTTGCCTTGCACTTTGATACATTTATAAATTACTTTCTAAAGATGGGTCCCAGGTCTTATCTCTGCATCACCCCTGCCAAGCACAGTGCCCAGCACAGAGTTTGTCACTAGTACATGTTACATGAAGAAAAATGTCACTTGATTCTTTTACCTTTTTTTTTCATTATTTGCCTTATATACTATCCATAGACACATGTGTATGTGTGTGTGAAGGAAAGAGAGACCACTTGTATTTCTTTATCATCTTTTGTTTTCTTGTCCCGCCCCATCCCTCTGCCCCATGATCTATAATGCCTGAAATCCCCTGCACAGAGCCCTGCCAGTGAGCTTCCATACAGTCACCATCGTCATTTTATCCTAGGCAAACATGTAGACATAAATGAGCATGGGTGGTCCCTGTCTGTTTTGTAGAAATAGGACCATATTATACACACCAGTTCCTTGCAGAAAGTCCTTCAACTCACCTGCTAGAGTGTTACTTCATTCTCCATGACCAGCACTGACCAGTCCATGAGCAGACGCGCAGTAACTTACTCCATCATGCCACTGTGGAGAGGCACTCACGTTGCTTCCCATTTCTCCCCCGTCAGAAACCACACAGCGACAAACACAAGGTCATGTGATGCTCACAACCACCCCGTGAAGAACAAATATCCATGGAGATCTTCCCGTCCCCAGACAGGGAGCCGATTGTCTGGCAATCCTGCCTTGATATCCTAAAACGCCTTCTCTAGCCAAGGAGGATTATAATAAATTATATGAAATCGTGCATACAGAAAGCACTTTACAATCTGCAGAAGGCTTTGTGTCAGAGTCGGGCATTCACACAGTGTGGCCAGGTTCTCTGGTCAGCCCCATCCACAACACAGCTCTGGCAGAAAGCTGCTCAATAGCATCATTAACAGCCCATTGATCCAATTACCTTTCTTTCTGTTCCACTTCAGAATTACAATCTCTCGTTCTCCCCGCAAGAGCCCAGATAGACTCCTGATGATCAGAGGAAGAGGGAGCTGCCATCAGGACTCACTTGATGGACCCAAACACTCATCTAATTGTGGCCTGGGATGAATTACTCTGGTTGAAACATCAGACCTCTCTTCTCCATGGGTATCTGCCATTTCCTCTGGTCTCTCCGTTTTTCTGGAGATATTCAGAGACGTAGTCAAACTTGGGTCAACCCAGGGACAACACTGGGCTGCCCTCATCATGTATTCCTGGTGTGTAGTAGGCACTCAATAAATAACTGTTTAATTGAAAATCATGCCCAAGGGATCAGATACCGGGGCTCTAAGCAGAGCAGACTGGCTGAATAAATAGTACTTGTCCAAACTGTATCTTTGCAGAATGGACATTGGAAGCTAGAATATGAGTCCCAAAGTAATGCATAAAATTAAAATAAACTCTAGAATAAGGCAAGGTAAGACCTTGAGATGACAGCCAAGCAGAGGGGGCCAAATACACGTTCGAAGTCCAACAGGAAGGATATGAAGGAGAGAAACAGACAGTAGTAAACCGCAATAGGAAGCAGGCACTCACTTGACACTATGTCTTGGATAGCTACCATAGCCAGGCACCGTGCTCAGTGTTGGTGATATGGTGGAATATAAGTCATGACTCCAGCCCTAAACTGCTCTAATGGAAGAGACCAGACATAAACACACAATCGTACCAGAGCCATGACAAGATAGGACAGAACTGCAGCCTAAGACAGAGGTAAACCCAGCAAGACTTGGGAGTATGTGGGAAAGTACCTAAACCAACCATTGGAAGTACAGAGGGCTTCCTGGAGGAGGAGACGGCTGAGGAAGAATGAGCAAAGCTGAAGAAGTGGTGAGGGAATATTGGCAGGTAAGAGTTTATACCAGGGCTTCCCTGATAGCTCAGCTGGTAAGGAATACACCTGCAATAGATACCTGGGTTCGACTCCTGGGTCAGGAGGATCTGCTGGAGAAGGGATAGGCTACCCACACTAGTATTTGGGGGCTTCCCTTGTAGCTCAGATAGTAAAGAATCTGCCCGCAATGTGGGAGACCTGGGTTTGATCCCTGGGTTGGGAAGATCCCCTGGGGAAGGGAATGGCCACCCACTCCAGTATTCTAGCCTGGAGAATTCCATGGGGTTGCAAAGGGTCAGACACGACTGAGTGACTTCCACTTTCACTTTTCAACAGTTTACATCAGGAAAGCCTGTGGCCTCAGTCCTCTTGCATGACTTCAACTTTTGACTTCCCCATCTAGACTCCTAGCCAGTGAAAATCTATACCATAATCACTTCTGTGGGAGTCACTGGCCCTGTGCTCTCTCACCTCCAGCCTGTGTCCATGCTGTTTCCTCTGCCTGAACAGCATGATCCCATCATCCCTCCCCAGTCTGCAAAATCATTATCTCCACCTACCATCAAGGCACAGCCCAAATGCTACCTCCTCCATGAAGCTCTTCCAAATTCTTCTGCCTAGCATTAATCTCTTTCTCCCTGAATTCCAATAACACTTTGCTTGTTCCCCTCTGATAAGTACACAGCACTCTTGACACTGTATTATAATTATTTGTGTATTTGTCTTAACTCCTCTACTAAACTATAAACTCTGCTGGGGCAGAAAACCTTGTCTTAACCACTTCATATTCCCCACAATGTGCCTTGTTCAGGGGAGGTGCTCAATACACGTTGACTAAAGACTGTGTTTACCAGGTTCCAGGCGAATGGAAGAAGTTAACAGCCAGCACGGCTAGAATCAGTGGGCAGAACTAACTTTCTAGCAACTAGAATTGGCTACTTGCTGAAATAGTGAATTTCCCAGGACTGGACAGAAAATTCTTTGTTCTTAATTTTTATTTTCTATTGGAATATAGTAGATTAACAATGTTGTGTTAGTTTTACGTGTACAGCAAAGTGACTGATGTGTACACACTGCTATATTAAAACAGATAACCAACAAAGACCTACTGTCTAGCACAGGGAACTCTGCTCAATATTCTATAGTAACCTAAATGGGAAAAGAATTCGAAAAAGAATAGATACATGTATAAGTATAAAAGAAAGATTCTTTAAAAACAGATGGACTGGGTGACTTCTAAGCTCATCTGACCTTTGGTTACCTTGATGGGGAATGGTTGATGAACAAGCAAAGAGAACAGAATCCCACTAACATGAAATGGAAGTAGATGGAAGCTATCATGAACGTTACAGCACCTGGTTTGGATGATAACTGCAAGGGAATTTATTAGATTATCAAGTATTTAATCAATTAAGGTAAAATAAAAGAGATTCATTATTAAGGAAATGACAGTGTCAAGAACAAGGATTATAATTAACCTAATTCTGAATAGCTGAGACTGATTTTCCATGTTTCATCTTGATAATAGCTGATTCCCAGACCTGATTCAGTGTGTCAGGGGAGTCAAGTGGTGAGAACTTCTAGAGCACAAATCTGACAATATCGCCCCACTCCTTCAAACCTTCAGGGGCTACTCAGTGTCCCCAAGACCTCCTCTTCAGGATATTTGGGGACCTATGTAGCTTTTGCAACCTCACCTTCCACTATTCCTTTGGCACATGCATCCCAGGGGTCCCAATCTCAATTCCCAATTGGTCCAGTGGTTAAGAATCTGCACGCAATGCAGGGGATATCGTTTGATCCCTTGTCAGGGAACTAAGATCCCACATGCTGCAGAGTCATTAAGCCCACACACCATAACTTAGAGTCCCTAAGTCTCTGGTGGTTCAGACAGTAACAAATCCACCTGCAATGAGGGAGACCTGGGTTCAACCCCTGGCTTGGGAAGATCCCCTGGAGGAGGGCATGGCAACCCACTCCAGTATTCTTGCCTGGAGAATCCCATGGACAGAGGAGCCTGGAGGGCTACACTCCACGGGGTCGCAAAGAGTCGGACGCGAGTGAGCGACTGAGCACAGTATGTGCTCGCTTAACCTCCACAGTCTTCTGCCTGCGCGGGTCCTTCCCAGCTCCCGTTCCTGGAATCATTCCTACTCAACCTTCCAGACTCATTCCCAGTAGCAGTTTGTTGTGGATTTCCTAGGCAAGAATATTGGAGTGGATAGGCATTTCCCTCTCCAGGGCATCTTCCCAACCCAGGGATGGAACCTACACCTCCTGCTTGGCAGGGGGACTCTTTGCCACTGAGTCACCTGAAGCTCTACTCATCTACTTCTTTATACTTCCTATGTTTTCACAGTTTTTCATAAGGAACATGAAAAGCAGATTCACCACCTTCCCACACCCCTAGGATCCCCTGGACATTTCCACGCACACCATGTGCTTTCACTCTAATCCACTTTCTCTTCATGTTCAGAGAATCGCAAGCTCCTGGGAACTTATGTCCCCCCAAGAAGCAGCTCTTAGCCAATGAGAGGTAGGTTCAGGGTATAAATACTCCAACTCTCCTGCCCCTGATGGGGATAAATCCAAAATATGCTGTCTCCAGACCTCCCCTGCAGATTAAGCCAAAGTTCTTCTCTGAAGCACTTTGTGTGGTATCACATACTCCCTTGTGTTTTTCCTGGAAACACTTCCTAACAGAAAAGTTTAAAATGAGTCCTATTCCGAGGTTTGCTCCTGGGATCTGTGATAGCTTCTGACATGGCCTCTGACGGTCTCCATCATCTTACGTTCACACCCTTGTGAAACCCCCTCCTCTGAGTGTGACTTGCTTCTGAGTCTAAAGGTGATGGGTGTTGCCTCCATAATTAGGTTAGACAAGATTATGACTTACATCCTCCTGGCAGATTCTGTGTATTGTCCTCCCATTTTGCATGCTTCAATAAAGCAAGCTGCCGTGCGGGAGAGACCCATGTGGCAAGGAAATGAGGGTGGCCTCTGACCAACATCCAGCAAAGAATTCAGTGCTGCCAACAACCAGAGAGTGAGCTTGGAAATAATACACCCTTAGTTGAGACTGCATTTGAAACCTCGTGCAATCAAGTGCAAACTATGAAGCAGAGGATCCCGCTAACTCAGAGCCAGACGCTCGATCCACAAAAATAATGAGATAATAAATTTGTATTGATTTTAGCCTCAAGGTTTTGGGGTGTTTGTTATGTGGCCTTTCTGGTGGCTCAGGTGGTAAAGAATCTACCTGCAATGCAGAAGGCCTGGGTTTGATCCCCTGGGTTGGGAGGATCCCCTGGAGAAGGAAATGGCAACCGACTCTAATATTCTTGCCTTGAGAATCCCATGGACAAAGGAGCCTGGCAGGCTACAGTCCATAGCGTCACAAAGAGTCAGACTGAATGACTAACACTTTCACTTTACATAGGAGCTCAACATAAGAAAACATGTAGCAAAGTTACCTGTGAACAAGATGGGTTTGAATTGCATGAGTCCACTTATTTTTTTCACTAAATACACAACACAGAACTATACGATCGGCAGTTGGCTGAATCCTCAGACAGGGAGGGCCAACTGTAAAGTTATATGTACATTTCAACTCTTCAGGGGTCAGCCTGCCTAACCCCTGCATTGCTCAAGGGTCAACTGTTCTTCTAAAATTAGGAAATATTCCAACAAAGACATATTTTCCAAAAAGCTGTTTCTGAATCTCCAGGCCAGAGCCTTTGTGTCCCCTCTGTCAGAGTTCCCATAGCCCTGAACTTGCCTCTCCCGCCTCTCCCCTACTCATCCCTTTGAGGGCAATCCTTTGGGAGAGAAAAGGCTGACGTATATTCTTTTTATCTCATCACCGAAGCATAGTATCTGGTATAGATTAGATGCTTCATGAATGTTTATTAAAGTAAATTAATTTATTTGTTAACTGTTTCTACTATGAGATTTTGGTCAAACGTCTCCCTACACTCCATCATTCTCCAGATGCTAAATTAAGGGGAAAGCAGGCCTTCAGTGCTCAGCAAGATCTCCGCTCTCTGCCTCCTCTGTGTCAGTCTAAGCAGCTTCTTCTTTTCCATCACCAGGGTGCATATCAATTTCGCATTGACACTTCATCCCATCTGTTCGATTATCTGTTGGACGGTCACTCACTGCCACTTCAGAGCAACAGGGAATTCACTCTTCCTTTCATACCTCTCTGGGAAGCCTAGGCAAATTATCTCTGATTGATACAATTTCTTCTTTTGGTCCTAATGACAAAATTACAGAAAAATTCAGTCCTACTTTGCACCACACTTGGGAGAAATCTGCTCTGTTTTGTCTGCCAACCACAACAAAAACTTGATTAACCAGGACTCAGCGCCCAGTCTTTGGTTTTCATTGTTTGCTTAGGTTTGTCCCCTGGTTAGCTGAGGGACAAAACTGAAAATGCCATTTATTTCCTCCCTTATTACTTGGAAAAAGAATCAATATGTTAGCCCATATTGCTGTTCACTGTAAATAAATCCCCCCAAAGAAATTGTGTCTCTTTGAGAGAGATGAGTCTCCCACAGCCCAGAGAAAAAAAGATGGTATTAGAAACTAGGCTGAATCAGCAGAAGTCTTTGAAGTGTGGAATTTTTATTTAAAAAATTATTTGTTATCATCATATTCCTGGTCTTCGCCCTTCTCCTCAAAGCAAAGAATAGTTATTTGAGGTTATTTGAGAATGGTTATTTGAGGTTATTTGAGAATGGTTATTTGAGGGTTCCAGATTCTTGAAGTCCAACTCAGATAAATGCTATTCTAATTAATACGGTAAAGACTCTTCTACAATGTCTAAATCCAAGCTTATGAAATTGATGTCTCATATTCTACCTATCCAGTGGGTGCTTGTAGCCTCCTGAATATCTTGGATCGTATCCCCCTTCCCTCTGAGACACATGGAAGTCTTACTCAGTCCCTTCCCAAGGTGTATGGCATCGTGAAAAACAGGAAACCTTCCATGTTACTACACGGATCCTTTCAGCTTTGGGAGAGGAAGAAGAAGCTGGCCTGGGAATTTGGTACCTTAACCAAAATGCAACCCCCTTTCAAGGAAAAGGAATGTAAGGGAAGGAAACACTCCTGAGCCCTGACTCTGTGCCAGGCACCGGAGTGAGAATGCATTTTTTACTCTCGATCATAGCTTCAGGGGCCTCAATTTGGTTTGGCCCTTGTCTCCCCTTTGTGGGCCTCTCTTCCCAGGCCCCCACAACCCTTCCCAGCGTATGGCCATGCTGGGCCTTTCCTTTCTAGAGCATGTCAAGCTCTTTATTTGTCTGTTCCCTCTGCCGGAAATGCTCTTCTCCTGATCTTGGTGGGGCTCAGTGCTTATCAGCCCTCATTTCCCAATTCTGTGTCATCTCAGAGCGGTCCTCCCTAGCAAAGCTGCCCACCTTCCAAGCCCAGCCCATCTCTATCATGTTCCTTAACTGTATTTACTTCATAGACCATCATCACCATTTTCAGTTAACTCAATTATTGTCTGCCTCCTCATGCGAATATAAGCTTCATGAAGACAAGGGACTTTCCTGTTTCACTACTGTGAGACCACAAGCCAGTACCTGTCTGCCATGTCACAGAAGCTTGATCAATATTTGTGGAATGAATGAATAAACAACTTTCTTTCCAATCCTCCCAGGATAAATATTTTTAAGATTCCCCATTTACATACTCTTCCTCATTTACAGATGAGGGAGTTGAGATTCTGAGCAGTAAAGGAAACTACAAGTTTACACAGCTAGTGGGTGAGAGCCAGGCTTCTGACCACAGACCTGTCTAACTCCAGAGCCTAAGTTCTCCATCACTACTAGCTACTGTGTGGGAAGATGAGATTATGCTTTAATCAATTGTTTTCCAACTTCTGTTCATGAAAAATGTCTGAGCAGCTGTGATGAGAAAAGAAAAGTCTTTTTATCAGCCCACATTCACGAGTATGTCATGCCAGGGATAGGTCTTCAAACCAAATACTGCTATTTTCTTAAATATCTGGATTGAATGAAATTTCGAGAAATCATTGTGTCTGTGCTTCTCGGATGCATCTCCTGTCTGCAAGACCCTCTCAACAGGCAGGTGAGGTGCCGGCAGCAGAATGGGGGAAGGCAGGTATCTGTCTAGGATGCTTGGAGAAGGGAGGATTTAAGGAACCTATAGGAGATGCGGGTTGTCTGCCCCCTCCCCAAAGCTTCTCACCAAAGTGTCCACCCACCCAGCGTGGAAGCAACAGTGCAAACCCATGGGGCTTGAGTCCTGCAGCCCCAATGGGGGTCATTTCCTGTGACCCTCTCCTTTTAGTAACACCCCTGCTTATACTCCTATCTTCAGTTAACACTCACCCAGCATCCCAACCTCTGTTTCCCTTCTTGTTTTCAAGCTCAAAGCTCAAAAGCCTTGTAAGAAAGGATTGAATTTTACTTCCCCAGATCTTGAACCTTGGTTGTCTTAAAGAAGGGCCTGCATGCCATGCCCTCAATCTGCCAGTCCTTCCTGAAGTGTGACTGGTTTAGGAAAGGCTCCAACCCAGCTCTGGAGCCCCAAACAACAGACCCAGCTGCAGACATCCCTACCCTCATTCCACGTACAAGAAAAAAAGAGAAGAAGCCACCTCATCACACTCACTGTACAGAAAACTTTCGGGAGGTGACCTGACAGTCGGGAGGTGCTCACCACCCTGCGACTGGTCACAGAATCAGAGAGGGGAACTGTAGTTCAAAGGCAAAACTTGCATGGTCTTGTCATTCCTATTTTTTCTCACTTTAAGTCTTTTTTATTAAGAGAATCATAATGTTCTCATCTACATGACACTTTCCATCTTTAAACATTAACTAATTAATTGACTGAAGTGGTATCTTGGGAGCATTCATCATCTCTCCCATTAGCCAGAGAGCCAGGCAACTGTCTATAAAAGCAGTTGAACATTCAGTGGAGGCTTTGTTTTTCTGCTTCCCTTCCCAGGATGTTTGTGTGTGTGTGTGTGTGTGTGTGTGTGTGTGTGTGTGTGTGTGTGTCTGTGTGTCTCTGTGTCTGAATGCATAATGGGAAAAATCAAAAGAGAGGATTTTGCTTCCACCAACTGCTCTCAAAATCTACCTCTGGGAGACATGGAATTTCAATTGTGAAATAATCAGTCTTGGAAACTGTCCTGTCCTCCAGGAAAAGAAAAAATAAGTAGTTTAACAGCAATTGCCCTTCAAAACAATTACTAATTATAATGTCTATAAAGAAAAATACCCTCGATACCATTACTCCTAATAAAACGTGGCAAATCTATAGAAAGGAATTAGCTGGCATGTCTAAAATCTGATGGGAGGACTCTTGGGAGTGGGTCAGAAGCGGGGCATGCTCCAACCAGCTTATAAACCCAAATCCAAAGCTTTAGAAAGCTTACCACCTGGGGCAAGAGCCTTTCAGCAAATTGGGAAGATTAACACATGCCTCAAGGAAATCAAGCCAGGACAATTAAGAGATGAGAACCCAAGTTATTTTTCCTGACCTTCCCTGCACTCTCTCCCATCCCAGCTTTCTTCCCTGCCCCCTCATCTCCACCTCAAGCAGTTGCCATGGTGTCTGGGATTCCACTGTGAGTCATGCCCTGCCGCAGGGCATTGCCCTGTCCCGATGGGCTGCTGAAAAATGCAGAGATGCCTGGGAAGGGTTATATCACACCCCTAAGGCCTTGAAATGAATATGACTGTCAGATCCCATCTGTTTGGAACAAAATATTCTGTGGGAAAAGGACACTGGAAATAAGAAAGGAAAGTACCCGCCAAGAAAAGAACTGGGTGGCAGCAGTGAAGATGGACAAATGCAAAGAGTCAGCCTGGTTTCAAGTCCTCCACCACTTAACCTAAGCCTGAGTCAGGTCATTTGAACCCTGATGCTCAGGTCTCAGATCCTCCTCTGTGAAATGTGAGGAGAGGAAAGCGTGTGAGAGACCTAGCGTTTCAGGCAGGGTTCAGCTGCAGACCACAGAAACCACTTCTGCTACTTTAAGCAGAAAGGAAGGTATCAGCAGGTATAAATTTACTTAGAGAACCAGTTGTGCGCATGCTGAGTCACCTCAGTCGTGTCCGACTCTGTGACCCTGTGGACTGCAGCCTGCCAGGCTCCTCTGTCCGTGGGATTCTTTGGGCAAGAATACTGGAGTGGGTTGCCATGCCCTCTTCCAGGATCCTCCCTCCCCAGGGATTGAACCCAGGTCTCCTGCACTGCAGGCAGATTCTTTACCGCTGAGCTGCTGGGGAAGCCCTGAGAACCAGGGGAAGCCCTCAAATAGTTGGAGCTTCCAAGAACAACTCCCAGCCTCCCAAATCTCCCCATCCCTGTGACGACTGGGAAAACCGCCACCACTGCTGCAAGAAGTCACCGACTCAGAAAGCTGATGACTGTAGAACCACTTTGACTCTGCAGTGATCCACCCACAAAGGTGGACTGTATTAGGCCCTTCTCCCCTCTAACTCAGTTCTGAGTTCAAGACTCAAGGAGTGTATTTGATTTGCAAAACCGGAAATCATATCCAGGATCCTAGCTACAAGGGAGTCTTAGAAATGTACCTTTCAGGCTTCCAACCCCTGCAGTACATATGGCACAGTTGACAGAAGCTGGAACAGACGCTGAAGGAGACTATTTATAAAGTATATCCCTCATATTACTGGGCTGTCAAGAGAAATGAATGAGATAGTGTTTACAAAGGACCTCACGTGGTACCTGGCCACTAATATCTTCCCAATGAATGTTACTTTCCCTTCTCTTTGCCAAAATTTTGGTACAAGTCAGCCCTGTGACTTATCCTAAAATAACAGAAGAAAGCAGCCTGGGAGCAGAGGCTCCCAGATCTTCCTCACGTGTGAGGTTTATTTGGTCATCTCCTACCTAGCACCCTTATCAACTATCAGCGTAGTCTGACAGTTGATATCAGACTACTTAAGATACTATCCCACAACCAAGGAAAGATGTAACCATCTTCAACAGAAGGGTTTACCCTTTGTAAACAAAATTTCCAAAAGGACTTCCCGCTAGATAATTACATTTACTTTACCAATTTAATCAGTGTTTACTGGACACCTATTAGATGCTAGGCAGATGTGACTCTTTCTTTTCAAAGAGTTGCCAGTCTGGGAAGAATAATAGCACACAACTTAATAAAATTGCAAATTCTGATAAAAGCTAAGAGGAAAAGAACATGGCTCTGTGAACCAGAAAGGGCAAAACTGATTCTATTCCGGGAGTCAGCAAGGACCTCTCTGAGAAAACGATGTCTAAGCTAAGACCTGAAGGATAATAAAGGTTAACCAAGTAAAGAGGAGGAGAGAAGAGCATTTCTGGCGGAGGAAGCAACATGTGCAAAGGCGGCATGATTGAGAAACCAGAAGAATACTAGCATGTTTGCTGCATTCTGAGTAACAAGGAGAATGCGGTGAGCATTACCTTGACTAGGTACCCAAAACTATTATCTGGGGGTGATTTTCCCCTGAGGTTGGAATCCAGCCACGTTAGGTTACTAACATTTCACAATAATAGCATCTGAAGCAATGTCTGTCCAACTGTCTGCATCTTTGCTGTCTCCACCTCCCATCACTGGGGCCCATCAGGTCCTTACACTTGGAAACTTGAAAGGGAGATGAAGGCTGATTTAGTCACAGGGTGTTAGAAGCAGGAACTGTAAGGTCATAAAGAGGAAGAACCAGAGCTCTGGGCAAGTACAAAGCAATCAAGAGCAAAAACCTGAGGTCTCAGTGGTGGATGCTGGAGCAGAGATGAACCCCAGAGAGCAAGATGAAGAAAATGGCTACTAATAACATCCCAGATTCCATGAGGTCCAACTACTATGAAGGATTCCCTGGGAACCTTCTGTGTCCTGACAATAAAACTTCCTATTCGCTTTAATCTCTTTGAGTTTCTGTTCCAGAAATGAAACAATCTCTGTCTAAGAGACACACTGAAGTGGCGAGTCAAGGCCACCCTTCTTTAAACCAGATCTGAGATGCAACTCCATCTTGCAAACAGGTCATAATTACCATGACCGTGTGCCCCACTTCCTTCTCGAGACCTATGCACAGACCGTCCTCTCTGTGCAGAAGCTCTTCCACCCACTTTTTGCAAAACTAATTCCCACACACTTTCCAGGCTGTCCTCTTCGAGGTCCTTGCTGACTCCCTGAAGAGAATCAGTTTTGCCCTTTCTGGTTCACAGAACCATGCTCTTTTCCCCTTAGCTTTTATCAGAATTTGCAATTTTATTAAGCTGTGTACAGTTATTCTTCCCAGACGGTCAACTCTTTGAAAAGAAAGAATCACTTCGAGTATCACTGCTGCAGAATTAGACTCTAAGGTAGACCCACCTCCCCCTTCCAGAACTTACCCTTTGCCTCATGCAACCCACTTGATCACTGGTCCACTGGTGCCACCTTGCCAGGCTCTACTCCTCTTGCCCTACTTCATGCTATGTCTCCAGGGCTTGACAGTGTGTCAAACACATAACAGGTGCTCAACAGACATCTGATTCACGAACAAGCAGCAGTCTAAAAGTCCAGATTGACTTTTTAGTTCTCCTTTACTTTTTCTTTACGAAGAAAAGAATAAAAGTTTTCTTGTAACCTGCTGCATGCTCTACCTTGAGCAAGATGTTGGACACATGAAGGATGAATCCCTGTGCTTAGAACCTCGCAGGTTAGGAAAACAGATGTTTATGTAAATAAACATGTTTATTGGGCTTCCCTTGTAGCTCAGTCAGTAAAGAATCTGCCCGCAGTGCAGGAGACCCAGGTTCGATCCCTGGGTTGGGCAGATCCCCTGGAGAAGGAAATGGCAACCCACTCCAGTATCCTTGCCTGGAAAATCTCATGGACAGAGGAGCCTGGTGTACTGCAGTCCATGGGGTCGCAAAGAGTCAGGCACGACTGAGCGACTAACACTAACACTAAACATGTTTATTATAATGCAACATGAGTGTTAGGAAAGAGAGAGAAGAGAAAGACTGTCATAGGAATGTTAAAAATAACTTATCTTGGATGACAGAGAAGAAGAGGGATGAGGGCAGGGGTCCCAGTGTCCTTGATAACACCACCCCTCTGAATTTCCTCAGAAAATAAATATAGTAGACATCAGTTGCTTGGCTGTTCAGCATCTAGTCTCCTTTATTTCATAAATAGTACCCTATTTTTCCTTTCAGAGAAACCCCTTGCCACTAGCTCAGTCCAAGTGGTTTAGATGGGGCCAAGTCAACACGCCACCCCAGGGCTGAGAACGGGTACATCCCCTGGCTCAGTCAGTATATCCAGCCCCACAATAAGTGCTTCAGAGCTGACGTGACAAAGGTTACAGAGAGCCAGTCTCAGGATTCTTGGCGACGGGGCTGCGGATGGACCAGTGAGGAAGATGAGTTCTTTTCTCACTCCAGTGTCTGAGCAGGGAGCAGCATCAAGCTGCTGGGTCTCACCTGGCAACTCTGAGGGAGGAAGCTTCCCCAAGAATGAAGTTCAGAGGGAAAGTAGCTGGTTGGAGAGGAAAAAAAAAATGTCTCTAATGACATAGTTGGAATATCTGGGCCCAACTAGATCTACCCTGGATTTTTCAGTGATGAATCAATAAATCCTACTTTCTTTCCTATGTCCTTGTGCTTAGTGGCTTAGCCATGTCTGACTTTTTCTGACCCCGTGGACTGCAGCTCACCCTGCTCCTCTCTGTCCATGGGGATTCTCCAGGCAAGAATACTGGAGTGGGTTGCCATGCCCTCCTCCTATATTAAACGAGAATTTTGAGGGGCTTCCCTCGTAGCTCAGTCAGTAAAGAATCTGCCTGCAATGCAGGAGACCCAGGTTCGATTCCTGGGTCAGGAAGATCCCCTGGAGAAGGAAATGGTAACCCACTCCAATACTCTTGCCTAGAGAATCCCATGGACAGAGGACCCTGGCCAGCTACAGTCCATGGTGTCGCAAGAGTTGGACACAATTTAGTGACTAAATCACTCTCAGCCTCAGAACTACTGCCTTTTTGGCTGGCTAAGAACGATCCTGTGTGTTGTAGGATGTTTAGCAGCATCCCTGGCATCTACTCACCAGAGGTCAATGGCCATCCTCACCCCACAGCAGTGACAACCAAAAATACCTCTGGTCATTTCCAATCGGGGCTTCCCAGGTGGCTCTAGTAATAATGAACCGCCTGCCAATGCAGGAGATGTCAGAGACGCAGGTTCCATCCCTGGGTCGGGAAGACCCCCTGGAGAAGAACAGGGCACCCCACTCCAGTACTCTTGCCTGGAGAATCCCATGGACAGAGGAGCCTGGCAGGCTGCAGTGCACAGGGTCGCAAAGAGTGGGACACAACTGAGGTGACTTAGCTAGCATGCATGCATGCATTTCCAAATGTCCGTTGGGGGGCAAAACCATTTCCAGGTGAGAATCACTGGTTTAAGCCAATTTGGATCAGGTTTCTATTGCTTATAACCAACAAAATAGTCATGACCTCATTCGAACCTACCAACTTATTCCTTGCCTAATTTCCAGGAACAAGTTTTACTCCTACATTTCTTGACTTTCCCTGGTACATGATGTGTAGAAAGCAAAGCCAGTCAGTTCATTTCATATTTTTTTAAATGCTGGAGTAAATGGAGCAAGTCAATCTGATCAAGAACAACTTAGATCCATTTCAGCAATAGCTCTATAAGTGGCAGATTTGGGTATATCGATCATACCCTTTTCTTCCTTTTAAAAATTTAAACATCTTCCCTCATTTACTTTCTTTATTTTAGAATTTTCAGCAGTCGATTTTCTTTTATCCACAGACCTTGCCTTCGATGTGAAACGAATCAATAAGAAATTATATTTTTTGGCCAGACTATTTTAAAGTAATGTAACCAACATATTTCTCTCCCATTCATGGCTCTATTGATTGTGAAATGAAAACAGAAAGCCAGTGGAGATTCCTCACTGCATTCCTGAAACTCCCATTTCACCGCACTCCATCACGGCCAGCTTCAGCTACTGGAGCCACTTCTCCTCATGTACTTACTTTGGGTGAAACTTACTCTTGGTCATCACCCTCCTCCTGTAAACTGAAGCTCAGCTGAAAATGAGTTAGTCTTTCAGAATGAGGGATGGCAGGGTATAATTAATAGCAAAACAGTCAAACAGCCTGCAGCCACTCTTTCTGCAATTCTTTTTTTTTTTTTTTTTCGCTAGTCATTACTCTTATTATGATGATACTGACCCACCTTTTGGTTCCTAAACTGAAACATCCCTTTCAAGAAAATGTCACACTGTGTTGAATAAGAAAATCAAAATGAAGCTCCAAGGGGAGTACAGCCACCATCTTTTCAATTGTCTGAAAATGGAAGCCAGGAGGGTTTTCAAAACACAGACACAGGGACTTCCCTGATGGTCCAGGGGTTAGGAATCCTGCCAAGGCAGGGGACTAGGGTTCGATCTGTGCTCTAGGAAGATTCCATATGCTGTGGGGCAGCTGAGCCCGTACCCTGCAACTAATGAAGCCCACACACCCTAGAGCCAGAACTCTACAGCAAGAGAAGACACTGCAGTGAGAAGCTCGGACGCCACGACAAAGAGCAGCTCCTGCTCAGCAACACTAGAGGAAGCCTGCTCGCAGCAGCGAAGACCCAGCCCAGCCAGCACTGGAATAAAATTGATTAAACATTATAGAAATAAAAATGCACACAGGCACAGACATATGGTACGTTTCTTACATGTACCGGTGTATCTGAAGACCACCCTGATGCCAGTGGGAGATGGAGAGGGAGCAAGAGTGGACAGTGAGTGCCCTTCCCCCAGTGCACACAGCAGACGCTTCATGTCTGATGATCTGCCCTGGTTTCTCAGGCGGGAAGAAGGCAGAAATTCTGCTGCTGGAACCATCGACACTATTAACTGGAAAGTTATATCGATCGTTTATTAAATGGAAGGAAATCTGCTCATTTTGGGGTAGCAGCTTGAGTGTATGCCAAGTCATCGACTCAAAGGCCCATGCACGGGTCAGCAGGTCATGGGAAGCACGCTGGTGAAACACCTCAGAGCAGGTACATTCTTGAGCCACGAGACTAACACAGGCCAAGAACTCATGTCAAGTTTGACCAAACAAGGCAGGCAGTAAATGAGACCTCGTGGGATCTCTGGATGTCACAGAACTCCACTCCTCCTTGCCCCATGCTAATGACATTATAGCAAAACAGGCACACACAAATGAGGAAATAGTGAGGGCTAGGACAGCACCGTGTAATCTAGCCAGCTCTGCCTTAAAGGCGAATCAGGGAAGGAGTTTGGAAGGCAGTTGTGCATTTAATCTTCCAGCAAAACGATTGAGCCCCTACTCCTTACCTGGCACTGTCCTAAGCCCTTGGGATCAAACTAAGCCGAGATCCTTGCACCTGTGGGTCATCCGCTGTAGTAGGCAAAGGGTGACGTCTTGACGGGATGGTCAAGGGCTACAGAGAGAGGGGCTGTATTAAGCCTGAACAGTTCCTCCGTCCTTCTAGCCTAGAATAATCCCCACAACTTTGACAGTGGTGAGCAGGTAAACAGAATGCTCCCCTCATCCACGTGTTCTCCTCCATCCCACCTGCCATAGAAGCAAAATCTTGTCTCCAAGACAGGGAGATGGCAGAAAGGCATCTCCTGGGTGGCGGCAGCTAACTTGAGCTGCAGCTTAGTGATTTTCTGCTTAGATAAATTGCCCATGCCTAGCTGCCAACAAAGCTGGAGCCTTCAAGAGCAGTGAGGATTAATTCACAGGATAGTCAGTCAGTAAAACAACGAGAACAAACACACACTGCACCTCCATCTATCCCTCACCCATGTCATGTCTCATTTCATTTCCGCAGTAATCCTATGAGGCGCGTACGTGTTGCCCCATCTCAGGTGAAGAAACTGAGGTTCACAGCTAAGTGACTTGTATAAGGTCTGTCTGACTCAAAGTCTACGGCCTTTCTGCATTACTAAGCTGCCCACTTCACCAAGTAAAACCCAACTCACAAGCATGTGAGTGTTAAAGAAATCAGTAACCTGAGTCTTTCCTGGGGCTGGCCTCTATGCCCACCCCCAAGGAGGGCACTGCAAGGGGCGGAGAATTAAGGTTCTATCTTTGCTCTGTTGGGAATAACAGTCTTGCTGAGGAAACAGGGAAAATATGCACGTCCATTTTTAACAAACGATACTGACAGTCCACTCTCACCCATTATCTTGTACAAATACTCACAGGTCCGAGAACGTGCAGTGCCCTTGCGCGAGTCTGCAATCCCTCTTGCCCCTCCTCTCACCCAGATCCTCGCCATCCCTCAAGTCAGTTTCTCTAGGAAGCTCCGCTAAACCTGCAGGCTGGCCAGTAGCCTGTCTTCCATGTACCCCGAAACCTCCACCAGGAAACTTGTAATATCTCAGAGAAAGGGAGTGTTGTGAGAACTTCAGGAATTAGAGGAGGAAATAAAAACCAGAGATGGGAGGCAGGAAAAGATGAGGGGAATGAGAAATGTGTATTGTGGTCCACTGGGGAACCATCTATGAGAGAACAGGTATGGGACAGCCAGGTATGGGATGGTATGGAGTTAGAGAGGCTGCAACCATAAGACACAGAGGTCAGTGTAGGCAGAACCCAATTAGTTACAGGGTTTCACTTATTCTTACTAGGCGCTTCCTCCTCAGGAAGTATCTCTGATCCTGACAACTAAGAAGGAGAGGGTAGATACTGTCGCTCCTGACTAATGGAAGAAGAAACTCAGAAGCTCAGAGAGCCTAGGTGAGTTGCCCAAGATCACACAGCATAAAGACTCCACAACACTGCAGAGACGAGTGGTTAAGATCACACACTCTGGTGTCAGGCAAAAAATAGCCCGCAACTTCCTGGCCCTGTCACCTTAAATAAGACTTTACTTCTTGAAGACTCAGTTTCCACATATGTAAAAGGGAACTAAAAGTCTCTACTTTGTAAAGTTATTGGGACCATCAAATAATTATATGAGACTTTAGCTGGCCCTTGACATCTGTGCCGACAAGCTTTATCCCACCTGTCACGCTGCTTCTGTTTTGTCTGGCCTCAGCTATTCTCCAGAAACATCAGGGCTTCCTTTTGAAACAAGGTGGACAAGATGACTTCAGACCCCAAATTTCTGAGCTCCTGTCTGACTGCACATCCTCTTTCTTAAAAAGCCACCAGCTTCACATTTCCTTTCTAAGCTATGAGGAAACAAATGCCATGGGCTTGCTTTACAGAATGGTTTGGAAAATAATTAGTTTACCTTCCTCAAAGGCCAGAGTTCAGTGCTGAGATATTTAAAACTCTACTGATGGCTTAAAATAAATATCACAATGGAGACGTCAAAACAGCAGTGCATGTTTTGACACATGACATTTGGGGGTAGGGAGAGTGAAAAATGTGAAGGGATTTACCAAAATAATCTCAAGGTAAGACCTCTGAGGTTTGATACAACAGAAATGTCATATTGTTTCAAGTTTCTTTTTTTTTTTTTTGCAAGTTTGTTTTCCTCCTTTGAGGATACTGAAAGGTTTGTCATGAAAAAGAACTGAGAACTTTTCTTAAAAAGAAAAAAAAAAAGTATAATTGTATTTTTTAAATCAATTGGAACAATTTTCAGCCGTTTCTTTATGAGCTTAACACAATTCCCAAACACAAATAACAGATTTCTCCAACTGGAAGAGTACTAAGTACCCAATGGATGCCAAGTTCTGTGCTGAGTATTGTAAATATTTCTTTTATTTTAATCCTCAGAGATGCTCAGTGAGGTGGGCATGATTCTCCCCCTCTGCAGAGGAGCAGATGGAGACCTCAGGTGTAAGACCATGGGGCTAATAAAATAGTCAGATTTGAGCCCTAGTCTGCCTTAATCCTGACTCCATGTGCTTTTCAGCATATTTCAAGAGCCCTCTACTGCATCCAGATCTATGAGAGCTAACCACCCAACATTATCAGGCAAGGCAACAAATAAAATCTTATTAACTGGAGTGCATGGAGAGTAAGAAGCAATAAAGGGTACATCGCAAAGAGAAGCAGTTCTAACAAACACCCACACACTCCTACCCTCACTGACCTGCCTGGCAAAACCTTTTTCCTCATCTCCTTCTACTTCCTACTTTGTGCTTTATGCTCTGTTAAATACCAAATCTCATATAATGCCCAGAACGAGCCACATCTCATATCACTGTACCTTTGCAAATACCTTGTCCCTCCCAAACAGTCTTCCCTCACAATCTCCTTGGCGAACTCCTATTCACTCATCAAAGCCCTGGTGAAACAGAATCTTCTGGAAGTAGACTCCATCCCTCGCCCATTCCCAGATCCAGCAGAATTCATCAGTTCCTTCCTAGTCCTGTCTCTGTATCACATACGTGCTTACAGGTCTGTAGTCATCACAAGTGTTCGGGCTTTTGTTCTTTTGGTTGGTTGGCTGGTGGTGGGTGAGTGAGCGAGCTTGGCTGCCTTATCTGTTCCCCTCACTGGGGTGCCTTCCTTGCAGGCAGGGGCTATGCCTTAACCCACCTCGATATTCCCCACACCCAGCTCAGAGCCAGAGTCAAAACAAACACCTAACTGAATTGGATAGAAATTGGAAATGAAAACAATATCATGGAGAACTGGAAGAAAGGGAGGCAAGCGCTAATGTTGTGAAAGTCTATTACAGGGCAATCAAGCAGACCGTGTTTTCCTAATACAGATTACAGAGCTGGCACAGAGGCAGGACGGAGCAGCAGCGGGGACTCCGACTCTCCGGACATCTGCTGGGCGTCTCATCCGATCAATCTCTGCCTTGCCTTGCTGACAATTTCATCTTTCAGAAGTCAGAGGAAGCATCAAGGGAGAGGGTTACTTGGCACTAAATCCTGGCAACAAGGAAACACTAGTTAATGAGAGAACGGCAACATCCTTGATAGAAGACAAAAAATGGGCATGTCGTGTTCGAGTTTATGACAGCGCAGGAAGACAGAAAACAAGCATTCATTAAATACCTACTGTATGCTACCTACATTACCCTTGTTACGATGTTCAATTTTCACAACAACCTGAGAAGATAAGTATAAGTCTCTCCGATTTACAGAAAAGAAAAACCAGAAAATGCAAGACGTCATTTGCCCAAGGTCATACAATTCAAGTCTGTCTGCCTGCTCTCCTCAAATGCTAAGCGCCCACTGAGTAAAAATCAGGGTACTGCCTCCTGACTCACAACCTCATCTTCCAGAAAAAGAGATGTCAATCAGCATAGGCTAGGAACAACACACACATGCACACACACACACGCATGCACACACGTGCACACACACATGCACACACACACACCAAAATCATAGAAACATGAAAACAGAAAGATTTCTCCAACCCTGGCAGCCACTGTCCTTTGTGTGGTAGCTCAGTGTTCACACAGCTCATGGGCCCTCCAATTCAACAGATGCTTCAGGTGTGCCTCCATCAGGGAAAAAAATCCTGAAGATCTTACACTAGGAACCGAATGCCTCTACCCAGAAGTAGCAACATCACTTCCACTCACGGGACCTAACCTAACATCAAAGGGCAGAGAAATGCAATTCTCCACCTACAGGAGAAAGACCCAGAAATGGCTGAGCGCCAAAGGTCCCAATCACAGCAGCCTTTGTAAAACTGAGAAAGATGGCTCAGTGGGCAGCAGGAACACCTGGCAGAGCTTGCCTCTGCAGACTGGCAGGTGAGAGAGGAGAAAACCCCCAAATAAAAATGAATAATTAGACAGCAATTCTCAAAAAACGAGACAGGGATGCTGGAGAATCTGGTTCTGGAAGATCACAACCAAGAACCAAGTGTGTGGGGAGGGTCGGTGCTGTGAACAAGCTTCTGCACCAGAATCCAAGAAGAAAATATTGTACAAGATAAACAGGAAAATCTCAGTCTGTTCAGGCTGTTATAACACAGATTCACAGATGGGGTAGCTTAGACAACAGGAATTTATTTCTCACAGTTCTGAGGCTGGAAGTCCAAGAGCAGGGTGCCAACTCGGTCAGGTTCCGACAAAAGCCATCTTCCCGGTCTGCAGATGGCCATTCTGCTGTATCCTCTCGAGACCGTGAGAGATAGCTTGGTCTCCTCCTCTTCTAAGGGCACTAATCCCATCCTGGAGGTTCCACCCTCATGACCTCAAATAAACCCAATTCTCTCCTGAAGGCCCCACCTCTTTTTGTCATCCCTTCAGGAATGGAGGCTTCAACATAAAAATTTAAGGGAGACACAAACATGCCACAGTCCATGACAGGGAGGGCCAGAGACATTATCCACCACCACTTCCACGGGTCTTGTTCCCAGTGAAAAGGAAAATGAGGCATCGAAAGCAATTGACAGGAATACACAAGAGCTTCCTGGATACTCTTAGGTGAAAAGCTATGAGCCAAAGCCAGAAGGTACGACACAAATAAACCTTGTTTTGGGAACGGAGGCAGGATTGCATGAGAGAAAAGGCGCTGAGCCTTTGCCACGAGATTTGTGACCTTTAATAGTTACTTAACCTCACTGAACTTTGATTTCTCATATGTGCAACGGTCATGATAAATAATCTGCTTCAAAGGGTTGTTACAAGGGTTGAGAAGACCTTCCAGGTTATCTGCTTGTCAAAGTGCCTAGAAAATGTTAGAGGAAGGAAAAGATGGAGAAGAATAAAAAGGATGATGGTGACAACAGGTCCTTCGATGGGATAAGCACCAACGTGATCAGCCCAGGAAACTGCAGTCATTCAGCTCTCTGACTTCATTTCCCATCACCGCGTTCTTACCTGAACTTTGCTCCATTCCAGCTCCATGGGCCTTTTTGCTTTTCCTTGAACGTGCCAGGAATGTTCATGCCTCGGTGCCTGGGCCTTTGGGCCTCCTTCTTCCTGCAATTCTCTGCTCAGATCGTGAGAGTGTGTCTTGCTCAGTGTTATCTTAGTCTTTGAAACTCTTCACAGCTCCCAACTTGAAATTACAGCATCCACCCCACCACCCTTCACTCCCTGCTCTCTATATCCACCAGCTTTATTTTTCACATTGGCACTTACTATCTCTAACATCCAAAATAATGTACATATTCATTTTGTTTATTATCCATTTTCCCCCCATTAGAATGTTTTTCCAAACTTAGATAGCCCCCAGCCTAAAACAGCACCAGGCACACAGAACATATTAATTAATATCATGTGTGATTTTTTTTCTTGGGTCTAATACTTACTACATTAATGGTTCAGTAACAGAGTATGCCTTGTTTCTCAATTCTGGGTCTTCTTCACCTTCTACCCCTTTTACTCTGACAGTCCAAGTTTCGGTGACAAAACATTCTGAAGAGTTCTTAAAAGTGTGACCCTCTCTTCCACATCATCCTGCTAAGATCTGTGTCACTTCAGCCCCACAACCTCTTGAGTTTCGGAGCTGCTTAGACATCAGCACGTGGGAGGTGACCAGCATCCATAGTGTTTGAGACTCATAAACTAGCCAGTGTAAGTTCCAGGAGGTACCGGGCCTCCTCACTGCGGGTCCACGTGAGCCTATGAATGTCAGTCTAGCTTTACCCACCTTGCATCGACTGTGTGTTCTTGTCGGGGGGAAGGAGTGTTCTTCTTTTAACCTGGAATCCAGCTCATGTGACTCTGTAC
This sequence comes from Ovis aries, assembly GCF_016772045.2. Classification (NCBI taxonomy): domain Eukaryota; kingdom Metazoa; phylum Chordata; class Mammalia; order Artiodactyla; family Bovidae; genus Ovis; species Ovis aries. The sequence continues at coordinate 15,313,793 of NC_056077.1, read as the reverse complement.
CATAAACAATACGGAAGTACTTGTTCTGGGCTCTAACAAGAGTTTGAACACTCATTTATAAGTGATGGTTCACAAGCAGACGTGACATCTGAATTTCTTGGACAATTTCTGATTACTTTTACAACACAGTGACAACATGGGGGCCATTTTAATACCCAATCTTATTTGAATGAAAATATAAAAATTCCTAGAAGCAATGGAATAAGCAGCCATTATCAATTATCTAGGGGGTACACCTCCATTCCCATCAGGAAAAGGGCCTTATGTGTATTAAGCATGTTCACAATACCAGGCCCCATGATGAGCACACTGAATATGTTATCCCATTTCATTTCCACAGTAAGAAATGAAATCGTCCCGGTTTTTCAGATAAGAAAATGAGGTTCAGAGAAGTTAAGATCATTCCCCAAGCTCATGCATCTAGCAAGAAGCAGGGCGGGAAGCCAAAGCTGTGTCCTATGCTCATGCTCAGTCCTGTCTGACCCTTCGTGACCCCATGGACTGTAGTCTGCCAGGCTCCTCTGTCTGTGGAATTTTCCAGGCAAGAAAACTGGAGCAGATTGCCATCTCCTCCTCTAGGGGATCTTCCCAACCCAGGGATCGCACCCTTATCTCCTGTGTCTCCTGCACTGCAGGCAGATTCTTTACCACTGAGCCACCTGGGAAGCCCCAAAGCCATGTCCACCTGACTCTAAAGACTGCTTTCTCCACTACCATGGATAGAGATTGAGGCAAATAAGCTGCTCAAAAAATAAATGAATGAGAGTCCTGGTAGTCTTGCTTCTATGTGATCCCTGAAGGAGCTGCCCAGAAGGTACCAAAGCCAGGGCAAGGTGATGTGTTCAGAACAAACAGGTCCCTCATCCCATTTGGGTACTGACCACTACCACCAGCAGACCCAGATCGGGGAAGGCATTCAGTTGAATCCATTCACCCACCATTACTAATTAGTCTCCAAGAGACAACAAAAGAAAGGATCTGTTCATCCAGTTGACCTTGGGAATGGCTTATCCTCCATCTAGATGCTCACTCAGACATAGAGAAGTCCTCCGGGCCATGACCAGGAAACAGCAACCTCCCCTAAGGCTGGCAGCTTCCCAAAAGCCATCAACTCCTAAGAGATGAGGAGGGACAAATGGCAGACAAAGCACCTGGAAAAACCCAGAGACATACCAGGCCAATGTAACCACTTATATATCCCACAGTCCTCCAAGATAGTACCATTCTCTTGATCTGATTGTCTTAAGAGACACAGCCTGATATGCTCAGCCTTGATTTTTTTAATGCCTGGAAATTTAGGAGACAAAAGAGTGATGAAGATTCTTGGCTGAGTTAGAAGCCCAAGTCCACAGCATATGAGCTGAAGGACCTTAGCAGTGACTTGATGTCTCCAAGTTGCCAAGTTGTTTTTTTCTTTTTTTAATCTCTAGAAAAGGAAAAACACATAACATCTCCTTGTCATCAGGCTGTGAGCTGAGTGAAGAAATACAGGCAAGTCCCTTGATACAGCCCAACACACAGCAAGAACTCAATGAATGTTGGCTATTATTTCTAAGAAAGAAAATGGTTAGCTGGTCTATAAATTGTATAGGTCAACAGTGCTGAAAACGACTCTTTGCCGTACCCTGAATCTTCTTAAGTGACGTGCTCATGATTTCTGAATTTCAGGCTTCTCTTAATTCATTATCTGGGTGTCCGTGGGGTGATTAATGTTCCCCCAGCACTCTTCCTCTTCACCCCGCTGGACTCATGTTTCTACTGGACAACCTCATCCTCATTATGGTTTTAGCCATCTGCTTATTCCCTCAACAAACATTAACCATCTACCGATTACCAGTTACTGTGCTCTGTATGTTTTAAGAGAAAGGTGAAAAGTCAAGTTTCAGACATCACGCGTTTCAGATGTGTAGGGCATTGGAGATGAGTGGAAGTATGGTGCCCCTCCCCCATGCATGCTCAGTCAGGTCTGAGCCCTAGGTCGGGAAGATCCCCTGGAGGAGGAAATGGCAACCTTCTCCAGTATTTTTGCCTGGGCCATCCCATAGAGAGAGCAGCCTGACGGGCTACAGTCCATGGGGTCACAAAGAGTCAGACATGACCGAGCGCATACGGGGTGGGGAGGATACACAGAGAAAGGCTCTGTACATCCACTCCTCTCCACTTGGATGCCCTGCACACCTGAAAGCCAGTGTCTGAAACCTGTTCCATCTTTCTCTTAAAACATGCTTCTCCCCCTGCCTCCTTTCCTGATCAAAGGTTCCAGCAACCATCCAAACAGGAATCATCTTAGACTTCCTCTCCCTCCCCCCCTCTCTACAACCAACACTGGGTGTCCAGTGCTCATGGGTCCCAGGTCTGGATGGCTCTCCCATCCCATCGCTCTCCACGTACAGCTATCCTGCTCACATTCAGGGCTCGGAGGGTCTCCCCTAGGTCACTGCAGCCGCTTCCCATGTGGCCTCACTACTGGACTCCCAGGGGAGTCCCCACACACATGAACTCATCCTCTGAAACGGGCTTCTGAATCTGCCACTTTCCTGTGTAAAAACCTTCAAGGATTCACAAAGCCTCAAAACTAAAGTCTCTGTTCTTCACCCAGGAAGGCTTACCATGATCTAGCCCTGCCTACCTGCCCAGCCTGATCTCTGGCCATTTCCCAACATCCCCCTTCACAAAAACCTGCGCCCGCCACATGGCTTTTCACACCTCCGCACCTTAGAATATGCTGTTCCTTTGCTCACTGTTCCCTTCCTACTCCTTAGCTACTGAGCTAACACCTAACCATCATCTTTCATGAGTTCGAATCCCCCTACAGGCCTTTTCTGATGCCCTGTCTTCAGGTTTTATAAGGCAATCTTCTTCTCTGTTCCTTTCAACATATTCTTTTTATAATCAGTCTGACAAAGCATTATTTTTTCTTCTTTCTCTATTCTCCCAAAATCAGACTGTCATCTCTTTGAGGGCAGAGATTCTGTTTTATTCATTTCCAGTGTCAGACATATTTTAAGAATAAAATTAAGAAAAAAAAAACTAAAGTTTTTACAAATGTACTGACACCACAAGTTTTCTAAAAGCAAGTGTTTTATGCATAGCAGGGGAGTAATTATAATGATAATTATTCCAAGTGCTTAATATGACTAAACACTTTAGAGGCACAGCTCATCCAATCCTTTTAGCTACTCTATGAAGGGGTGCTCTTTCGTTCTTTTGTTTGGATGAGGCAAGTCAGAAAGGCGTGGTTCCTGATGCAGTTCTCTCATCTCCCTCCTCCGTGACCTGCAGGCAATTCACCTAGTGCCCGTTTGTTTTCTCATCTCTGCAACAGGGAAAGATTCACTGTGATCATTAAAAATACTATTTATAAAACCACTGGAACATAGGAGGCACTCAATGCTAATGCCTCTTCCCCTCATCAATGACCTCCGACAACTTGCACAAACCAGGTCTTCAGAAATATTACTAAATGCTTAAACTGGAGAATTCAACCTCGAGTTGGATGGTTCGGCTCTGCCTTAGCCAGTAAATCAGTTCTGAGTCTCTCCCACTTCATGCCCCCCACCCCTTCCAAGCTCCCCATCAATACTAGCTTCACAGAAAAGGTGGGCCTCAGGACAAGCTATCTGGGATGGGGTGAGAGTGAGCACAACTCCCATACTGTTGACTTGATAAGTTTTTAAAAAATGGAAAGCTTAGCAGTTTGTTTTTAAGGTTGTGAAGCCAAACTGAAAATGTTGGATAATATTTCAGTCAACTCTACCTTAAGGGCTGTGCCCCACACCACGTACCAGGTGTAGAAGCCCAGAGATTTGACACAAGCAGGGATTTGCCATGATGGGATTTAAAGGCAACCTGCTGGCCTGGGGAGGCTGAAGCTGTCTTCCCTTCAGCTCCTGCCTCCTCCCCTTCCTTCCCCAACCCCTCCCAGCTCCTCACCCAGGAATACATTGACATTTCAAAATGTATTGATTACAGGGGCAGACTAGGCTTGGGCAGGAGAAGGGGGAGAAATGAATTGATTTTATTATTTGTGGGAGAAAAAAGAAGACTAAACAAGGGTGTTTTTGTTTGGAGGACAAAACCAAAATTATCGGTTGAATGGGACTGAATTAAGCACTTAAAGTTCAATCTTTCCAGCGTGCTGACAATGCAGGTAGAGATCAATATGGAAACAATTTGCACCGTGGGGAAGCCGGGTCCTGGTTATTAACGACTAATTTACCAAGTTTTCTGCAGGATGGGGTTAGTTCTCTTAAAGGTTGTGATACAGCTGTCATGGCAACGTTGCATCCAGGGCAGGGCTTCTGTCCCCAGGGCAGCCAGTCCCCAGCGCTGGGTCAAGCAACTCTGGAGGCCTCACCTCTGCAGGGCCCACTTCACAGTCCACCGCTCGCAAATCAGCGCATAGGAAGCTCACTTCATTTTTATCAGAATTTTTAAAATGTGACTATGATGGCAAGGCCGATATTTAACTCAGAGCAGCAGTATGATCATACTGATTATTAACATAAAGAAATCTTTCCGCAGTAGTCAACAATCACCCTTGGAATCTCCCAGGCCTCCACCCTCTATAATCCAAGAACTAAAAAGTTAACACCTGGCACAGCAAGGGGGCACCAGAATCTGCCCAGCATGCATTCAGCGCTCCTGACCTACAGGTGGTCAGATATCTTGAGTACGATCCTGAGCATAAGAGAGTAGCTTTCTGCAATCATTAGTCACCACAGCCAGTCCACAAACCCAGATGCCTTCCTTTGGGGGAGGGAATATTTATTGTACATAAGGCACACACACACACACACACACTCTATATATATATATATACACACACACATATATTTATTTATATATATATACATATATATGTGTATGTAAAACTGATGATATCTGCATCATTGCATGTATGTAACTACATATATGTACACATATATGTGTGTGTATACACACACACACACATATAGATATATATAGCATGTGCCTTATGTACAATAAATACTCCCTCCCCCAAAACATCCTAAAGGAGATCACTCCTCGGTGTTCATTGGAAGGACTGAGGCTGAAGCTGAAACTCCAGTACTTTGGCCACCTCATGCGAAGAGCTGACTCATTAGAAAAGACCCTGATGCTGGGAGGGATTGGGGGCAGGAGGAGAAGGGGACGACAGAGGATGAGATGGCTGGATGGCATCACCGACTCAATGGACATGAGTTTGGGTAAACTCTGCGAGTTAGTGATGGACAGGGAGGCCTGGCATGCTGTGATTCACAGGGTCGCAAAGAGTTGGACACAACTGAGCAACTGAACTGAACTGATGTATATATATACACTTTTATATATACAGATAATTTATTTCAATTTGGTACATTTGGGAGATTTCCACGTGAGCACGTATAAATATATCTCATCACTGTAACAGCTCCACAGCCCTCAACAGTATGGGTGTACCATAGTAGCCACTCCCTGATCAATGGCCAGGTTTCCCAGGTGGCACAGCGGTAAAGAAACTGCCTGCTAATGCAGGAGCTGCAGGAGACAGGGGTTCAATCCCAGGTTGGGAAGATCCACCTGGAGGAGGGCGTGGCAACCCACTCCAGTATTCTTGCCTGGAGAGTTCCTGGATAGAGGAGCCTGGTCCATGCGGTCGCATAGAGTTGGACACAACTGAGCAACCGAGCATGCACAAAGGATGGACATTTAGGTTATTCCCACATCTTCACATACTACCACAATTCTGCACTGAGCATCTTGACCATATGTTATTCCATACACACACCCCAGGCATTCCCATAAGACAGACTCCAAGAAGTCTGGACTAAGGTTGACGTGCATTTCCAGTGTTGATAGGTCCTGACAAACCAGTCATACTTTGTTTTATGCACAAATACATAGCCATTTACCTGGGTGGTTTACAGAGATTAGCACCCCCTCCGGGAGGTCTGCTGCTGCTGCCAAGTTGCTTCAGTCCTGTCCGACTCTGTGCGACCCCATAGACGGCAGCCCACCAGGCTCCCCTGTCCCTGGGATTCTCCAGGCAAGAACACTGGGGTGGGTTGCCATTTCCTTCTCCAGTGCATGAAAGTGAAAAGTTAAAGTGAAGTTGCTCAGTCGTGTCCGACTCTTAGCGACCCCATGGACTGCAGCCCACCAGGCTCCCCCGTTCATGGGATTTTCCAGGCAAGAGTACTGGAGTGGGATGCCATTGCCTTCTCCAAGGAGGTCTAGTTGACTTGAACAGCCTCTGTGATGTGCCCACCTGCTTTAGCCATCAGAGTCTCCCCAACACTTTCACATCTATTCCAGCACACCGTTGCCCACAGAGAGACTGAGGGAAGCCTCGGCGTTATGTCTAGCCAACAGATTATTCCAGATGCCCTCAAGCTTCCAGTCTGTTGAGCTGCCTGGGTACAGCTAACAGTGAAGTTCCCCACAGAGCAGCCTGTGAATTCTCACCAACCCTGTGTCATCGGTCACCCCTCAGGTCCTGAAGCTGCTCTGCTTGTTGTCTGCACAGCCAAACAAAGTCCCTCTGAGAGTTCTGCCGACTTCTGGCCACCACACCTTGCCTCGGGTACCCCAGTCCTCCCCTGAAAAGCAGTTGTCTGTCCTAGTCCCTCTAATCATAGGACTTCAGGCCATGCAGAAGGCTAAAGGGAAACAGATGCTAGCCCATGCCCTCTGCCTGCTTCTTTCCCACAGTACAAGCTCCAGGGCCCAGGAGGGGACAGAGGAGAGGAAAGTGGTATGCACAGTAGAACCATCTAGACCCCCAGCTCAGTCAGACAAAAGGCCCTCTACACAAACATTTTCATTCATTCCATGAAGGATCTGAAGCTGCTCCAGAGAAGGTACACAACACAAAACTCAAAAATGTAATTAAAAGACACAGCCGGGGAAAATATACTCGAGACAGGAAATGAAGACCAAGGGGGAAAACATCTATGAAATTCACTAGGTTCTGCACAATTTGTAGGTATTTGGACTCCAGCTGGATGCTAAGCTCTCTGCTGACCAAAGCAAAAATCAAAACAAAAACAAACAACAGCAACAACAACAACAAACAGCAAAAAGAAAACAACCAAGAAGGATGGGGAGAGGGGGAGGATTTTGGAGAGAGGGAAGATTTCAAGTTAGTATTCAAATCTACAGTGTATATGAAGAAAATTCCCACATTCAGACTTCAAGAATAAGCATGCAGAGAAAACAGAAAATGAAGATGAGATGACTCAGTTTCTCAGAACAGTCTTGTTTCTCCTTTGAACATGGGTCCTAGCAGCTGAAAATCCAATCAAGCTAGCTCACCAACCCGCCTGGCAAGACCTTTCTGAATTGACCTGATGCTTCATCCCCCTCATTTGAAGACACCCCCGAACTTCCATTCCATCCAGGCTGCCCCCTGACCTCCTCCTCCAGGTGCTGCCCAAACCAGGAAAAAAAGAAAAAACAGTCTAGGCAACAAATACTTTATTTTTTTTTAACAGAGACAAGGAGAACAGGGTGAGCAAAATTGCACCAAAAGACCTGATTTCAGACCCATGACTTAGCCATCCATCTTCCAGACCCACAAAATGAGGGGTCAGACCCGGAAAGAGAAACTCTTTCCACTTCTGACAATATCCTCCCTTCTGACTGGCAGAGGCCTTGCTTTCCAGGGTGGGAGAATTCGCTGACATCCACAAACCATGACAACGTTGATAAGAGGGTTAGGAGAGGGGCACTCTGTGACCAGCCACTTCACTTTATTTTCTGCTTGAAATGCCTCACCCTGCCCTGCCCTCGCCACCCCACCCCCAGAGCTCTGCCGGCGTGTTAGGCTGATGGAGCAACAAAGATGAACTGCAGGCTTAGAGGTGGTAGGTTTGTTTTGCAAACAGAAACAAAAACAAAACAGAGGCGAAACAAATTTCTCAGCCTCTTCCTTTCCTTCCCATAATTTGTTGCATAGAACCAGCAGCCTGTTTACCAGAGAGGTAGGCTGGAGCCCCAGGTGTGTCCTGGAAGCCGAGCCTTGAGCGCCATCTAGGTGCACAAGGCGGCATTGCAGGCGTTGATGCTTGAGCCTCACCTTCCTGTTCTTGCAGACCCTCCCTCTGATACCCCCTTTTCCCACCTAAGTAGAGGCAACGCACTATAGTGGGAAGCCAGGAAGAGCGAGGGGCGGGGGCGGGGGAGGGGGAGACAGCTTGCACTCAGACCCTGCCACGTCCCTAAATGTGGAATCTTGGGCATTTTGTTCCCATATCTGCAAAATGGGAACAATCACGCCCATTTTACGGAGTGTTTGGAGGATTAAAGAAGAAAAACTACATAATCTGGCATATACCATAGAATCAATAAACCCCTTCCCCCACTGCACCATAAATTGGCTCAATCCACAGACAAAAACCTCCGGAGGGCTTCCTTTACTCATCCCAGGTGGTTCAGTGGTAAAGAACAGGCCTGCCAACGCAGGAGATGCTGGAGACATGGGTTCAATCCCTCAGTGGGAAAGACCCACTGGAGGAGGAAATGGCAATGTACTCCAGTATTCCTGCCCGGATAAAAGCATGGACAGAGGAGCCTGGCAGGCTACAGTCCATGGGGTCGCAAAAAGTCAGACACGACTGAGCAACTGAACAACAAAAGCAAAGCCAGGGATGGGAACCTTGTAGGGTTGTTGGAAGTGGAGGGAACATACAGATATATACAACTCCTGGAACACAGTGAGGGATCAACTGTTATTAAGGGAAAGGAAAGGAAATTTTAAATTGGCCCTGATCAGTTACAGGCACTGAGGTTACACACACACATGAGACAGTTATAAAGATAAATAAGACAGGCTCATAGGAGAGAACCAAATGTAAATAATAATACAGGGTAATAAATTAGATGGATGAACAAAGTGCATGTCAATATAGCTTTCCAGCCCGTATTAGTTACCTCACTTCATTCCCAGAAGCACCCTGCCACAAAGGATGGTCACCTCCAGGTTAGAGGCAAACCAGCAGAGGCTCAGAGGCAGTAAGGGGACCCACCCCAGACTAACACTGTTCACGTCCCCGCCTCTTCCCTGCCAGGTCTTATCCACCCTCAGCCGCCTGCCCACAGTGGATTCCCCATTTCTGCCCCTGAAGTAGGATACACTCAAAATCTGATCCTTCCTTCCCGGCTCGCACAGCTGACTCCATCAGCCTGAAGTCCAGGCTGTTCCCATTCTCCAAGTCCCTCCTCTTAGCCCCCTCTTTTTTTATTTTATTTTTTTTTTTTAGTTGGAGGATAATTACTTTGCAATATGTTAGTTTCTGCCATACACCAACATGGGTCAGTTACAGGGATACATGTGTCCCCTCCCTCTTGAACTTTCCTCCCACCCCTCACCCCATCCCACCCCTCTAGGTTGTCACAGAGCACTAGGTTTCAGCTCCCTGCATCCCACAGCCAGTTCCCATTGGCTCTTTTACATGTGGTAATGTACATGTTTCACTGTTACTCTTCCAATTCGTCCCTCCCTCTCCTTCCCCCACTGTGTCCACAAGTCTCTTCTCTCTGTTTGCGTCTCCACTGCTGCCCTGCAAATAGGCTCATCCGCACCTTCTTTCTAGATTCCATATATGTGTTAGTATTTCCACTCACCTCTCCCCAGTTAGACCTCCTGCACTCCACCCCAGCAGGAGCCCCTGTCGGGACTCCGCTTGCCAGCGCTTGTCCCTGCAATCCCTCCTGTAGGGGCTCCCCAGGGGACCTCATGCTTTCAGCAGGTCCCACGGCCAGTCTGACCTCCCCGAGCTCTTCCTCTTCAGGAAGAGCTCCCTGGAGAAGCCTTTCCCAACAACACTCCCTACAAGCACTTCTGCCTTCCCTCAACACAGACAGGGTGTTCACACCTCTGCTCACATGTTAAAATAACCTGGGGAAGCTTTACGACACACTGTTTGCCAAGAAGCACGTGAGAAGATGTTCGAGGTCATTAGCAACCAGGGAAGCCACATGAAATATCCCACTTCACACCCACCAGAATGGATATAATAAAAAACACAGACAATAATAAGTCCTGGTGAAGACATGGAGAAATCAGGAGCCTCAGACACTGCTGGTGGGAATGTAAGTGTGCAGTTGCTTTGCAAAACAGAGCTGGCAGTTCCTCAAAAGTTTAAGCACAGAGTTAACCGTGTGTGTGTGTGTGTGTGTGTGTGTGTGTGTGTGTGTGTGTGTGTGTGTGCTATTGGTTGTTCAGTCGTGTTCGACTCTTTGCGACCCCATGGACTGTAGCCCACCAGGCTCCACTGTTCATGGGATTCTCCAGGCAAGAATAATGGAGCAGGTTGCCATTTCCTCCTCCAGGGGATCTTCCTGACCCTAGGGATCAAACCCACATCTCTTGAGTCTCCTGCATTGGCAGGCAGATTCTTTACCACCGCATCACTTGAGAAGCCCAGAGTTAACCATATGACCCAACAAATCAAATCAACTCTTCTGTATATATATCCAGGAGAATTCAAAGCATATATTCATGTAAAAACTTACACACAAAAGCTCACAATAGCATTATTCATAATATCCAATTATACTGGATTAAAATCCCTAGGGTGGGGACCGGAAATCTACATGTTTAATAGGTGTCCTTTCTCAGACATTCTGAAAGTTGAGAAGCACTGACCTACAGAATCAAATCTGTGCAAGGTCTGTGTCACAGCCAAGACCATGCCTTTAGGGCCTGGCTCTGCCTGCACCTACGACTTCATCTCTCACCATTCCTGCCTGGCCCCACGCATCTGCACCAAGACCTGCTACCCCATGTCACAGAAATTGCCTCTCCCTTCCCCTTCCCCTTCACTTGGCTCCTGCAATTGTCCTCCAGGCCTCCACTCCAGTATCACTCCTACCCTTATAAACTTTTCCTGAGCTCCTAACTTCCTTGAATTGTGTGTATATATATATATAGTCTCCCAGGAATTTTCAACCAGGGGTGACTGTGCTCCCAGGGGACATTTGGGAAATCTGCAGATATTTTTAATTTTCACAGCTTGGGGTGGGGAAGTACTACTAACATTTGATGGGTAGAGTTCAGGGATGCTGCTAAACATCATACAAGACCACAGGAAAGACAGACACACACACACATACACACACTCACACACCAAAGAATTATCCAGCCCACCCCTGTCAATCGTGCTGATATTATGAAAGCTGGCTACAGCCTTCTGTCATGTGAGTTCTTCAAGGGCAGGGAATGTATAAAATTCAACCATGTAACCTCAGAGCTAGGCACAGACCCTGGCTCACCACAGAGGAATGGATTATCTATACCTCTCATCTGGCACTTGGCTGTATTCATTCATACCCACCTTATTCCCAAAAAAAAGAATTGTAGCTGCTAACAAAAACCTATGCAATACAACAAGATAAAACAAATAAATGAGAGTGTCTCAGAAGGAGAAAATATGATGACGCCATATGTGGGCTGGAATCAGATAAGCACTAGAAATGGTGATTATAGTCATAAGATAAAGATGAGCTGCAGTTTGACCGTAGGCTTCCTGTTGGCCATAGCAAAGTATGAAATATGAGATTCATCCACCCAGTAAAAATAGCAAAGTTGCTCAAGGAAAGCACAGCTTTCTCTGATACTGAGACATGACAAGCACTGGGAGTGAAGCAGGTAAATCCAGCAGGAGTCTTTCATGACTATTTTTTACAGCTTGCTCTGAGTTATCCTCGCCTCCCTGACCTCATTCTCTTTGCCATGTAACTTGGTAGTTTCTCCCACTCTTTGAGTTTGGGTTTGGTCATGTGACTTTCTTTGGTCGATGGGATGAAAACAGACAGGATGCAAGCAGGAGCTTAGGATCCAGCTTGTGAGGCTGGATGTATCTTCTTGAATCTCTGCCATCATCATCAGAAGAACATGCCCTAGCCAGACCCCTGATCCAAAGAGATATGCGGGCTCAATCTGAGTCACATTAACCCGTAGTCCCACACCCTGCAGCAAAACCATCCAGCTGAGCCCAGCCTAGCTCAGCAAACCCCCTGATGGCCTACAGTTGCATGAGCAAGCCCAATTGAGTTCAGCAAAGCCTCTCCAGCAATCCCCTGAGATGCATGAACTAAGTACATGTTTATTGTTATATGTCAGAGGATGGGGATGGCTTGTTATGTGGCATTATCCTGGCACTAGATAACCAAAACTTCTCCCAAATGCAAAGTGAAAGGATAACACCAAAGCATGGCTGCTGCTGCTGCTAAGTCGCTTCAGTCTTGTCCGACTGTGTGTAACCCCATAGACAGCAGCCCACCAGGTTCCCCCATCCCTGAGATTCTCCAGGCAAGAACACTGGAGTGGGTTGCCATTTCCTTCTCCAATGCATGAAAGTAAAAAGTGAAAGTGAAGTCACTCAGTCATGTTTGACTCTTAGCGACCCCATGGACTGGAGCCTACCAGGCTCCTCTGCCCATGGGATTTTCCAGGCAAGAGTACTAGAGTGGGGTGCCATTGCATGGCAAACATAAGTAAATATAAACAATTTTTTGCAGAGCTAAGGTAGAGTAAATTGTCCCACATTAATTTTTCCCCCAACTTGATGACAGACCACATGTCCTCCTAAATGACCACTACAGAGCTGGGCACTTAAGGATATCGGATGCAAATGTGATTGGGAACATAACCAACCTGAAGCATTTCAGCCAAATGCTGGAATGAACCAAAGTCAAAATGCATGCAAAAGGAAGCAATCAGTTGATTAAACTGGACAGTCTATAGATTCAGATGCCCTAAATACCCTCAGGGATTCCCTGGTGGTTCAGACTGTAAAGCGTCTGTCCGCAATGCAGGAGACCCAGGTCCAATCCCTGGGTTGGGAAGATCCCCTGGAGAAGGAAATGGCAACCCACTCCAGTACTCTTGCCTAGAAAATTCCATGGATGGAGAAGCCTGGTGGGCTATAGTCCATGGGGTCGCAAAGAGTCAGACACGACAGAGACTTCACATTCACTTAAATGCCCTCATCATATCAATCATATCAATCTACCCAAGGACCTAAGGCAGATGACACATGGCAGGTTTCCTGGTCTCAGCTCCCATGTGGCAGCCACTTTTCCATAGCGTGGGTTCTTTCTGATCACCTCAGACCCTTCAGCAATGGGTCCAAAAACTCCCTTGATCTCTCATTCTTGCACATAGCGCCACTTCTAACTCAGAGAGACAATTTCTGCTCTTCCCTCCATTGGGTGGCAGGTCTGAGGATCTCTGGCTTGACTGCTCAGAAATTAAAAGGCCTGGCTGCCATCTATACTTAGGTTCTCTCAATGCCTCATGCAGCAGAATGATTAAAGGCATGTACTGTGGAGTCAGGCAGTCCCAGGTTTCTACTGCAACTCTGCCACGTATGTCTGTGACCTTGGGGAGGCACTTAACTTCTCTGAGCCTTTGCCGTCTTAAATAGACATAATAGATTCAGACATAATAATAGACATAATAATACTTACCTATCTTAGGGTTGTTGTTTGGATTGGAAAAGGGAAGGTGTGTAAGGTACTTAGCACAGCTCCTGGCACACAGTGTGTGTTTAATGAATGTGAGCTATTATCATTTGGCTTTGAATTCAGAGTGAACTGATCAGATGGAGCATCCAAGGGGTAGAGTGGGGAGCAGAGGCAAGAGGACCTACTTTAAGCACCTATCCACAGTGTGCTGGCCAGTGTGCTAAGCTCTCTCACTGAATCCTCACCACCACCACCTACTTTGTTACCATGGCAGCTGTAACAGGACATCAAGTAGGAATTTTCCTATGGCTCTGGAATTGATGGCTATGTCACACAGCTGGCTCCTAGCTCAGGGGAGAAGACCTCCAAGAGAAATTGCTCCTAGAGAGGCTCATCATGCATCCCAGGTTTGCCTGGAATGGTCCCAACTTAGCGCTGTTGTCTTAGCACAACAATTAATAAATCCCCACTCCCTTTCATACGCAGAAGTGCCCAAATTTGAGCAATAAATTATATGGTCACCTAACCTGGAGCCAGGGATGAGTGACTTATAAGAAAGGGGGCCAATGTCCCTGCCTTTGAGGTGCAAAACCACAAGATCCCTCCAGTGCTGTCACTGGAGCAACATCAAGTGAGGATTCCTAGGAAAGCAGGCAAAGTAACCACCTCTCACTCTGTGTTCTCAGAGCCCTCTTGACTCTGTACAGGAGAAGCCAGAGGGAGCGGAGAGGCCTTAAGCCTCTGAGTTTGATGATTGAAAGGAGCCAAAGGGTGCAGGGCAAGCCCCCTCTTAGGGACCTCAGTGACAGGATACAGGTGAAGTTGGGACCGAGCCCATCACCAATGACAGGGCCACTGAGTTTGCACAAACCTTGAGCCACAGAGAGACCTGGTGGCCTTCTGGCTGATGCCAGGTCAGAGTGCCACCAATGCTAAGCCTAGCCAAGTTAAGTAATGGATATCCTCCTCTCCCACTCCATCCCCCCTCATCTTCAGGCCCCTGCCGTGTGGGAAGGAAGAGAACATCCCATTAGATCTGAAACCAGAGGTTTAACTTGGACCTGACTGAGATTTTTCATAGCTGAAAGTTATCAGAAAGTTAAGGGATCTGCCACCCAGCGGGGCAGAGATTTAACACACACAGCTGAAAATAGGGTTGAAAAAATGGTTCCATGTTTCTACTGCAGGGGGTTGAATTTTCTTCCCACACTAACTACCTGTCCTTTATTGCGTACACTGCGCTAGGCACTTTACATATTTTAGCTCACTGAAACCTCACAACAACCCTTACCCCATGCAATGGATGGAGTAACTGAATCTCAAAGTGATTTGCCCAAAGGACTCCAGTTAAAGAATGAGCAAAGATTTGAACCCAAGGCTGTCCGCCTACACAGTCCTGGCTCCTTCCCCTACATCAAGCTGTCTCCTCCAGCTCATCTTCACCCACCTCCATTCACAGATGTCCCCTGGGTCTCATCAATTCCACGTTGCCGGCCATAGCTCCAGCCCGTTAAATGGCACGCAGCCACTGTGGGAGAAGATTCTAATTGTGCCTGACCGCAAGGTCTGCAGGGAGTTAATAAATTATTCCAAGAGAATGTGTGCACCGAAGGCCTTATTGACTGGAGTCCATTTCCTGAGCTGGTATAATTTTTTCACCAGCAACTGTGGCGAAGCAAGCGTAAATGCAAAATCTTGATGGCTCTTCTACAGGACCCCTTGCTTATCACCAAGGCTACATCATCAAAGCCTGTCTCACAGCCAAGGCCATTACAGAAGGGCAATCTCATAAGAAAGAGGAAAGGTCAGTCTTAGGGATCCTCGGGTTTCCATAGAAGAAGTACTTCTGTTCCATTCTTTACGGATTTTCAAATGAGTACTATTTTTTCCCCCTCCTGGTCTCATCATTTGGCTAAGAGAACCGCAACGGATTCACTACAGTATTGTGATGCCCAATAATAGAAGCAACCCAAATGTCTATCATTAGGGAGGTGGAGGACTAAACCACGGTACCTCCACTCAGTAGAGTGCCGTGAAGTCATACTAAAAGGATGAGGAAGATCTTTATGCCCAGTATGGAGTGGTCTCTAATTTACCTCTTTAAAATGAAATTAGCAAGGTTCAGAAAAGCAGTAGTATAAAGTTTCGCACGGCAAAGAGATGAGATTATATATTTGTTTATATTAGCAAAATGAAACAGACCATTAGGAAACGGTTCCCTTGGGTGGGGTGAGAAGTATAGAGGTCACAAGAGCGGAAGTGGGACTTCTCTGAGGCAAAGACTGGGAGGAAGAGCCAGGCAAGGAGGAGTGTGAGAGGGGGGAGGGGGAGGGGAGGGGAGGGGAGGACGAGGGGAGGGGAGGGGAGGGGAGAGCCCCCCCCCCCAGGTGCTGTCAATGAGACGCACTGTCTGTGCTTGTTCTTGCTGTTGTTCAGTCGCTCAGTTGTGTTGGATTCCTTATGAGCCCATGGACTGCAACACGCCAGGCTTCCCTGTCCTTCCACTGGACTGCAACACGCCAGGCTTCCCTGTCCTTCCACTGTCTCCCACAGTTTGATGCTACTGTTACAGGAAACTGGATAAAGGATAAATATGGGAATTCTCTGTGCTATCTTTACAACTTTTCTGTGCAACCAAAACTATTCCAAAATACAAGCTTTATTATTTTTTAATATATGAGATATGTTGAATGGCACGTGAATGAATAAGCAATATGAAATGAGGAGGGGGAAGCAACTAAAAGTCATCTGCTTTTTATCCTCACTGTGTACAGACACCACTAAACAATATCAGTGATAGGACACCCACCTGGTCCGCCCAGGGCAACCACACACCAGCACGCACTGTTTGTACCCCCAGTGTTCTCAGGATACCTTTTTAATACCAGTCTCAGTTTGGAATGATGTAAATGCTATACATGTATAAAAATAAATCAAAATTTGAAAATAACAAGGAAACAAGAGCCCTAATAAAGTGTATTTGTGTGCTGTGTGTGCTAAGTCACTTCAGTCATGTCCAACTCTGTGACCCCATGGACTGTGGCCCTCCAGGCTCCTCTGTCCATGGGATTCTCCAGGCAAGAATACTGGAGTGAGAATACTCCATGCCCTCCTCCAGGCAATCTTCCCAACCATGGATTGAACCCGGGTCTCCAGCATTGCAGGTGGATTCTTTACCATCTGAGCCACCTGGGGAGCCTAATACTGGACATAATTAGCCCAAATCTGAGAGCCCTCACCACAGACCCTTATGCAGGCCAGGTTTTAGCAACTCCTCACCAAAATCCTACAGCCAGAAAAATCATAGTGGAATTAAAATCAGAGTCCAGCTGAGCCCACATCTCAGAAGCTTGCGATGGACCTTCATGCTGGGCAGGGGGCAGTGAAACATGAATAAAAGACCAGAATGGGAACTTGCACTTCTCCTACCCCCTGGAAGGGTCAACAGGGATACAAAAATGTCATCATCAGCAGGACTGCAGTTTGCCTTTTTAATAGGACTCTCCTCTTCCGGGGGAAATCACGTTGGCAGAGCCTCGAGTGCTGAATCTAATGCCGACAGGCTGCGTGCAGAGAAGAAGGAAAGCTGAGGGTGGACCCTGTCCACTCAGTGAGCAAACAGTCCCTTTGAACAACCTATCTCAGAGTTCTTCCCTAAAAGGAAGCCCCTCCTCGTGGAAATCCCACAGAGAACTCATCACACCCTCAGCTGTGTGACTTTCGTATTTAACTACCCGCTTGCACTGTAGTGTGTTTTACGGTTAGTCACCATTTCCAAGCCCTACAGCTCTCTGCCCACCTTGGAGCCTCTGAATCGGCCCCTTCCTCTGCCCCAATTGTCCCCAGATATCCGCTTGGCTCATTATTCAGGTCTTTGCTCAAAGCTACTACCTCCGAGAGGCCTTTCCGCACCCCCTCCCGTCACTCTCCATCCCTTTACTTTCAGTTCAGTTGCTCAGTCGTGTCCCACTCTTTGCGACCCCATGAACCGCAGCACGCCAGGCCTCCTTGTCCATCACCAACTTTACTTTACTTACCATCATATCACTCACTGTCTCTTATTTATCCACGTGTTGACTTGTCTGCTGTTTTCCATCTCTGAAATCTCCATCAGAGCAACATCTGTCCATGACGCATCCCTGGAATCTGACACTTTTAAGGGTAAATTGAAGGTGCAAAGGCCACAAATAAATGGCCATGGCATGCTGAAAGAGCAGAAAGAGGGAGGCCATGGAGAGGGGTGAGCCGAGAGAGGCAGGCAAGGCTCGGCTCACAGAGGCCTTTGTGGACCAGGGCAAGTGGTTTGGATTTTGTTCTGAGTACAAAGGGCAGCCTCTGAGGAGCTGTAAGCTGACAGGCGACATCATCTGATTGTTTAGCCTAAAGATCACTCTCACTGTTATATGGAGAGCAGGTGGAATAGGGCAAGAGATAAAGCAGGAGGACCAGTTACAAAGGCTGCTGGAGCAGTCCAAGGGAGATGGGACAGTGCCTCAGCTTAGGGCATAGCCCCGAAGGTGGCCAGAAAGAGATAGAAGGCTTGTGGGTGTATCTCAGCCATTTGCTGTGAATCAGAGGTGGGATATCGGAGAAAGAAAAAGGCAAGGATGACTACAGGGTTCAGGACCTGAGCAACTGAGTGGATGGATGGTGGTGGAATTTACTCAGGTGGGAGAGTCTATACCTTTGGTGGGGTTGGGGGTAAAGAATGAAAACCTGTCACATTTTGTAAGCTCCATTAACATCAAGAAGCCAGAAAAGCTTAATATGAGCTTTTGGAAACCATTGGCCACTCCTTTCTTTAGAGCGCAAGCCCTTTCCTTTCTAACGAAAACATCTTTCTTGCTTAGCCCAGCCCAGATTCCTTGCAAACGGAAGAAAGCAGAGGTGTTGTTTTGATTCACAAAAGGACCACAACAAGATGGATCTATACGAGAGTTCACACCAGAGTCTGCTGGGCTCCCATTTCCAAAAGCGGCCCCCAACATGCATGCACTCATCACAGGAAGGAGGCAGCTACTTCCCCTCTCCGTTAGCCTGGGCTGGACTTACAATCAGATCAAGCAACGGAATGTGATGAAGTGACCTGCCAAGGCTTCCGAGCCTGAAGAGGACTGGCAACTCTCACGTCCTGCCCATTAAAACCAGTTGCCATGCTGAGAGAAGCCCAACCCACTCAGAGACGACACATGGAGGGGAAGTGAGGCTCCTTGGTCGAGCTCCCAGGTAACAGCTGTGTGAGCGAGCCACGTGGGCGCTCCAGCCAAGTTGAGTTCCCATGTGGTTGAAGCTCTAGCTTATGTCACGTAGACCAGAAATCTTGCCAGCTAAGCCAAACCAACCACCAGAATCATAGCAATAATAAGTTTATTAAGCCACTAAGTCATTAATTCCCTGGAGAAGGGAAAGGCTACCCACTCCAGTATTCTGGTCTGGAGAATTCCATGAACTATACAGTCCATGGGGTCGCAAAGAGTCGGGCACGACTGAGTGACTTTCATTATCACTTTTAGTGGCCTCCCTGATAGCTTAGTTGGTAAAGAATCGACCTGCAATGCAAGAGACCCTGGTTTGATTCCTGGGTCGGGAAGATCCGCTGGAGAAGGGATAAGCTACCCACTCCAGTATTCTTGGGCTTCCCATATGGCACAGCTGGTAAAGAATCTGCCTGTAATGTGGGAGACCTGGGTTCTATCCCTGGGTTGGGAAGATCCCCTGGAGAAGGGAAAGGCTACCCACTCCAGTATTCTGGCCTGGAGAATTCCATGAACTATACAGTCCATGGGGTTGCAAAGAGTCGGACACAACTGAACAACTATCACTTTCAAGTGGTTAATATGCTTCAATCAGTAATTGAAGCACTCAGTCTAATAACTACCTTGAATCTAGGATTCCTTTGATGAAGTAATACTCCTACATTCAATGCACATACCAACTGAAAAACACGTCGGGATTTTAGAAACCTTAAAAATCTGCTCAGTGCAAGTCTCAGAATCAAGAATATGGCCACTAGATGACATACACCAGCACTTCAAGCCCCGTATCCTCCAGATTCCCATGTCTACTTCAATGACGTACAGATAACAGGATCTGTCTTTAGACAACTCAGATTGCATCTGGCTTGTCACCTGGTTTGCCCCTAAATGTATTGCTTCTTCAGAGTGAGCAGACATGTTCCTCTCTCTCCCCACTCTCCAGGCAGATTTCAATAACACTCCTTTTTGATGAAGTAATACAAGACACAGACGTAGTCCTAAAACTCAATTTATGGAAGTCAGTGGAGACCAGAGTTTGGATTGGAACTCCCAATCTTGCCTAATTAATGACACACATTATTGCCCCTGCTCCCCTAACAGAAAGCAGCCTCCAAACCTTGACATGTTTTCCCAACGATAAATGCAATAAATGAATTAGTGTCCTGAGGGACCGTGGCGGGAATAAAGGGAAAGCCGCAGAAGATAGATGATGTCTCAACTAATTTTATGATTTATCGATCTCCACTTTGCTCATTTTGCAATGTGGGCGAGCTCATTTTTCTGCCAGGCCCACGGCAGTGTCACCCTTGCTAATAGATATGATTACCATCCCAAAACCGTGTTTGTGAAAATAAGAAGTGTGGCTTCTCTTGGCTGCTGACCTCAGCAGTTCTCTTTTATTATGTGTGCTGGACCTGCCAAGAACCGAAATTGATGCCCTTATCCGGGGCCTCTGTTGGATGGTCACAAGGCTTTTTCTCATTTTTCTTCCCAACGAGTTCATCTTTAAGCAAGTACAGACGCACGGTTTAAATTACTGTGTTGACACATCATCTGGTTTCCGTGTGTGTAACCTCACAAGGAGGGTCTTTCTCGTGGTGAAGAGCGGCACAGGAGACAGAAGTGTTGCAGCTAGCCATTTTTGACCCATGTGCCAGCTTGAGTTTAAAGATATATTTGTTGGGACGCAACACAAAGTCATTTGGATGGTTTGAGGATTCCATTCAGAATCAAACACTGATGGGTAAAGGCATTGTGCTAAGTAAGCATCCTGGGGTAGCCAGTCATTCAATAAGCATTTATTTGGCATCTACTGTATGCTACATGCTGATGTCACAGGGTGAGCAAGATGGACATTGTCTCTTTTCTTGTGGAAACTGAGCCCCAATGAAAAAAGACAGAATTTCGAAAGTAATACAATAGGATGTGTTGGTCCACTTTGCCACAGCTGTGCTGTGCAGCGTACAACCAGTGGCTTCCAGTGACAAGTGTGAAATCCTGCTCGTGCATCCATGGTTCGGCCTGGGTCTGGCTGATCCAGGCGGGGCTTGGCTCCAAGCCAAGCCTGTTCAGCTCAGGTGTGCTCCAGAAAAATCCCCTTCTTCCGGGACCAGGAGGTCACCCGGGGCAAGCTGTTCCCGTGGCCATGGCAGAAGTGAAGCGTGCAAGCCCACAGCTCCGCTATATTTCAAGCTTTCGCTCATGTCACACCTACTAATATCCAGTTGGCCAAAATGAGCCATATGGCCAAGTCCACAGTTATGGGCTAAGGAAATGAACTCCACCCACAACCGTAAAAGGAAGGAAGTGAACACACGCTGGGCAATGATGCAAACTAGTGCACAGAATGATGTGATTTTTTTTTAAGTAATTTGGGAGGGATCAGAGAGAGTAGAATCCAGGAAATAAGGGAGAGAGGTAAGAGGAATGTTGTCAGATGGGCAGACAGGGGCTGGACCTTGTTGGGGTGTCAGGCACATCAGATTTGGAATTTCAAAGGATCCCATTCACTGCTGTGTAGAAAATGGATCATAAGGGGCACTGAGCAGAAGCCAGGAGGCTCATTCAGACACTGACACAGTGGTCCGGGGGAGAGACTGGATAGCATGGGCTCGGGTAGTAGCGGTGGAGAGGGAGGGAAGTGACTGGACTGAAAACCAGAAGCAAAAGGACAAGGTAGTGAAGTGGATAACAGATAGTTCCTGACCTTAGAGAGCTAATCACCTAGGAGATGAAACAGGAGGTGCATAAATAGCCATGGTATAGTGAGGCATGATCCTTAATGGGGCCATAAACGAAGCACTCAGGAAACATAAAGAGAGCTCTGAACTTTGTCTGAAGGCATCTGGGAAACTTCAGAGAAGAGGTGACATTTTGAGCTGGGCTTCAAACATTTCATCTCAAATGGCACCAAGCTTGAAATACAGTCATGTCACAAAGCCACACCTAGGATGGGAACACCAGAAATATATCAGGCAGAAGGAGAACAACTTCCCATGAGGACACGTGTCACTGTTTAAGGGTACAGGCTCTGATATGTATATATACCTGCTGGTGCATATACAGGAAGGAGGCCCCAGGTATTAAGGCAGGGAACAGGTAGTTACTGTATCACACACTATCAAAAGAGGTCTGTCACCTCACACCAGTGAGAATGGCTATTACCCAAAAGACAAGAGATCACCAGTGTTGGAGAGGGTGTGGAGAAGAGGGAACCCTCCTATACTGTTGGTGGGAATGTAAATTGGTGCAGCCACAATGGAGGTGCAGTTTGAAGGTTCCTCAAAATACGTCTAAAGGAACTACCATATGATCCAAAGGAAACAAAAACAGGATCTCACAAAGGTATCTGCAGCCCCATGTTCATGGTAGCATTATTCACAACAGCCAAGACATGGAAATAAGCCAAGCATCCATCAGGAGATGGATGGATAAAGAAAAAGTGGTAGACACACACACACACACACACACACACACACACACACACACAGTGGAATAGTATGCAGTCATAAGCAAAAAGGAAATCCCGCCACTTGCAACAACATGGATGAACCTGGAGGACATCATGTAAAGTGGAATAAGCCAGACACAGAAAGACAAATACTATACGATCTTGCTTATAAGTCTAAAAAGGCTTTTAAAAATTTAAAACTCTAAACCTAAAATAAGGCCAGATTCGTAGCACCAGAGAATAGAATGGAGGTTGCCAGTGGCTCGGAGGTGGAGGGGGCCTGCCAGGTGGCACTAGTGGTAAAGAGTCCACCTGCCAATGCAGGAGACATGAGATGCGGGTTCGACCCCTGGGTCGGGAAGATACCCTGAGGCCCGCATGGGAACCCATTCCATGGAAAATTTTTCCAGGAACCCACTTCTTGGAAAATTCCACAGACAGAGGAGCCTAGTGGGCTACAGTCCATAGGGTTGCAAAGAGTCGGACACGACTGAAGTGACTTAGCACGCAAGCATAAGAGGTGGAAGAAACGGGGAGATGTTGGGCAAGGGAACAAACTTCCAGCTACATGATGGAGAAGTTCTGGGGATCTAATGTGCAGCATGGTGACTGTAGTTGACAATACTCTATTGTAAGATGCTAAGAGAGTAAATCTTAGTGGCCTCACCCACCAAAACAACAAAAAAGGTCAACTATGTGAAGTATGGAGGTGTTCACTAAAATTATTGTTGTAATCATTCCACAGTGTATACATGTATCGAATTTATCACATGTGTCACTAATGTATACATGCACAAATACATCGTACACGTTAAACTTACACAATGTTCCATGTCAATTATGGCTACTAAAGTTCAGGGGGTGGGGACAGGAGAGGGGGAGGCGATCTGTGACTGGGTACACCCAAAGCGGCTCCCGGGTTTGCCACCATTCTGTAAAAAAGGAGGACTAGATGTTTGGGGGACGGAGTCTGGTCAAGATAAAGCCTCAGAACTGAAAGACCTGAATGTACAAACTCGCCTCTGCCCCCAACCAGCTTCGTGATTTCTTTGTTTTTCAGTTTCCTCATACGTAAAATGATGGGCATTAAATAACATGAGCAGATATATGCACCATGACACATATTGCATCATAGACTCTGAGATACATGTTGAACAAATAAATGAATATTTAATGCAGCATTATTTATACTTACAAAAATAGAGAAATTACCCAAAGGTCTTCAATAGGGCAACAATTAAATAAACTATGGAAATTCATACCTCAGAATATTATGTAGCTACGCAAAATTTTTTCATTATAAAAATTCATCACTGGGCTTCCCTGGTGGCTCATGGGTGGAGAATCTGCCTGCCAATGCAGGAGACACAGATTCAATCCCTGATCTTGATGCCGCAGAGCAACTAAACTCATGAACCAGCTGCTAAGCCTGTGCTCTACAGCCCAAAAGCCGCAGACCCTGAAGTCCACGCGCCATAGTGCCTGTGCCGCACAAGAGAAAGCACGGCAACGGAAAGCCCGCACTCCACAACTAGGAAAAAGCCCGTGCATAACAAAGACCCGGCACAGCTAAAAACATAGATAAATTTTTTTTTAATTCTCGTTATTGAACATATGGAAAATACAGAAAGATGCCAAGAAGGAAAAAGAGCTCACTCTCAGAGGCAGCCTTTATTAACAGATACAGCCACTATGGAGAACAGTATGGAGTTTCCTTTAAAAAACTAAAAATAGAGCTACCATATGAACAGCAATCCCACTCCTGGGCATATATCCGGAGAAAACCATAATTCAGAAAGCACATGCACCCTGATGTTCACTGCAGCACTATTTACAACAGCCAGGACGTGGAAGTAACCTAAATGTCCGTCAACAGAGGAATGGATAAAGCTGTGGTACAAAGAGGTTCAATGAGGTGAGAAATTGGTACTGATTTTATGAGGATGGGAAACTATCATGTGAAATTATATATTCAATGTGATTTCAATTATATAAACATTTCATAGAGACAGCTGCATGCGTTGTGTATGTCTGTGTCAGTGACTGTGCAGAAATAAACCCAGTAGGATTATGGTTGCCTGTCTCCAGCAATTGGCCTCATTTCCCCACCCTCCACTTATACTCACACACATACACACACACACACACACACACACAGAGACACACCCTACTGTCCACACTGGCAAGGCCTTTGCTCATGCTGTTCCCTCTGCCTGGAATGCCTTTCCCTCATTTCCAATTATTTAAATTCTTCAGATCTCCAAAATCCTCTTCCAAGAAGCCCTCGGAAAACCTGGAGTGAATAAGGCAGGAGCTTTGTTCAGACAGCTTCGGCCTCAATCCAGGCCCCTGTCCTGACTGGCTGTGCAACCTTGAGCAAGTTGGGTCACCTTTCTCATTCTAATTTTCTCATCAGTAACACTAGATTATACTAATTGCTGCCTCAAAGGGTTGCCATAAGTATTAAAGGAGGGAAGGTCTTTCAAACACCTGTCCAAAAGCAGTCAAGTTTATTTTAGGAAATGGCAACACAGGTCCTCCTTCCCACTGTAGTTCACCTTGTGTTCTGGGTAGTATTTTGTCTGCAAATCCACCGTCTTCTGTCGAAGTTTACTCTTAAGTCTGCAGGAGTCAAGGTCAGTGCACCTGCTAAGAGCACCACCTCCCAATTTAGACAGGGTTGGGTGAACCCTTTCTACTAGCCATGGGATTTTTCTCAAGGGCTTTTCTAGCTCATGGGCTTAGTTGCCCCACAACATGTGTGATCTTAGTTCCTTGACCAGGGATTGAACCCACGTCTTCTGCATGGGTCCACTGGTTGAGAATCTGCCTTCCAATGCAGAAGACGTGGGTTCCATCCGTGGTTGAGGAACTAAGATCCCACACACTTTGGGGCAACAAAGCCCACAAGTCACAACTAGAAAAGCCCTCACTCTGCAAGGAAGACCCAGAGCAGCCAAAAAAAAAAAAGATCCCATGGCGAGTAGATATCAGAGCTGGGACACCACCCAACCCTGCCTAATTTGGGAGGTGATGTTCTTAGCAATTGCACTAACCTTGACTCCAGCCCTGGGATCTTGAATAAATCATCTCACCTCACTCTCAGAGCCTCCATTTTCCCATGTGGAAGAAATGGGTTTAGTTAAGGCTTAGTGTTGGGAGGTTTAAGTGGATTAAGGCACATGAGACTTCTAGAATAGTCCTGACACACAGGAAGTGCTAGAGGGTCTGTTATTACTGCCTCGAAGGGTTAAGGTGAAGATGGAGCAGTACTGCTCCTGCAAAGCCCATGCACAGAGTCCCAGCTGGCACTCAGCGAGCCCTCCATAAACATGAGTAGTATAAGCGAGTGTTTGGTAAACAAGTCCAGTGACCCTCTTTGTGCCCCCTGAGCAGTGATAGCAGCAGCAGCAGCAGTCCCTTTCAAGAGCAAAAAGGCCAGTTCTCTCCAGTTTGCTGGAGTCCCCCTGAACTAATTTAGCCATTCCCCTGTCCCTCCCATTCTAAATAGGAAGTCCCCTGGCACCAAGTGGGATTACCCTCCTGCACCACGAGGGTCTGGGGGGCCAGGTAACATACTGTCTGGTTAATTGGGATCCAAGCAGAAACTGGCTCCAGAGGACATCCACCGGGTTTACTGCGTTTCCTTCCCCCATAAAGGAACCCTACGGTCCAGCCCAGCCAGCTCCTCTCATCGACCAGCTAATGGGGTTGCACGATTCCACTCCCCAGGAGGCTGACTTTAGTAATGGGATGCCAAGGAAAGAATGGTGCTGGCAGGGAAAGGGAGGGAGGGCAGGTGAGGGCATGAATCTGCAGCTGAGTGACGCATCCTATATGAAGTTGATTCATGTCGGAGCAAATCTGGGCAGGGACCAGCTGATTCCGGCGGTGAAGTTATTGCTCTGCCAGTTTAATATTTCGCCATCTGCTAACCGAAGGCTCCACTGCCTGCTGGGCCCTATAAAGACTTTTATTTATTATATTACACACGGCAACATCTGCCACCAGATGAGGCTGTATTCGGCACCCTAATTAAACAAACACTCACTCCTACAACAGCAGAGGGCCCCAGGCCTCGCTGTGAATGAGCAGAAGTGTTGCTGACACTAGCTATAACTTGGGGTGTCCCACACTGAATTTTCCTGAGAAAAGGCAGCACATGGGACCTTCAGATGCCCTCCCGATGGTCACTAAAGACTCACAGCTGATTAAAAGCAGGCTGGAAAACTGCTTTAAAAATAGGCTGGACTTGATCTCCTCTATGGGCTTCCTGCGTGGCTCAGAGGGTGAAGAATCCAGCTGTAATGCATGAGACCTGGGTTCAGTCCTTGGGTTGGGAAGATCCCCTGGAGGAGGGAATGGCTATCCACTCCAGTATTCTTGCCTGGAGAATTCCATGGGCAGAGGAACCTAGTGGGCTATAGTCCATAGGGCCGAAAAGAACCAGACATGACTGAGTGATTAACACTTTCACAATCTCCTCCATCCTGTCTCACCCTTAAAAAAGAACTTAAATTTTAGGACTTGGCTTGACAGGCAGTCAGAATTCCATATCTGCCTTTCCTGCCACTCTGTCACGTGGCCCCCTTCACCATCACCTGCAAATTTTTTTGTGCACTCTCAGAAATGCTAAATATCCTTCCTGAAACAAGAAACGCTATGGATGAGGAAAATGCATTTTTTTTTCATTCATGCATTCCTTTAACAAATATTGAACCTATTGGGTGTTTTGGTGAATGAGATCAAGTGCATTTCTGCCTTCATAAAACACATGTTCGACTGCAAGTCTTCCAATGGGCAGTTCAACAAGAAGGTCACAGATTGTGATGAGTGCTGGGATGGAAGTGAAATGGATGCTGTGTTAGAGGGCTAAGGCTGGACTGGAATATGGTGGTTTTAGCTTTCTATGGCTGCTATAACAAGTGATAACAAAGGGGTAGTGGCTTAAAACAACACAAGTTTATTATAGGTCTGTATTTCAGAAGTCTAGCAAAGGGTAACATTAAGGTGTTGGCTGAACTGTATTCCTTCTGGAGACTCTTGGAGATAATTCATTCCTCTGCCTTTCTCAGCCTCGAGAGGCCACCAGCATCCCTTGGCTTGTGGAAGATGCCCCCTCTATCTTCAAAAGCAGTAACAGCATCTCTCTGTTTCTGCTTCCAATCAGACTTCTGTTTTCTGAATCTCTTTCTCTGTCTTCCTCTTCCACTCTTAAGATCTCTTTTGATTACATTCCCCCCACCCAGATATTCTGAAACATTCTCTCTACTTTAGGGAGATTATTAGCCTTGATTCTATCTGCAACTTTAATTCCCATTTGCCATGTAGCCCAACATAGTCACAAGTTACAGGGACTGGAAGGAGGCATCTGTAGGGGGCTGTTATCCTGCCTGCCACAAGGGGCAAGGGGCTATTTTAGATACAGTGGCCTTAGGAGGGGGCCTCTCTAAGTAAGAAGAGGTTACAACTGGAAGGAAAAGAAAGTGCAGAGACTTAGGGGCAGGAAAGAACTGGAGCCATCACAGTATTGGAAGGAAGCTAGTAATGGGCCTGGGAGAGTCGTACAAAGCCATGGCAAGGGAAAGGTGGCCCAAGATGAATGTGAAGTGGTAGAAATGTGTTCATTCATGTAGAGTCTTACAGACTCAGCCTGGTACAATGATTAAAAGGACAGAAGGAAACTTACTTTTATTTAGCACCTAATTTTTAACAGCCCTTGTGGCCAAAATCTTTAAATATAGTATCTTGTATAATTCCTACAATAAGCATAATGTATGCTCTGCAAGTCCCATCTTACATATCATGAAGTAGTAACTTATATAAATAAGTGGTAGAGACAGGATGTGAACCCTGAAATCTCTGGCTCCAAAGCCCATACTCTCCCCGCCACACAAGGCGGCTCTCCAAATGATTTTGCCTTCTGTACACTTGTGATTATGATCACTTGAGCTCCTTCTTCCTCCTTTCATTCGATAAAAAGCTTTCTGAGCCCAAAATAACATTCAGTTAAGTGTCCCACTTGTGGTTTGCTTGTTACTGCTTTATCAGGAGAGGTATGTGAAATTCCCTCTTATTTGCCTTAAGGAGGTTGGCTCATTGGGGAGACAAGAGGTTGTATGTTCTCCAACCCCAGTGACTAGAGAGGATGTATAATAGTTGGGATACTAACTGGGTTGCTGGGATAAGAGACCCCAAAATAAAGTGACTCAAATAGGACAGGAATCCCCTTCTCTTTCACAAGTGAGTTCAGAGGTAAATCATCTGGGGCTGTCATCATTCTGCCCTTTACAATTATCGACAGACTCAAGTTTCTTCAATCTTACTGTCCTTCTTTCTTCTGGAGTATTGTTCTCATCCACATGATTGACTGAAGCAAGCTTACCAGAAACCCATCAAATCCCAGCCTGCAAAAGGTGGGATGGATGGAATGCAAGCTTTTTTTTTTTTTTGTCTGTGCTGGGTCTTCGTTGCAGCATACAGGATCTAGTTTCCTGGCCAAGGATCAAATCTAGGACCCTTGTGTTAAGAGTGTGGAGTCTTAACCACTGGACCACCAGAGAAGCCCCTGGGATGCGAGTACCTTCCTTTCAAATGATGTGACTTGAAGTTGTGCATATCGCTTCTGCTTACATTCCATTGGTCATAACTTTGCCACATGCCCACACACAGTTTCAAAAGAAGTTGGGGAATGGAGCCTTGACCTGGATGGCATGTACTCAACTACGGCTTGGGAGGTTCTATTACTAAGAAGAATACGGAGAAAACGAATGCCAGGGGTAATTAGTACTCACTGCCACAAAGGATGACTGCCTTCTTTGTTGATTTAAGGTCTAGCCTTTCCTTTCCCATTGCATGTTGTTAAAACATTTAAGAGGCAGTAAATCTATTGTCCAGGAAAGGGAATCAAATTAAGTTCTTTTTCTCTTTCAGAGACTTAAATAAAAATGGCCTGGCCCTGAGCTGTTCTTCCTAACTTCCTGTCCCTGAGAAAGGCACAGGAGTTGTGGAACCCAAGGTGAGTGGACACACACACCAACACCTCTTGAGGGGAGAATCCCTGGAAAAGAAGGTTCAGGGGATGAACAACTCCTCGTTCCAAGAATTGTAGCTGGCAGAGAGCCCAGTGAAGTGAGTCAAATGTGGACCTGAGGGAGAGAGGTTACTCTAACAGGTATCAGGTTGCAGGGCAATGCAGAGCAGTGGTGCCTGATAAGTACCACTGAGTACGATGTTAGGATCACAGGAAACCCTGAGGTTCTGGGATGATCCATGGCAAAGGACAGCTCAGATACTGTCATATAAGACTTCTGGGCAGCTCAGATGATGGCAACGCAAGCAATTTTTATTTAATTTAGAAAATAATAAATAAATAGGTGACAGTACTTGTTCTTGAGGTGTTATGGAAATGCTTGTTTCTACCAACATGTGAAAGAGGTGAAAATAAACAAATTCTCTGGAGATCTATTTAAATATGATGCCAAAACAACATAGGTCAGTAAAATACCAAAGCAAAGTAACTCAGGAAGAGCCAGAGCAGTCCACTAAAAACACTCCAAGTATAATCTCTGAACAAAATTCCACTTAAAGGATTGTTTACCTGAGGTAACTGAAGGACAGGGCAATCCAGTGAGGAAGAGACTTATGATGGATATTTGGGGCACATATTGACAATAGTAATTCCCTGACACTCATATAAGCTTGTGGCCTGTCCTCCACACATACCCATAAATGGCCTCAACTGTTTCCATCTGTCAAATGGGTTGAGTGCTCTAACAGCTGGTCCAAATTACTATGAGAACACATGTGAGTGAGAACCTAAGCTCAGCTCTGTGGCTAAAGGATGTATCTCTGCAGAGGTAGTACTTGAGGTACTATCTCAAGGAGGGCAGGAGTACTGATGAGCAAAGACGACATGACAAGCAACTGCAGAACAAAGGGAATGTTCCCAACCTTGCTGAGCTCCATCAGTGATGTGGGTGATATCTGCTCCATCAGTGATGCGGGTGATATCTGCTCCATCAGTGATATGGGTGATTGCTCCATCGGTGATGTAGGTGATAGCATTATTGGGAAGGTTAGAAATAATGTTTGTAGAACATCCAGGATAGTGTGTGGCTTAAAAAAAAAAAAAGAAATGAGTACTATTAAAATAAAAATCAGTCAATGACTGTGGCAAAGCATATGAATCTGAGAATCCCACGTTAGGCCAGTTCTTTTAAAGGGAGACAAGGTACGCTCCAGGCTCCAGCAGAGGGAAAGGCAAATCCTCTCTACAGGAAAGCATTTTCTACTTAGGCCCTCAGGATTTCCTTACAAGATTAAACCTCTATGAGTTCACAATCAGAGGCCACCAAACTCACTAGGAAATAAGCCACCATAAGTGAGGATCAGCAGAAAGGATACAACATACTTTTATCACTACTGACTTCAGCTGCAGGAAACAAAGAAACAGCCAGATAGGTAATATACAACAGGTACATTGTATAAAGTGAAAAAGTCCCTCCTCATGTCCAACTCTTTGCGACCCCATGGATCACACAGTCCATAGAATTCTCCAGGCCAGAATACTGGAGTGAGTATCTGTTCCCTACCCCAGGGGAATCTTCCCAACCCGGGGATTGAACCCAGGCCCCCCGCACTGCAGGCAGATTCTTTATGAGCTAAGCCACCAAGGAAGCTCAAGAATACTGGAGTGGGCAGCCAATCTATTTGCCAGTGGATCTTCCTGACCCAGGAATCAAATCGTGGTCTCCTGCATTGCAGGCGGATTCTTTACCAGCTGAGCTACTAGGAAAGCCTGTGTAATGTACAATAATTATATTTAAAAGAAAGAAAATACAGAATTAGAAAAAATGAGAAAGTAATAAAAATTATCAAAAGTAATCAGGTATAGTTGAAGGAAAACCAAATAAAACTTTATAAATAGACTGTATAATTCTTGAAAGCAAAGAGAATTAAAACTTGAAGATATACCTGAAGGAATTATACAGAGTGCAACACAAATAGATAAGGAGATAAAAACTCCTGTCTGTGTTAGGCACTCCATCGTGTGCTACTCTTTGTGACCCCATGGACTTAGCCCTCCAGGCTCCTCTGTCCTTGGCATTCTCCAGGCAAGAATATTGGAGTGGGTTGCCATTCCCTTCTCCAGGGGATCTTCCCAGCCAGGGATCAAACCTGAGTTTCCTGCATTGATAGGCAGGTGCTTCACCACTAGTGCCACCTGGGAAGTCCCATAAAAGCTCTTAAAAAGAGGTTAACCTACTAACTATCAAATAGAAAGATGGGCTTCTCTATTATAAAAATTTTGACCTCTGTATAGCTTTCTATATAGAGGATAGAAAGGAGACAGACTACTTAATATATGGCTGATTGAAGGGCCAGGAGGAGAAAACAGAGACATTAAATGAAAGACAATATCTAAAGTGAAAATAATGAGAACTTTATAAAAATGAAAAAATATATAAATCTTCACTTCAGTCGCTCAGTCATGTCTGACTCTTTGCGACCCAATGGATTGCAGCACAGCAGGCTTCCCTGTCCATCACCAACACCTGGAATTTACTCAAACTCACATCCACTGAGTAGGTGATGCCATCCAACCATCTCATCCTCTGTCATCCCCTTCTCCTCCTGCCTTCAATCTTTCCCAGCATCAGGGTCTTTTCCAATGAGTCAGTTCTTCACATCAGGTGGCCAAAGTATTGGAGTTTCAGCTTCAGTATCAGTCCTTCCAATGAATATTCAGGACTGATTTCCTTTAGGATGGACTGGTTGGATCTCCTTGCTGTCCAAGGGACTCTCAAGAGTCTTTTCCAACACCATAGTTCAAAAGCATCAACACTTAGGTGCTCAGCTCTCTTTATAGTCCAACTCTCACATCCATACATGACTACTGGAAAAACCATAGCTTTGACTAGATGGACCTTTGTTGGCAAAGTAATGTCTCTTCTTTTTCAATATGCTGTCTAGGTTAGTCATTATTTTTCTTCCAAGGAGCAAGAGTCTTTTAATTTCATGACTCCAGTCACCATCTGCAGTGATTTTGGAGACCCCCAAAAAATATAAATATAATCTTCAGATACAACATATAAGCAAAACCTAATAAAAAGAAATCTATACAATAAAACCACAGAACATCAAAGACAGAAGATCTAAAAGCTCCTTGAGAAAAATGGCAGACTATGTTCAAAAGGGCAATACGGAAATCATAAAGTGAGTTCAAGACACAACAATGGAAACCAGAAGACTCTGGAATAATATTTTCAAAGTTCTAAAAGACACAGACATCCATCTAGAACTGGGCAACAGGCAAGCCTATCTTTTAAGAATGAGTGTGACATAAATTGTAGCAATACTCTCTTAGGTCAGGTTCCCAAGGCAAAAGAAATAAAACCAAAAATAAACAAATGAAATCTGGTCAAATTTATAAGCTTTTTCTCTGCAAAGGAAACCATAAACAAAACAAAAAGCCTAAAGAATTGGAGAAAATATCTGCAAATGATGTGACTGAAAGAGCTTAATTTCCAAATTACAAACAGTCATACAGCTCAATAAAAAAAAAAAAAACAATTAAAAAATGAGCAGAAGACCTAAACAGACATACAGATGGCCAACGGGAACATGAGAACATGCTCAACATCATTAATTCTTCAATTCAGTTCAGTTCAGTCGCTCAGTCATGTCCGACTCTTTGCGGCCCCATGAATCACAGCACGCCAGGTCTCCCTGTCCATCACCATCTCCTGGATTTCACTCAGACTCAAGTCCATCGAGTCCATGATGCCATCCAGCCATCTCATCCTTGGTCATCCCCTTCTCCTCCTGCCCCCAATCCCTCCCAGCATCAGAGTCTTTTCCAATGAGTCAACTCTTCTCATAAGGTGGCCAAAGTACTGGAGTTTCAGCTTTAGCATCATTCCTTCCAAAGAAATCCCAGGGCTGATCTTCAGAATGGACTGGTAGGATCTCCTTGCAGTCCAAGGGACTCTCAAGAGTCTTCTCCAACACCACAGTTCAAAAGCATCAATTCTTCAGCACTCAGCCTTCTTCACAGTCCAACTATCACATCCATACATGACCACAGGGAAAACCATAGCCTTGACTAGATGGACCTTAGTCGGCAAAGTAATGTCTCTGCTTTTGAATATACTATCTAGGTTGGTCATAACTTTTTTCCCAAGGAGTAAGCGTCTTTTAATTTCATGGCTGCAGTCACCATCTGTGGTGATTTTGGAGCCCAAAAAACTAAAGTCTGACACTGTTTCCACTGTTTCCCTATCTATTTCCATGAAGTGATGGGACCGGATGCCATGATCTTCATTTTCTGAATGTTGAGCTTTAAGCCAACTTTTTCACTCTCCTCTTTCACTTTCATCAGGAGGCCTTTTAGCTCCTCTTCACTTTCTGCCATAAGGGTGGTGTCATCTGCATATCTGAGGTTACTGATAGTTCTCCCGACAATCTTAATTCCAGCTTGTGTTTCTTCCAGTCCAGCATTTCTCATGATGTACTCTGCATAGAAGTTAAATAAGCAGGGTGACAATATACAGCCTTGACGTGCTCCTTTTCCTATTTGGAACCAGTCTGTTGTTCCATGTCCAGTTCTAACTGTTGCTTCCTGACCTGCATACAGATTTCTCAAGAGGCACGTCAGGTGGTCTGGTATTCCCATCTCTTTCAGAATTTTCCACAGTTTGTGATCCACACAGTCAAAGGCTTTGGCATAGTCAATAAAGCAGAAATCAATGTTTTTCTGGAACTCTTTTGCTTTTTCCATGATTCAGAGGATGTTGGCAATTTGATCTCTGGTTCCTCTACCTTTTCTAAAACCAGCTTGAACATCAGGGAGTTCACGGTTCACATATTGCTGAAGCCTGGCTTGGAGAATTTTGAGCATTACTTTACTAGCATGTGAGATGAATGCAATTGTGCAGTAGTTTGAGCATTCTTTGGCATTGCCTTTCTTTGGAATTGGAATGAAAATTGACCTTTTCCAGTCCTGTGGCCACTGCTGAGTTTTCCAAATTTGCTGGCATGTTGAGTGCAACACTTTCACAGCATCATCTTTCAGGATTTGAAACAGCTCAACTGGAATTCCATCACCTCCACTAGCTTTGTTCATAGTGATGCTTTCTAAGGCCCACACCCACAGCCATTCTGGCCACCTCACACCAGTCAGAATGGCTATCATCAAAAAGTCCACAAATAACAAATGCTGGAGAGAGTATGGAGAAAAAAGGAACCCTCCTACACTGTTGATGGGAATGTAAATTGATGCAGCCACTATGGAGAACAGTATGGAAGTTCCTTTAAAATCTAAAATAGAAGGATAATTGCTTTACAGAATCTTGCTGTTTTCTGTCAAACCTCAACATGAAATCGGTCATAGGTATACATATATCTATCCCCTCCCTTTTGAAATTTCAAAAAAAAGACGCGTCAAAGGAAAACACTCAAAAATGAAAAAAAAATCTAAAAATAGAGTTACCATATGGTCCAACAACCCCAGCATTTATTTGGAAAAGACAGAAACTCTAATTTGAAAAGATACATGCACCCCAATGTTCAGAGCAGCACTACTCACAATAGCCAAGACATGGAAGCAATCTAAGCGGACATCAACAAATAAACATGTAAACAAGATGTGATATATACTACTCAGCCATAAAAGATGAAATGCCATTTGCAGCAATATGGATGGACCTAGAAATTACCACACTAAGTGAAGTAAGTCCGATAAAGACAAATATCACACTATATCATTTATATATGGAATCTTAAAAAATGAAACAAATGAACTTATTTACAAGATAGAAGAAGACTCACAGACATAGAAAACAATTTTATGGCTACCATAAAGGAAAGGGGAAGAGGGATAAATTTGAGAGGAGTTTGAGATTAAAGGATACATACTACCGTACATAAAATAGATTAACGTGGACCTACTGTATAGCTCAGGAAACTATATTCAATTCAATATCCAGTGATAAGCCATAATGGGAAAGAGCCTGAAAAAGAATCTCCCTCTCCATGCATATATATTCCATATTTATGTATATATCTACAGTTGATTCACTTTACTGTGTACCTGAAACTAACATAATTTTATAAATCAACTATACTTCAATAAAAATTTTTCCAATAAAATTTTTAATAAATAAAAAAAAATAAGGATTCCAGAGCCCAGAGTATGAGATGATGACATTTCCATATAAATAAAAAGCTGAAAGATTTTACTACCAATATATCTCCAAGAAGTCCAAATGAAATGGAAAAAGGTAAATGGCTCGAAAGGAAGGTTTCAGGTAGCAAGAAGGATGAATAGGCAGTAAATAAACTCTTAAACTTGTAGGCAAATCTGCATTTATCTATATCAGTATGAAATACTAATAATAATATCCCAACTTGTGAGGTTTCAAAAGCAGACAAAATGGAAACAATTGATAATACCAACATTTAAGTCAGGAGGAAGACACTGGCATTAAAACATTGTAAAGTCCTTCTATTATTTGGGAGGAGAAGTTTAAATGTCTATTGATCTTCAATTATGTTAGGCCTACATAGTAAAATTTGAAGGGAAAAGTAAGAGAAAGGGGACTTCAAACCTTTGGTATTTTAGAATTTGAAGAATTATAATTTTGGAATTTGAAAGTTTTAAATTTTGGAAAATTGACATTCTTAATGTGTAGAAGGGGAAATATAAGTATAAGGGGAAAACATAATAAGAAAATAAAACAAAAACTTCAAAGAAAGGGAGAGAAAAGAAGCATAGAAAATGTGGAGTAAATGTTAGAAATCACCATTGAATGAAAAAAGGCAAATCTCAAATATTACCTATATTATGATGCTGTTTTATAAAGTTCCAAAGCAAGCAAAACCAAATGCATATAGTAAATAACACATTCGTGATAGAGGTGTTCTCATAAAGGAAGGGAATGATCAACACAAAAACAGAATCGTGGACTTC
Source organism: Ovis aries (assembly GCF_016772045.2). Lineage (NCBI taxonomy): Eukaryota > Metazoa > Chordata > Mammalia > Artiodactyla > Bovidae > Ovis > Ovis aries. Next base: position 15,277,663 of record NC_056077.1, on the reverse strand, counting down.
TGCATACAATTGGAATGGGGATGAGAGAGAAGATTAATATTCCGGAAGTCCTCGTAGTATTGATAATTTTAGTGAGCTAGGCAGTGATTTCATACCCTGCAAAGCACATCATTTTATTAATATGCTTTATAGCTTACATACCATATATATTCACTTGCTTCAAATATTGCATAAAAACCTAAAAATAAAATGAGTAAAACAATAGAAGAATAAGTTTCCTGAGGACAAGAACAAAACCAGGCCTTCCCTGTATCCCGTCTGTCGTGCACACAGTGGCCCTCAACAAATGTCTGCTTACGTTACATTCAGAGAAAATGCTGTTAGTGAATCACAAAAGAATGAGGAAAGGCAAGACTTCTTACAAGCAAATAGTGGAGAAGGAGAGAGTCTAAACTGTGTGATGAGACAGTATACAATACTATACAGTGGGCACGACACAGGTAATAGTAACAGAAAAATATATCAGTTTTTCAGCCCTGAATTATACTATGTCTGTGGCTTTGGGCAGAAAACATACCTGTAGCTACTCTGGGCTTCAGGTTGTTAAATCATGATGGATGATCCCATAAGGAACTAAACAAGATCAGTGGAATTCATTCATTCTTCTGGTGCCCTGGGAACTCTTTCATTTCCCCCAGCCCTGACTGCCTCCTCCCATTACTGGAGGCAGCAGTGGGTCCATACTACACAGACTAACAATGAAGTGGGAGAGAGACCTAGGACCACAAAGCTAGCATCCCAGGTCTAGACACAATAGTTAGAAAACAAGCATCTCTCACACGCAGTCCAAAAGAACAGCAGGGTGCTTGCGGGGCCTGGGGGTCAGGGGCACACTTAAGGATGAATCCTGCATCTGCAGCAGCAAGTGTCTGGGGATAGGTTAATTTCCCTGTGCATTTCATTAGGAAAATGGGAATGATAATGTGTAGTTCAAGGATTACTAGAAAAACATCTGCTTGTACTATGTCTAACACCTAATTTATATATATTAGATTTCTGTGACCCAGTGAACTGTAGCCTGCCAGGCTCCTCTGTCCATGGAATTCTCCAGACAAGAATACCAGAGTGAGAAGTCATTGCCTTCTCCGGGGATCTTTTCTAACACCGAATCAGTTCAGTTCAGTCGCTCAGTCGTGTCTGACTCTTTGCAACCCCATGAATCACAGCACGCCAGGCCTCCCTGTCCATCACCAACTACTGTAGTTCACTCAGACTCACGTCCATCGAGTCAGTATAGGCGCTCCCAAAACACAAGTTTCCTTTCCTTAGTAGGTTACCTGCTGCGCCTGCTGCTGCTGCTGCTACGTCGCTTCAGTTGTGTCCGACTCTGTGTGACCCCATAGATGGCAGCCCACCAGGCTCCGCCGTCCCAGGGATTCTCCAGGCAAGAACAATGGAGTGGGTTGCCATTTCCTTCTCCAATGCATGAAAGTGAAAAGTGAAAGTAAAGTCGCTCAGTAGTGTCTGACTCTTTAGTGACCCCGTGGACTGCAGCCCACCAGGCTCCTCCGTCCACGGGATTTTCCAGGCAAGGGTAGTGGTGTGGGGTGCCATTGCTTTCTTTGAGTAGGTTCCCTACATATCTTCATCTCTGACCCGAACTTCAAATAAAGAGCGCTCAATCACCAGTGACAGAGAAAAAATGCCATTTAAAACTACCACTGACTGCATTGCTTCTGCCCCTAAGGGGAAGATAGTATTTCTCTCCAGAAAAAAATTTATTTTCTTTAGCAAAGTACTTTGATAGGCAGCTTTGGTTATGAAATGTGAGGACCCCCCAGGGCAGAGTTAGAAGAAGACAGTGAAACAAGGCAGTAACTAAACAGCTCTGCATCACAAAAATGGACAGAAAAGCTGGGGCTGGGCAGCCTGCTAAGAAGTGGGGTGATGGGAGAAAACACATTGCAGCAGCAACCCCCACCTCTACCTGACAGTCCACCCCATCCTCTACCCGACGGTCCACCCCCATCCTCTACCCGACGGTCCACCCCATCCTCTACCCGACGGTCCACCCCCATCCTCTACCCGACGGTCCACCCCCATCCTCTACCCGACGGTCCACCCCACCTCTACCCGTCATCCTCTACCCGACGGTCCACCCCCATCCTCTACCCGTCATCCTCTACCCGACGGTCCACCCCACCTCTACCCGTCATCCTCTACCCGACGGTCCACCCCCATCCTCTACCCGACGGTCCACCCCCATCCTCTACCCGACGGTCCATCCCACCTCTACCCGACAGTCCACCCCATCCTCTACCCGACATCCACCCCATCCTCTTCCCCTGCTCTCTTTCTTTCAGTAGAAATTATCAGCGTCTTCCATACTGTGTATTCTACTTTTTGTGTCTTTATTATCTGTCTTCCCCCACTAGAATATAAGCTCCATGAGGGTACAATTTTTGTCCTTTTTATTCATTGCTGTTTCGAGCCCAAAAGAGAGTCTGGGAAATAAGAGGTATTCAACACATTTTTCTTCAATAAATGATTAAGAGGGGACTTTTGAGGAATTTTAAAGCAAAACAGCTGCAGCTGATCTGCAAATCGATGGAAATAAATGCTATTGCTTTACGTCTGAGTTTAGAGATTGTTTCCTGTGCAGCATTTTAGCAGCAACCACTGACTAATACAAATAACACCAACTGGGTTCAAACACGATTTAAAAAATCATATCAGATTGTGTGGTTGGCTGCGAATTTGGACTCAAACCAGCTTGGGTTTAATCCTGTCCCAGCATCTCAGAGCCTTCATTTCCTCCTCGGTACAGAGTAAACCCTTTATAAGGAGTAATCAAGTGGTATCTTCCTCACAGGTAACTCTGAGGATCAAATTATCACTTTTTCTCATAAGCATTCAATAAACTATAACCATTATTAATATCTGTTCAAACAATTCTGATACATGATGGATTCATATATCCATGTAAGGTAAGTCCCACTAAAAAGTGAACAGAAGATTTCTGTACAATATTTGAAATTAAAGATGTGGAACCCATGGTAATATTTTGCCCGGTAAGTTAACAAAATAAAATTAATTATAATGCTCAAAGCTAATGAAGTCAAATGTTTTTTCTCATTCACTGAAAATTGGTATGGCTTACCTTTTTATTAAGTATTAATAATAGGGCCACATTGCACTAAGAACCATGAAAATATGTAGATATTATCCTTGTATCTATCTTCTAGAATCTAAGCTAAGAAAATTATCATAAATAATTTAAACAAGATAGGAATACATATCATTAATGAAGTATAATTGGATGGAATTTTATTTCCAAATCAGAAACAGAAAGTCATCACAGAATGCCAGTCTCATCTAAATAACAAAAATTCAGATAAGCTACAAAATCAGTTTTTAAAACCTCTTCAGTGAGTTAAGCACACAGATAAACCTGAATGAAATAAATTTCAGAGAATATTACTTTAGAGAAGAGATTTACCACTGATCTTATCCCTGGTAGAAGTACAGGAAGAAGAATGGCAACAGAAAAGGTAAGGGAAAAAAATAGCCCAATTCCTACCAACCTGGATGGCCATTTATAAGCTGGCAGGACATTAGAATCCCAAAGAGTCCTAGTCACAAAGCAAAACCCATCTTTGAACACTTTCTCACAGGTCTTCACCACTACTCAGGGATTTGCTGCTGTTGTTTAATCGCTAAGTTTTGTCTGACTCTTTGTGACCCCATGAACTGCAGCATACCAGGCTCCCCTGTCCTTCATTATCTCCCAAAGTTTGCTCAAATTCATGTCCATTGAGTCATTGATACTACGTTATCATTGCCCCCTTCTCCCTTTGCCTTCAATCCTTCCCAGCATCAGGGTTTTTTCCAATGAGTTGGTTCTTCACATCAGGTAGCCAAAGTATCAAAGCTTCACCATTAGTTCTTCCAAAGACTATTCAAGGTTGATTTTCTTTAGGATTGGTTGGTTTGATCTCCTTGCAGCCCAAGGGACTCCCAAGAGTCTTCTCTAGCACCACAGTTTGAAAGCATCGGTTCTTTGTCGCTCAGCCATCTTTATGGTCAAACATTCACAGCTGTATTCAAGGATGGTAGACCAAAACTATGGGTGAGAAAAGAAGTGAGAGAGTTTCCCCTGAGAAGTGTGGAGCCTCCACTTTAAGTGAAAGACAGCTGCTCCCTGAAATGAGTCAAGAGTTAGGCAGGGCAGGAGAGCTGAGATAAATCCCCCAGAAGAATTCTGGACAGGCAGGGCAGCTGAGATGCTCCAGCAAGGCCTGGAGGAAGGGCAGGAGAACAAAGACAAGCTCCCTTCCAAGCATTCTGTACTTTGAAAGGGGTAGAAACATCCCCTTCAAAATACCCAGGGGCAGAGCATCAAGGCTAAAGCAGATTTTACAAAGTTCAGAAAGCAAGGACAGTGAGATCGAAGATCAAAGTGAGCTCCCCAATGGCCCAAAAAGCAGGTATGCAGGCTTTACAGCATGAGAAGTTTCTCTAGTCTCCAAAACTGGTGGCTCAGCCTTGAGTCACAGGCAGTTTCCTGGAATCTCATCAGTGCCCAGATCTCAGGACCTACTAGAGAGAAAGCTCTGATCCCACCATCAAAATATTTGCAATCAGTGGTAAGCTGAATAAAACTAAAGCTGCACTCAACTTTGAGATGAGCTCAACTACAGACCATTTGGATTCAACTCCCACCCTAATGGCCTGACATAAGACAAGGCGGGCTCTTTCTAGAAGTAAACTTTTTTTAACTGGAGTTTGTATTGCTTTTTCATACAAAATGCCCAGCATACAATCAAACATTAAAAGATGCATTCATAATTGAAAAAATATGTGAAATAATCAATAGAAATAGAACTAGAAGTGATCCAGATGTTGAAATTATTACACAGGGGCTTAAAAAGAAAAAACTATGATAAAACGATTTTTAAAAGTTGATTGAAAAGTTAGACAATATGCAGAAAGAGTAAATTTGTTGGATAGTAAATTCCAACAAAGATATGTCCCTCAGAAAATGTTAGAAATGATACATGGAAACCAGATGGAATAATTAGAAACAAAAAATACAGCACTAGAAATGAATAATTTGCTAAATGTTATTCATTTGTTAAATTGTTTTTTCTATTAAACTAGAAATAAACAGAGGAAAAGTATCAGTGAATTAAAGAGCAGATCAATAGATTAATCAAATTGAATCACCAAAAAAAAATGAAAAAAATCAGAATACTTAACATCTATTACATCAGTGTGGTTAACCTGGTATTAACTGATGTGAAGAAGTCTCAGATAGAGAAGAGAAAAATGGGAGCAAGTTATATATCTGAAGTATAACAAATAGCTGAATCATTTCGAAATAGATGAAATACATAAATCCATAGATCTAACAAGTCAGCAAATCCCAAGCAAGGTATATATAAAGAAAATCACACCAAATACATTATAGTCAAAATTATGAAAACCACAGATAAAGAGTAAGCCTAAAAAGAGCAAAAGAGCAAAATGGCACATTCTATAAAGGAAGGGAAAGCAAATGATGGCTGACTTCTTATCAAAAGCTATAATACAGAAGCTTGAGAACAATTAAATGGTGTCTTTAAAGTACTAAAAGAGGGACTTCCCTGATGGTCCAGTGGTTAAGAATCTGTCCTCCAATTCAGGGGACATGAGTTCAGGCCCTGGTAAGGTAACTAAGATCCCACATGCTGTGGGGCAACTAAGCCCAAACCTGGCAACTGCTGAGCCCACAAGCTGCAACTACTGAGCCAGCCAGCTGCAATTATTGAGCCTGTCCTCTCTGGAGCCTGCACACCACAACTAGAGAGAAGCCTGTGCACCAAAAATGAAGAGCTTGCCTCTCACAACAGGATCCCACATGCCACAACCAATATCCCACAAGCTGCAGCTAAGACTCAGTGCGGCCAAAAATAAATACATATTTTTTAAAGTACTAAAAGAAAAAAAAATGGAAGCAGAGAATTTTATATCTAGCAAAAATAACCTTCAAAACAGATGAAATAAAGACACACTCAGAGACCCAAAACCTGAGAGATTTGATGAAAGATGTTCTTCATGCTGAAGGGAGATTATACCAGGTGGAATCCCAGATTTCAAGAAAGAATAAAGAGCATCACAAAGGTTAAATATTTGTATAAATGGGAAAGACCTTTTTCAGACCTTTATTTTTATATCTATATTTTCTCAAGTTTTTTAAACGACTATTGACTATATGGAGAAGGAAATGGCAACCCACTCCAGTATTCTTGCCTGGAGAATCCTGTGGACAGAGGAGCCTGGTGTCTCCATGCTGTCCATGGGGTCGCACAGAGTCAGACATGACTGAAGCAACTTGGCAGCAGCAGCATTGACTATACAGATCAAAAACAATTAAAATGTATTATTACATTTAGAGTGAGTTATAGCTATAAAATAGGAGAAAACAAGAGCCCAAAGACCAGAACTGGACATAGTGTAATTATACAGTAGTATGGTTTTAGCATGGTTTCACTGTTTGTGAAGTAGTTAAATATCATTTGACAGTGAACTGTGAAGATGTACATTATAACCTCTACAGAAAAATCACTTTGCTGACAAAGCTCTGTGTAGTCAGAGTTATGGTTTTCCCAGTAGACATATACAGATGTGAGAGCTGGACCATAAAGAAGGCTGAGCATCAAAGAATTAATGCTTTCAAACTGTGGTGCTAGAGAAGACTCTTGAGAACCTCTTAAACAGCAAGATCAAATCAGTCAATCCTAAAGGAAATCAACCCTAAATATTCATTGGAAGGACTGATCCTGAAGCTCTAACACTTTGGCCATCTGATGTAAAGAGCAGACTTATTGGAAAAGACCCTGATGCTGGGAAAGAGAAAGGCATAAGGAGAAAGGGACGACACAGGGTGAGACGGCTGGATGGGATTATCAGCTCAATGGACATGACTTTGAGCAAAATCAAGGAGATAGTGAAGGACAGAGAAGCCTGGCATGCTACAGTCCATGAGGTCAGAGAGTCAAATGTGCCTGAGCAACTGAACATCGACAGCAACTTTATAAAAGTTAAAAGTGGTATAACATAACCATCCACACAGAAGATAAAATGTAGTATTAAAATTTTTTAAAGATCCCTAAAAATGTAATGGAACAACAGACTGGTTCAAACGGGGAAAGGAGTGTGTCAAGGCTATATATTGCCACCCTGCTTATTTAACTTATGTGCAGAGCACATCACACAAAATGCCAGGCTGGATGAAGCACAAGCTGGAATCAAGATTGCCAGGAGAAATATCAATAACCTCAGATATTCAGATAACACCATCTTTAGGGAAGAAAGTGAAAAGGAACTAAAGAACCTCTTGATGAAGGTGAAAGAGGAAAGTGAAAAAGCTGGCTTAAAACTCAACATTCAAAAAACTAAAATCATGGCATCTGGTCGTATCACTTCACAGCAAATAGACGGGGAAACAATGCAAACAGTGACAGACTATTTTCTTGGGCTCCAAAATCACTGAGAACAGTGACTACAGCCATGAAATTAAAAGATGCTTGCTCTTTGGAAGAAAAGCTATGAAAACCTAGAGAGCATACGAAAAAGCAGAGACATTACTTTGCCGACAAAGGTCTGTGTAGTCAAAGTTATGGTTTTTCAGTAGTCATGTATGGATATGAGAACTGGACCATAAAGAAGACTGAGTGCCAAAGAGTTGATGCTTTTGAACTGTGGTGTTAGAGAAGACACTTGACAGTGCCTTGGACTGCAGGGAGATCAAACCAGTCAGTCCTAAAGGAAATCAATCCTGAATATTCACTGGACGGACTCATGCTGAAGCTGAAGCTCCAATACTTTGGCCACCAGATGTGAAGAGCCAACTCATTAGAAAAGACCCTGGGAAAGCTTGAAGGCAGGAGGAGAAGATGATGACAGAGGATGAGATGGTTGGATGGCATCATTGAGTTTGTGTTTGAGCAAGCTCATCATTGACATGAATTTGAGCAAACTCGAGGAGATAGTGAAGGACAGGGAAGCCTGGCATGCTGCAGTCCATGGTGTTGGAAAGAGTCGGACATGACTGAGCAACTGAATAACAACAGAAAAAAATGTAATGTTAAAAATATACAATTTTCCCAAAAGAAGATAAACATGAACAAAGAAGTCAAGAACAACTAAAATACACATAAAGCAAATACCGAGATGGAGACATAAACTAACCATCTCACTAACTGCACTAAATGCACAATGATGGACTAAACGCTGTAATCAAGGGCAGAGATTGCCAAACGAGATATAAAAAGCAAGATAAAATAAACTGTTTTCAAGAAACACTTATTATAGAGATGCAGACAGGTAGAAAGTAAAAGAATGAAAAATACCATGAAACATTAAAATGAAGAAATACGGCCAGTTATGCTAATATGTTAATATCATTATTAACATATTATACTATCATTAACTACGTTCATATCAAACAAAGTAGCCTTTAAGACAAAGACTATTACTCGAAATTCACAAGGATATCTCAAAAGAATGAAAGGATCAATCCGTCAAGACAAAACAATGAAAAACACACATATGCACCTAACAATAGGGTTCTATGACTCATGAAGGGAAAAAAATGACAGAAATGAAAAGAGAAATAAGCAAATCTGTAATCATAGTTGGAGATTACACCTTCTCTCAGTAATTGATAGAACAACAGACAAAATACTCAGTAAAGACATGACAATTTGAACAACTCTATCAACCAAATTAACATAGTGTTATAGGATACTACAGAAAACTCATTCTTCTCAGGGGCACATGGAGCATGCAGCAAAATGACCCTACTCTGAGTCATATAAAATTTCAAATAATATCAAAGAATGAAATCATACAGAAGAATATGGTAGAATGAAAGTAGAAATCATTAACAGGGAGCTATCTAGAAAGCCCCAAAGTATTGGGAAATGAAACAACACTTTCCTAAATAACCCATGAATTAAAAAAAGAAATCACATAAAAAATTAGAAAATATTTTGAACTGAATTATAATGAAAACATAATATATCAAAATTTGTGGGGTAAAGCTAAATCAGTGCTTAAAAGGAAACTAATCTCAAAAATATATAAGCAACTCCTGCAGCTCAATTCCAGAAAAATAAACAACCCAATCAAAAAATGGGCCAAAGAACTAAAGAGACATTTCTCCAAAGAAGACATACAGATGGCTAACAAACACATGAAAAGATGCTCAACATCACTCATCATCAGAGAAATGCAAATCAAAATCACATTGAGATGCCATTTCATGCCAGTCAGAATGGCTGCTATCCAAAAGTTTACAAGCAATAAATGCTGGAGAGGGTGTGGAGAAAAGGGAACCCTCTTACACTGTTGGTGGGAACGCAAACTAGTACAGCCACTATGAAGAACAGTGTGGAGATTCCTTAAAAAACTGGAAACAGAACTGCCATATGACCCAGCAATCCCAGTGCTGGGCATACACACCAAGAAAACCAGAATTGAAAGAGACATGTGTACTCCAATGTTCATCGCAGCACTGTTTATAATAGCCAGGACATGGAAGCAACCTAGATGTCCATCAGCAGATGAATGGCTAAGCAAGCTGTCATACATATACAAGATGGAATATTACTCAGCCATTAAAAAGAATACATTTGAATCAGTTCTAATGAGGTGGATGAAATTGGAGCCTATTATACAAAGTGAAGTAAGCCAGAAAGAAAAACATCACAGTATACTAACGCATATATATGGAATTTAGAAAGATGGTAATGATAGCTCTGTATGCGAGATAGCAAAAGAGACACAGATGTATAGAACAGTCTTTTGGACTCTGTGCGAGAGGGAGAGGGTGGGATGATTTAGGAGAATGGCATTGAAACATGTATACTATCATATATGAAACAAATCTCCAGTCCAGGTTCGATGCATGATACAGGATGCTCAGGGCTGGTGCACTGGGACAACCCAGAGGGATGGTACAGGGAGGGAGGAGGGAGGGGGGTTCAGGATGGGGAACACGTGTATACCTGTGGCAGATTCATGTTGATGTATGGCAAAACCAATACATTATCATAAAGTAATTAGCCTCCAATTAAAATAAACAAATTTATATTAAAAACAATAAAATAAATAAATACTTATAGAAGTACAGACTAGTAGTTTCCAAGGGGAAAGGGGTTGGGGGAGGGACGGAGTGGGAGCTTGGGGCTAGTAGATGTAAGCTCTTTATATATAATAGATAAACAACAAGGTCCTACTGTATAGCACAGAGAACTATATTCAGTATTCTATGACAAACCATAATGGAAAAGAATATTTTTAAAAGAATGTGCACATGTATACATATATGTGGGGGTGTGTGTGTGTGTGTGTATATATAGCTGAATCACTTTGCTGTATAGCAGCAATTACCACAACATTGTAAATCAACTAGTCTTCAATTTTTAAGTTAAAATAAATAAAGAAGTATGAAAGAAAGGTATGAAATTGATTATCTATGCTTCAATCCTAAGTAAGTGAAAGAACCTAAAGTAAATAAAAGAAAGAAAATACTAAAGCGTAAATTAAAAGTCTTGACAATAATCAAGGGGAAAAGAGAAAACACAAATTATCAACATCAAGAATGAAAACAGAACATCAGTACAGATTCCCAGAGATATTTAAAAAGATAAATCTTAAAACTACATTATGACAATATTTCAACAGCTAATATGAATTAAATGAAACTACAAATTACCAATCCTATAAACAAAGGAAATAACTACCTATTAAAGAAATTGAATTTATTTAAAAAAAAAAAACTTTTTCACACACACACACACAAAACTTTCAAGTACATGTGATTCACTAGTGAAATCTACAAAGATTTAAGAGAGAAATAATATCAATTCTGCAGAAACTCAGAAAATGGAGGAGGAGGTACCATTTCTCAACTTAATCTACAAGGCCAGCATAACCATGATACCAAAGTCTGACAAAGGTATTATAGGGGGAAAAAAATAACAGATCAGTATCTCATGGAAATAGACATAGATGCAAAAAAAATTTAAGCAAAATGTTAGCAACTGGAATCCAGCAGTATATAGAAAGGTTAATATATCACGAACAAGCAACTTTTATTCCAAGAAAACAAGGTTAGTTATGAAAATCAATGTAATTTTTCACACTAATAGAATAAGAGAGATATTATTTGATTATCTCAAAATATGCAGAAAAAGCATTTAATGAAAATCACTAATTTTTTTTTAATACTACTTTTCTTTATTTTAAATTTATTTTTGGCTGCGCTGAGTCTTCGTTGCCTTTGTGTGGGCTTTCTCTATCTGCAGTGAGTGGAGGGTACTCGCCCTTGCAGTGCACGGGTTTCTCATTGCAGTGGCCTCTTTTGTGGAGGAGCTCTAGGGTGTGCAGGCTTCAACAGTGGCGGCACACAGGCTCAGCAGCTGTGGCCTGTGGGCCCTAGAGGATGTGGGCTTCAGGTGGTGCCGGGGTCCAGCCCCGGTGGATCCAGGGAATTCAAAGGGTGGACGGCGTTGGCGAGGAAAGATTTATTTATTTATTAACAGAAGATTAGATTAGGAAGAAATAGTGTAGTAGGAAAATTAAGTGGAGAAAGAGGGCTGAATAACTTGGATTACGTGGAAGACCAATAAAATTCCAGACAAGGAATTTGCACCATCTACATTGGGCCACCAGCGCTCGCTTGAATATCTAAGGGTGCCTCGCCTTGGGCTCCCTTTCGCGCGGGTCTTAACAGCCAGGGCAAGTAAGTAGACTTGGTGAGCCTTTGCGCCCCAGATGGGAATTCAGCCTGAAGTTAAAGTAAAGAGGAAAAGAGAGAGACACGGGGAAAACCAGTCCAGCGGCTGGCTCCATCCTCTATTGTTCAGAAGGCCTTTTATACTTTTGATAAAACATGGAGATCAATGGGTAACACAAAGTTATGCAGCGTTAGCAGTCCAGACTCTTATCAAAACCAGGCTTTTCTCTCTGCATACCTAACTGTAGAGACAAGTCTTAGGTAATTTACATCATCTTCCAGCCAAAAGGGCCAATTAACATTTTACAGCCTTTTTTCTGATAAGGGTTTGTCAACCAGAAGACTTATTTGTGTTGATCTTCCCAAGGTCTGGTGCCACTCTCAGAAAGCACTAAATAAAGTTACATTCTTACACAGCAAAGATACAGCAACTTATAACAAGTAGAGGGAGTACAGTGATTTACAGCAAAAGAGAAGCAATTAACTCAAAAGTCTAGTGTTGCTAACATCAAAACTACTATGTATCTTTTTCTACATCCTGCTTACATTGAGTAACATCCTTCCAGGTGCCTAAAAGATAAAGAATACGGAGGCCTGGCAGCAGTCATGAGTCAACAGTGAAAACCCTCTACCAATATAATTTTTAACTCTTTAGAAAAGGTTCTGTATCTTTAAGATGCTTTCAAGCTTTGTGCCTCTCGTTGGGGGGCTGTAAGCAATTCACAAGCTGTAAGAGGTCCAGGGAACCTGTTAGGCAAGCTAGAGAGCAATCAGAGGGGGTTTAACTGAAACATCCCTTTCAAATGCAGAAGACTAAAGCCCTGAGTTGACTTTTTCCAGAGAATATTAGAAAAGTGGAAAAGCAGAGCAGATTCTTATTTTTGGGGGGTGGATGCTCAGGAAATTCCAGGAGGAAAACCTGAGGTCTGATTAGCCTTGCCATCAGAGCTCTTGCCGCATGACCTTGTCACAGGTGGAATTCCTCACGCTGGCTCCCAGCAAGGTGGCATGCAGGTTAAGTAGCTGTGGCACATGGACTTAGCTGCTCAGTGGCACGTGCAGTCTTCCCAGACCAGGGATCAAACCCATGTTCCCTGCTTTGACAGGGAGACTCCTATCCAATGCACCAGCAGGGAAGTCCAAAAATCACAAATCTTTTATGACAAAGACACTTAATAACTAGGAATAGACACCAATGTCTTCAATGTGATAAAGTATACCTATCAGAGTAACTGAAAAATGTAGGGTTAACATAATAATTTATGGAAAACATTAAACCTTTTTCTGCTAATATCAGAAACAAGGCAAGGATGACCACTCTCAACATTGTTTTATATTCACAAAATATTTCTCTATATATGTTCAGTATTTACTAAAGTCCATAGCTAGGACACAAGGCAAGGAAAAAAATAATAAAAGGCAAGAAGTTTGAAAAGAAATAAACTGCTATTATTTACATAAATAGTTCCTTAAAACCTGGAAGCATAACTAATGACCCAAAATAGTGGATCCTTTGAATAAATTTTGGTGAATCCATTCAATAGACTATTTTATAGTCATTTGGAATGATATTCTATAAAGAGTGCTAATAAAATGAGAAAATGTTTGCTGCACCAGCTGTGAAAGACATCCTAGTGGAATTCTGGGGAAATAGGCATTCGTAATTAGATGATCTTAAGGAATTTTGTTTAACTTTGTTAGGAGTGATGTGATATGTGGTTATATGGAAATTTTCATTTTAGAAAATGCATTGTCAATAATTTGGGGCAAAGTTCTTCAACCTCAGCACTAACTGAGCAAAAGATAATTCTCTATTGGGGTGGGGGTGGGGTAGAGATTCTCCTGTGCACTGAAGGACGTTGAGTGGTAACCCTGCTCTACCCACTATATAAGCACTCCTTTTGTGACAACCAAGAGTCTCCAGACATTGCCAAATACTCCCTGAGGGGGTCAAAATCACTCTCAGTTGAGAACCACTAATTTAAGGTTAAATACCATGAAGTGTGTTATTTTATTTAATTTAAAACATCTTAGAAAAAAATACACGCAAACAAAAGAAATATGGGAAATATTAAGTGCTAACTCTAAAGAATGAATATGTGGTGGTTTATTATACTGGTTTATCTTCTTTTCTGTGTGTTTGAAAGTTTCATAATAAATCAAAATAATAGTTTTATTCCAGAGGTGAAAAATGCAGTACTCACAATTGTATATGCACTAAGATTACAAATATGTAAAACCATGTACAGCGAAATACTCAAAGAAATGTATCAAAGAGTTCATGGATGTGTTAGAGGGTGGTTCATGGCTGATTTCCTTTCCTGGATTTTAAAATAATCTATAATTATATGCTTTTAGATTGAAAAATGGACAGATCTAAGAGTGCTGAAATGTAATATTATTAATCATTCGCAGTCTAATATTAGAGAATTAGCAGTAAACACAGCAGGGACAGAAAACTTTCCGACTTGGAATCTCTCCTCCCTCAGTGCAGAGAAAGCATCTTAAAGGCAGAACGGCTTTGAATGGGCATATATCTGCATAATGACTTTCCTTTGTTCTTGCTTTGCCGGCTAATTGAGTAACTTGTTAAACAAACATGCCTTCAGACTTCACACCAGATTAGAGCCCTTTGTAAATAAAATTATAGCTGGGAATATGCTTCCCCTAACTGGTAAATAAATTTAAGAATTCAGAGACTTCGCATTGCATGCCAAGATGTCTAAGTCAATCTCAAATTCTTCCACACTTATGAATAAATGCCAAGGATCATCAAATACCAAGAGTCCCTGAAGCAAAACAAGTCCACCTCACTCTCTCTCTTTTTAAAATTTATTTATTTTTAATTGAAAGGTAATTGCTTTACAATATTGTGTTGGTTTCTGCCATACATGAACCTGAATCAGCCAAAAGTATACATATGTCCTCTCCCTCTTGAACCTCCCTCCCACTTCCAACCCCTTCCCACCGCGCTAGGTTGTTACAGAGGCCTGGTTTGAGCTCCCTGAGTCATATAGCAAATTCTCATTGGAATTCCCTTCTATTTTACATATGGTAATATATACGTTTGAGATCCCTCCAATGAAAATGCTCCACCTACAAAGCAGTTCCTTTCCCTCCTACCACATTACGTATAAATGAATGGTCACTGACGTCATGCTTGGTGGGATATTGTGTGGTTTCTATGACAACAAGGACAATAAAATCTCAGGATTCTGCGGCAGAGTCTTTTTCTCTTGAGTTCGTGCATTTATACAAGTCTCCGTTTAGCATGAGTGCTTCCTAGGGTGCCAGGCCTTTTATAATCACTGGCATTACAAGAGAACAGAACAAAAATCCTTGTCCTCACAGAGCTTCCTTTTTAGTGTATTCTTATTTTCATTTTCCCAAGATCTAGGAAAACACACAACTTTCAGCGGATGAATCTTCAGTATCTCTAATCAAGAGTGCACAGTTGTTTGGACATGTATTCATTCCTCCCATAAGGGTAAAAATCTTCATCTGATCTGGTACTCATCACACAGTGAAAGTCTTGGACCATTTTAGAAGCTGGCCGAGAAGTGTCCTTGAATCGTTCAGATCAGAATGCTGTCTGCCGATGAGATGAGGAGGCTGAACATGGTCAGATTGAGATGGGAAAGGGGCTGACTGCTCTGAGGGACAAATGTTCCCCCCTGTGATGTCTTCTCTCTGGACAGCCACCTCCTTCCCCACAAAGCAAGGTCAAGAAAATAGGAAATGGGATCAGAGGAGACTTCCAGACAGGCTGCCTCAGTTCAAATAAAAGCTCTGCCACTTACTAGCTGTGTTTCACTGAACAAGGTTCTCAACTTTCTTATCTGCATTTCCTCATCCACCAAATGAGGATAGCAAGAGTACTTCACAGAATTATCCTGAGGTGTGTGGAATGTTTCATGGGAAGCAGTAGTAACCACAGTGCCTGTCACAGAGTTAACACTAAATAAATGTTAGCTATTCCCTGCTAATATAGAATAGTTTATATAATATATAACATGATGCTGGCTAGTTAAGAGTCTTTATGATCTTAAGCCCAGTTACATATTGAGCACCCACAATCGTCAGGCACCAGGCTAACTGCTTTCTATATGCTCTCCTTTCATCCTTCCGGCAGCCTATGATGGAATTATTATCATCTCTATTTTATAGGTGAGAATACTGGTCTCACAGAGGTGAAGCATTCTGCCTAAGGCCACAAAGCCGTGAGTAGCAGAGTCAAGATTCAAGCCTGGACCCATCTTACTTGACATTCCGTGCTCTCTCTGCAACATAATCCAGCTTCCCCATCTCCTGTCTTTCCAACGACATTGTTACCTCCAAGCCTTTGTCTTGCTGTGTTCTTTAAACATGTCATTCAAACATAAATATATAATGTTAATATATATAATAACTGGCAACCAGCAGGCTGCTAAAAACAAAATTATCATAGACTGGGTGGCTTATAAGCAACAGAAATGTATTGCTCACAGTTCCAGAGACTGGAAAGTACAAGATCAAGGCGCTGGCAGATTTGGTGAAAGCCTGCTTCCTGGCTCATACTGGCCATCTTCTCTACGTGTCCTCACAAGGTGGAAGAGAGTTCTTTGAGGCCCTCATCTCACAAGAACACCAATCCCATTCATGAAGACTCCACTTTCATGATTTAATCATCTCCCAAAGGCCCCACCTTCAAAGTATCCTAATATACTGTTGCCTAATAATAACATCATCATCTCCATTATTGTTACCACTTATTAAAAGTAACAATGTGCCCCATAAAAAGATGCACAACATAACTAATTATTAGAGAAATGCAAATCAAAACTACAGTGAGGTAATACTTCGCACCAGTCAGAATGGCCGTCATTGAAAAGTCTACAAATAAGAGCTGGAGAGGGTGTAGAGAAAAGGGAACCTTCCTACACGGTTAGTGGGAATGTAAATTGGTGCAGCCACTACGGAAGACAGTATGGAGGTTTCTTTAAAAACTAAAAATAGAGCTACCATATGATTCTACAATCCCACTCTTGGACATATATTCGTAAAAGATAAAAACTCTAATGAAAAAGAGACATATATGCCACAGAAGCACTGTTTACACTAGCCACATCATGGAAGCAACCTAAATATCCATGAACAGAGAAACAGATAAAGAAGATACCATGGAATATTAGCCATAAAGAAGAATGAAGCAATACCATTTGCAGCAACGTGGATAGATCGAGAGATTTTTATACCAAGAGAAGTAAGTCAGACAAAGACAAATATCATATAATATCACTTTTATGTGAAATCTAAAATATGATACAAATGAACTTATTTACAAAATAGAATCACAGACAGAAAACAAATTTATGGTTACCAAAGGGGAAAGAGGGGGAAAAGTAGGAGTTTGGAATTAGCAGATACACACTACTATATATAATATAGATAAAGAACAAGGACCTAGCGTATAGCAAAGGGAATTATGTTTTATATCTTGTAATAAATTATAAGGGAAAAGAACATGAAACAGGATGTATATATATATATATATATACACACACACACACACAACTGAATCACTTTGCTGTACACCTGAAACGAAATCAATTGTACTTCAACTGAAAAAAAAATCTTACTATGTGCCAGGACCTAAACTCAACCCTGTAAACATTGAATCATCTCAAGCAACTATATGAGGTACAGACGATCATTACCCGCTTTCATGGATGAAGAAAATGAAGTTCGGAGAAAGGATGTAATATGCCCAAGGTCACATGGCTAGTATGTGGCAAACCCAGAATTTGAACTTGGGTCTCTCTGGATCCAAGGCCTGTATTTTGACTCCGTGGCTTCTTGCCTCCATCCAGTTTAACAGTCTTTCTCCTGTGATCCCTGCCCCTTCCACAAATCCCATTTAGAAGTTCCCCTCTAAGCGCTGCCAACTTCCACCAGGCCTGGCCCTCACTCATTTCCAATCACCCTTTCTCCACCATAGCTTTAGAAATGAACTGTTACTAATGGCTAGTCATATGTCAGCCTAATGAATGGGATGCAGACTTCCATTAAAATAATGAAATTAGTGAGTTTTGAATTTGGTTACATTGCACGGCACACAGCCTCAAGTAATTACCAACCCATGCTCTTTCCCTCGAATTAAAGTCAGTTTATTTGTTTAAGGTCTTTAGCTGGGCCATCTCTATTAAGCGCACATCATCTATTTGGGGATGGACTTTTTTTTTTTTTTTTGGCTTGTTTGTTTAAATGATGTTCAGGCTGTTCCCATGATTAATAAAGTTGTAAATACAGCCAGCAGCAGCTTCCAAACCATGTGTAAAAGCAAAGAACATTAAGTCAAAGAATAATTCTTTAGGGAGTTGGGTTTTGTGTGTTTGGGGTTGTTTTTTTTTTTTTTCCCTCCAAAGGATGGAAACAACAAGAAAGAAGGTCTTTGAGCTCCAGGAACTCCAATTATGCTGACATTTCTGCAGCAGAAATACACCAAGATCCATTTTGCAGGAACTCAGTGAACTAGCTAATCAGATTTCCTTGGATAATTTGCTCCAAAGGTCAGCTGCCTTAAAAAGCACCCAGTGCCTCATTATTCGGTGGAGCAGGCTGCACACAGGCTAGGATTTGGAACTCAGACTCCCATGGCAAGGAAGTAAATCTGAAAGATTTTAGCACAGATCTTGCTACCTCGGCCTTGACCAAAGTCTCATCCAACTCTGTGAAGAGACTACAGACAAAATCACCTCCAGAAAGAGCGCCTGGCTTTGCCAGATTTCCATCTCCAAGGTGCATCTCTCCTGTGTTCCGGGGCAGCACGGATGGCGGGCTAATCTGAAATGTCCACGCTGCTGGTACATTTCAGGACAGGCTTTTATCCATGTGATGAGTGAAGGGGGCCAAACTCTCGTTAAAATCACCAAGTCTGAATCTACAAAACACCTGTCTAGCACTCCTCAAAATGATTGAGATCTTGAAAAACAAGGGAAGGCTAAGCGTCAAAGACCAGAGGAAATTAAGGAGACATGAGATTAAATGCAACGTGGGGCTCTGGACTGAATCTTGGACAGGAAAAGGACATCAGTGGAAGAACTGGTAAAAGCCAAATGCAATCTGGAATTTAGGTAATAGTTAAATTTCTATGTTGCTGTCTTTGTTGGGACAAATGGACCACAGTAACATAAGACGATAACATTAGGGGAACTCTCTGTATTATAGCAACTTCTCTATAAATCTGAAATTATTTCAAAATTAGAAAAATACTTTTTAAACTTTCTATGCCATAAAAATTCCACTGTGAGAACAAACTAATACTTAGCAGTGGGCAAAGGGGAAGAGGGAAGGACAACATTAGGATTAAGAGGTACAAACTATTATTAGATATAAAATAAGTCACAAGGATATATTGTACAACATGGGAAATATAGTTACTGTTTTATATTAACTATAAATGGAGTATGGCCTTTACAAATTGTGAACCAATGTATTATATATCTATAACTTCTGTAATGCTGTATAACAAATATACTTTAATAAAAATTTGATTATTATAAAATATTAGAAAAAAGACAGGATGAGATGGTTGAATGGCATCACCGACTCAATGGACATGAGTCTGAGTAAACTCCCGGAGTTGCTAATGGACAGGGAGGGCTGACGTGCTGCAGTCCATGGGGTCACAAAGAGTCGGACATGACTAAGCAACTGAACTGAACTGAACTGAAAGTATTTTTAAAGTCCATTGTGTTTTATGTATAGCTTAATGAAAATAATTAAGTTTAAGTTTATTCTATAATAAAGTTGACACAGTAAACTAAAAACAAAATAAAGCTCCAAGTCCAGAGAGGAGGTCAGAGGCAGGCTTATGATTACTTTTTAAAAAAAGCTCATTTAAAATCCCAACAAAGGGGGCTTCCTCGAGAGCTCAGTGGTAAAGAATCCATCTGCAATGCAGGAGACGTGGGTTTAATCTCTGGGTTGGGAAGATTTCCTAGAGGAGGAAATGGCAACCCACTCCAGTATCCTTACCTGGGAAATCCCATGGACAGAGGAACCTGGCAGGCAACAGTCCACGCGGTCGCAAAGAGCTGGACATGACTGAGTGAGCGAGCAAGATGCTATAGGTTACAGATTGAACATACAATCAAGGCATTAAACTGAATTATTTTATAATAAAAAATAAAATCCCAACAAAGACATAAAGAAACAATACAAGTAAACTAAAATTAAATTAAAATGCAGTGGCTGTTCTCCCTCTACCAACTGGGACAGGGACGCCCTTGCCAAAGAAGCTGGCTTCCTCAGTGTCTGCTTATGACTCCCAAAAAGTCTCCCGACACTGAGGGATTTCTGTGTGACAAGAAAAGCCACAAGAGTGACCATTGCTGGCTCAGGGCCCACCCACACAGATTTAAAAGACCCCCACCCCAGCTCTCACCCTCTGACCCCTGCCCTCCCCTGTGAGCTACTTCATGGAAAGAGACAGCAGCAGCAAGTTGGCAGCAAGAGAGCCAACGTGTGCTCCATCAAGTGACCTGAGGCTGGGTGCTGGTCTTAAGGAGTCACAGAGAACTTGTAGGAAGGGTGTCTGAGCTGAGTCTTGAAGGAAGAACGGGGGAGTGCTGGATGAAAAAAGAGTAGAGGATTCCAGTGCACGCCAAGGTATCAAATCGTAGAACACTGATGTACACAGAGAAGCGAACAAAACTGAGGTAGGAGGAGTTAGAAAGGGTCCCCTGTAGAAGGTGTCTCAGTCAGTTCAGGCTGTGTAACAAATATACCGTAGACTGGGTGACTTACGCTGCAAACATTTATCACTTACAGTTCTGGAGACTGGAAAGTCCAAGATCCGGGTCCAGCACATTTGGTGTCTGATGGGGACCCACTTCCTGATTCACAGACACCCTTCTTCTCATTGTGTCCCCACATGGAGGAAGGGGCAAGAGGGCTCTCTGAGCCCTCTTTTCAGTTCAGTTCAGTAGCTCAGTCATGTCTGACTCTTTGCCACCCCATGGACTGCAGCATGCCAGGCCTCCCTGTTCATCGCCAGCTCCCAGAGCTTATTCAAACTCATGTCCATCAAGTTAGTGATGCCATCCAACCAGTTCATCCTCTGTCATCCCCTTCTCCTCCTGCCTTCAATCTTTTCCAGTATCGGGGTCTTTTCCAATGAGTCAGCTCTTCGCATCAGGCGGCCCAAATATTGGAGTTTCAGCTTCAACATCACTCCTTCCATTGAAAACCCAGGACTGATCTCCTTTAGGATGGACTGGTTGGATCTCCTTGCAGTCCAAGGGACTCTCAAGAATCTCCTCCAACACCAGGGTACTAATCCCATTAGTGGGGGCTCTACTCATGATCTAATCACCTCCCAAAGTCCCCACACATCACACAGGGGATTAGGCTTCAATATATGAATTTTAGAGGGACACAAACATTTATTCCATAGCGTAGGTTTTGTATGCTAAAGAATTTAACTTTATCCTGAAGGTGATGGGAATATTTCTTTAGTCTTTATTGAATTTGTTAAAATATTGCTTCTGTAGATTATGTTCTGGTTTTTTGGCCACAAGGTATATGGGATCTTTGCTCCCTGACCGGGGATCGAACCCTCCTCACCCCCTGCATTGGAAAGTGAAGCCTTAACCACTGCACCACCAGTGAAGCGCTGGTGATGAGGGCTTTCAAGCACAGGGCTGAAATGGCAACCTGAGCATTTTAGAAATATTCAACAGATGCAGCCGGAAAGGTGGGTGGAAGGTGAGGTTGTCAGCAGTGAGGCCATGATCCAGGCCAGAAGTGTGAACACCCTGCCCAGAGGCAGTGGTGTAGATTTCTCCCAGGCTGGCACAGGAATGCTGCAGGGAATGAGGGCCGTTGCCATGAAGACAACTGACGTTACTGTCTCTTCAGCAGTTTGGTAGCTCAGCCCCCATCTCCACTCAAACTGGAAGATATCCTCTGCCATCCCTAAATTCCATACTCCAAGTCTCTGCCCTGCATTACACACCTTTTGCAGCCAACCCTCTGTCTCCACATTACACTGTATCTTAAATCATCAACTTAGGTTAGATTTCCAGTTTCTTGTATAAAACAAACATACAAGGATCTCACATGTACTTAATAATGTTGACGGCAGAATCATGATGTCAGCACTGATTGTATGTGGGAATCAGGCTGCCTTTACTCTGCCAAGGAGGATACAGTAATCCTCATTTCACAGATAGGAGAACTGAGGCTCCAAGAAGTTAAGTAACCTCGTCATACAGCTCTTAATGAGGGCTGGATCCAAGAATGCCTGCCTCCAATCACCCTTTCCATAGCACCTCGTGCGCTCACGTTTCATTTCTCTTCACTCACTTACTGCAGTCTCCCTCCCCCTCAGAATCAAACCCAAAACCATGTGGCCTAACCAGAGTAAAATCTGAATAATTACATGTAGCTGTTTTCTAAAATGCCCACTGTTCCCTGGCAGATCTCTGACAGCCCAACCCTATGACTGTGGTGTGGCGAGTTAAACAGCAAGACCAGTGACTCCACGTCTCTTTCCCACCAGATCAGTGGAACAAAGCAGTCTGCCATCTAAAAGCAAATAATGGCTGCCTCTTCCTCATTCCTGAATTTAAAAAGCATGTAGATGAATCAACGGACACATGGATAGATGGATGGATAGATGAATGGATGGTTTGATGGATGAATAGACTGATGGATAAACGTCAAACAGATGCATGGATACGCATTTTCAAATGTAGACTGTTTCTAAAAGGTAATATGGGAACCATCAACAGGAGTTGTCACTCCTGGTAGGGAACAGTGTCTGAGACAAGAGTGGAAGTGAAAACTACTTTTTACTCCACAATTTCTTATATTTTTCAAATTTTGAACTCCATGTATTACTTATATTAAAACAAATGGCAATATAAAAATAATTTTAAAACACCTTGTTAAAGAGATACAGGTATGAATGAGTGCTGGAAGAAGGAATAATCCTAAAATAAAAATGTTTTAAATAGATGAATAAATGTTAACATTTTTTAAAAATTTATGTTTCCCTCCATTGATTTTTCTTTAAAGTCTTGGCACCAACTTCTACTTGTCTGTATTAGAATCTAACGAAATGTGGTTTCCAACTTGGCACATAATCTATTACAAAATTTGGTTATTTTAAGTCAAACAGGTCAATAACTGTGTGGTGTTTTTCACAGAGCATCTTGACTTTAAGGGTTGCCCTCACAAATCTGCTCAAGGACTACTCTGCAGTTACCATGAGGGACAATAGGTCTGAGGCTTAGATGTGTGATCCCACCCAATTTTCTTTATTTAAGCTCTAAATCTCCTCTCAAACCTTACCTGCATGCTGAGCCTCTGAATACTGCTCCCTGAATTGCTGGGGGCTCTGAGTAATCTGACACTGCCAAGCGAAAGATAAGAAGAAAAATGACTTCCCCAGCTACCATCAATAGCATTTCCAGGAAGAAATGAAGAGAACTGACTCCCAGCCATGAAGGATTTACTGCTTTCCTTCCCATCAGTGTGGATATGGAGCAGGGTTCCCTCAAAGCTGAGCTTTTTAAGCTTCCAAGGCAGCTGTTTGGATTCCATACACTAGGGAGCTTGACAACATTCAACAAGACTTTATGGAACTTCCGTTGGATTAGCATGGACCCCATGTTCTGCCCTCAAGGGATTTACACTCTAATCCAAGATATATAATATAATCCAAAGAAGGCGGGAGGCAGTATTTGGATGTCAAATGTCTGTAGCAAGTGCCAAGTTATTTGATGGATGGAGGATGGTGACAAACCTGTGATGCTGGGAGATGAGACAGGACTGCCAGAGGTGTGTGACATCACTGCTGTTTAACTATCGGAATACCAGTCACAGATCTATACCGCCTGGGACAGTTAAGATATAAACTTCTCTGCCAGAAAGAAAAACGGAAACAAAGAAAAATCACCTTGGCATTAGGTTGCCCCAGTTGACAGAGATGGCTCAATAGCGCCATCTAGTGGTGGTCCCTGCTGCTAGGTCAGGAGTGGGCTACTTGCCCCTTCCCCGCCCTTGCCCAAATGTTTTCCCCCGCTGTGTCTGTGAGCCCCAGCAAGTGGTCATCTGGGAGCTGGACAAGACAGAGCATCCTATAGACTGGGACAGTAACAAAAGCAACTTAAGGAGGAAAAACTTGAGTTGGGTCTTAAAGGGACATCTGGGCATTAGCGAATAGGAAAGACAACTTTTATATATATACTTTTTTTTTAATTAGAGGATATTTACTCTATAATATTGTTATGATTTTTACCATATATCAACATGAGTTGGCCATAGGTATACATATCCCTCTTGAACCCCTCCTCCCATCTCACAGGCTTTGGGTTCCCTGTGTCATACATCAAACTCCCACTGGCTATTTTACACATGATATGTAAATATGATACGAACACATGTACATTGATAGCCATACATACGGTTATCTATGTTATATATGTATATGTTTCAATGCTGTTCTCTCAAATCACCCCACTCTCTCCTTCCTCCACGGTGTCCACCAGTCTGCTGCCTAAGTCTGTGTCCTTTTCTGCCCTGCAAGTTGGATCATCAGTACTATCTTTCCAGATGCCATATATACATATTAATATACGATATTTGTCTTTCTCTTTCTGACTTACTTCACTCTGTATAATAAGTTCTAGGTTCATCCACCTCATTGGGACTGACTCAAATGTGTTCCCTTTGATGGCTGGGTAATATTCCATTGTGTCCATGTATCACAGCTTCCTTACCCATTCACCTGTTGATGGGCATCTAGGTTGCTTCCATGTCCTAGCTATTGAAAAGAGTGCTGCAATGAACACTGGGGTAAACGTGGGGCAAATAACTTCTGATGACCTGCAAAGACAGGTGGCTAGAAACTGTCAGATCCTATGGCACAGAGGTAAAGAATGCACCTGCCAACTCAAAAGGCACGAGAAGTGTGGGTTTGCTCCCCGGGTTGGGAAGATCCCCTGCAGGAGGGCATGGCAACCCTCTCCAGTATTCTTTCCTGGGAAGTCTCACGGACAGAGGAGCCCAGTGGGATACAGTCCATGGGGTCGCAAAGAGTGGGACACAACTGCACACACACGCACACATGCGCACGCACACGCACGCTGCTGGAAAGGCAGTGAGCGTAGGCTGCTGAGGACTCACTCTTCAGTCGACACACACACACGCACGCACACACACGTGCACGCTGCTGGAAAGGCAGTGAGCGTAGGCTGCTGAGGACTCACTCTTCAGTCGACACACACACACATGCACACACACGTGCACGCTGCTGGAAAGGCAGTGAGCGTAGGCTGCTGAGGACTCACTCTTCAGTCGACACACACACACGCACACACACGTGCACGCTGCTGGAAAGGCAGTGAGCGTAGGCTGCTGAGGACTCACTCTTCAGTCGACACACACACACGCACGCACACACACGTGCACGCTGCTGGAAAGGCAGTGAGCGTAGGCTGCTGAGGACTCACTCTTCAGTCGACACACACACACACGTGCACGCTGCTGGAAAGGCAGTGAGCGCAGGCTGCTGAGGACTCACTCTTCAGTCGACACACACGCATGCACACACACGTGCACGCTGCTGGAAAGGCAGTGAGCGTAGGCTGCTGAGGACTCACTCTTCAGTCGACACACACACGCACGCACACACACGTGCACGCTGCTGGAAAGGCAGTGAGCGTAGGCTGCTGAGGACTCACTCTTCAGTCGACACACACACACGCACGCACACACGTGCACGCTGCTGGAAAGGCAGTGAGCACAGGCTGCTGAGGATTCACTCTTCAGTCGCTGTGGGTAGGAGGCCTCCTGGGATTTTCTGGGATTATGTTAATAAGATGTCAGCTGCTTCTCCAGGCATCGCTGTGTATATGAGGATGGGGAGGACACATCCTAAGGACAGGGAGGAGCCCTGTTTCCCTGCAGCAGCTCCGCCCTCCCTGCGGTTTTCTCTGGGATCTCCCATCCCACCTCTATCACTGTCCATAGGGATGGCACCAGGCTAAGCCACATACGTGTGCTAGCTCCTGTAACCCTTCACCTCTCTTGAGGAGGATCTACAGTGTCCATTTTACAGATCAAGAAAGAGAAGCTCAAGGACATTTGAGTCACTCACCCAACATGACTCCGCTAATAAAATGGCAGCGCGAGGACCTGAATCAACTTCTCTGCCAAATTCCGAAGCACGTGCTTGTGACAGCTGTCACATGTGAAACTGCTCAATCCAAAGCACTTCTGCTTTCAACATAAGTGGTTGCCGAACAGCCTTCATGCAAAACTGAAGTTTCTTTGAGGATAAGTATATACTTATGAGAACAACTCTGCCATCAAAGCCAAAAACATATCCATCTCCCCCCTAAAGTTTCCCCCATGCCCTTTATTATAATCACTGCTATTATTTTGCGTGGTAAGAACACTGAAGATAAGATCTATCCTTTTAGCAAATTTTAAATATATAATTGTTAGCTATACACACCACAGTCGACCTTCAATTTACTCATCTTACATAACTGAAACTTAGTACCCTTTGAACACTTCCACTTCTTCACAACAAAGAGAACCATCAGCAATATGACAAGACAGCCCAGAGAATGAGAGAAAATATTTGCAAGCCAGCTCTCTGATAAGGAGTTAATATCCAAAATAGATAAGGAACCCATGCAGCTTAGGAGCAAAAATGCAAATAACCTGATGTTTAAATGGGCAAAGGATCTGAGCAGACATTTCTCCAAGGAAGCTGTACAAATGGCCAACAAGCATGTGAAAAGGTACTCAACATCATTAACCACCAGGGAAATGTAAATCAAAACCAAAATGAGATTATCATCTTGTATTTATGTTAGAATGACTGTTATTTTAAAATTGAAGATTTTTAAAGAGATGTGTTGGTGAGAATGGAGAGAAAAGGGAACCCTTAATATACTGTTAGTGGGATTGTAAACTGGTACAGCCAATATGGGAAACAGCATGGAGGTTTCTCAAAAAGCTAAAAATAGTACTGCCATATGATCTATTTCTGGGCTTCCCCTGTGGCTCAGCTGGTAAAGAATCCACCTGCAATGTGGGAGACCTGGGCTCAGTCCCTGGGTTGGGAAGATTCCCTAGAGAAGGGAACGGCTACCCACTCCAGTGTTCTGGCCTGGAGAATTCCAGGGGTCTGTACAGTCCATGGGGGTCACAAAGAGTCGAACACGACTGGGTGACTTTCACTTTCACTTTCATTTGTCCAAAGGAACTGAAATCAGGATTTCGAAGCAATAACTGCATTATTCATAACAGTCAAGACATGGAAGCAATATGAAGGTTCATCAGTGGATGAATGGATAAAGAAAATGTGATTTATGCATACACATATATATGTATATATAAACAAGCCAGACAGAGAAAGACAAGAGCAGTATGACCTCACTTACACCCGTGTCTCGTTTTACACACAAACTCCTCTAATCAAATGGAGACACATCACTCGCATTCGCAGGCCCACGAGAGATCACAGACACAAGTCAACAGAATCCAGTGTGGGAGATAAAGAAGAAAAGCAACTCAGTTGGGACTGTTCAACCACTGCTTTATTGGCCTTTGCCGCTGACAGGTTTATTCCACAGTGTCTCACCCACAGCAGCATCTCCAGACATCCCCCTCTAAGTGACCGTGCCAACAGTGATGTGCTGGATCACCTCGGAAAACAGCAGAAACTCCAAGGCAAGAAGCAGCCTAAAGGGGCCCTTTGCCTTCCCTCCTGGTCCCTGAGCCGTTTCCAGCAGATGCAGCGAGCGGCTAAATGAGCGTTTGATCAATGGAGGCTAGGTTGATATTGATAAAGCGACTGCAGTTTGCGCAAATCAGCCTGCACTCATGGATACTGAAGATTAATCTTTACAAATACAGGGCAAAGGGGGAGAAAAGAACCAAGTCGATTTCGTTTCCGATTATTACTTTCTCCAGAAAGCACTGAGGAGTCAAAAGTTTAACTGATGCACATCAGAGAGGGAGACAAATCCAGAAATATCGCCCAATTCCCTGGCAGCTTCTAGAGACATTTTTCATGACAGCAGGTGGGTTTGACTTTTCTAAATCAGGAAGCAGACAAGACACCACTAGGGGGATGGTGACTTGGCCCAGGGCACATGCGCTAACCTCACCGGACAAGCTGAAGCCTGAACATTTGTCCTCAGTCTACAGGGTGTCCTTGAAAACACATTTCCACCGATTTCCTAGCTATTTTTATGTTAGACTGCCTGTATCTTTAGAAATTACACTGACAGTTCCTTCCTGAAACAAGATGAATTTATTTTTTACTACAAAGAAATCATAAATAAAAGTGCTTAGCCTCCTTAGGACTCTGATTTCACATCCTGGGAGTGGGTAGGGGCCCACTCTGTAACATATAGCACAGTTTCTCAACCTTGGCGCTACTGACAGTTGGCGCCAGGTAATTTTTTGATTAGGGGCTGCCCGGTGCATTGTAGGGTGTTTAGCGGTATTCCTAGTATCTACCCAATAGATGCCAGTAGTACCACTCCCAGTTCTGACAGCCAAAAATATCCCCAGATATTGTCAACTGTCCTCTGGGGGCAAAACTACTTGTGTACAGTAATGTGCAAAAACAGAACATAAATAAGAATTGGGGAAATGCCATTCAAAATATCTTCCATGTTGTATTCACACAAAGCAACAAAATCAAATTCTACACTTAATGCCAGTTATAAACGTCTCATTCACATCCATGTCACAGTCGGGGAACTTAAGGTAGAGTTTTTCAAAACGTGGATCACAAAGCAATTTCCTGAGGTCAGGACCAGCTCGTTTGCAGGGCCAGCAATTACACACAGCCCACTGCTCGGAGGGCCTCATGCCACGGCTGGCGTCTGGCAATTTCTAATAATTTTTAACAAAGAGCCCCCATGTTTTCATTTTGCTCGAGGCCCTGCAAATTATGTAGCCTGTCTGAGGTGCTTATTTTAAAAGCAAGCTCCTGAATGGAATGAAAACAGGATCTTGAAGAGCTGGCTGTACCTGCTTGCTTACTGCAGCGTCATTCACAAAGCCCAGATACGGAGACAACCTCAATGTCCATTTAGGGATGAACAAATAAAGAATAGATTTATATGCGATGGAATATTATTCAGCCATAAAGAAGATGCGCCTTCCCTGCTGGCTCAGACGATCAAGAATCTGCCTGCGATGCAGGAGACCTGGGTTTGATCCCTGGGTTGGGAAGATCCCCGGAAGAAGGAAATGGTTACCCACTTCAATACTCCTGCCTGGAGAATTCCATGGACAGAGAACCCTGGTGGGCTACAGTCCACAGGGTTGCAAAGAGTCTGACATGGCTGAGCAAATTTCACTCAGTTCAGTTCATTTCAATCACTCAGTCATGTTTGACTCTTTGCGACCCCATGAATTGCAGCACACCAGGCCTCCCTGTCCATCACCAACTCCTGAGTTCACTCAGACTCACATCCATTGAGTCAGTGATGCCATCCAGCCATCTCATCCTCTGTTGTCCCCTTCTCCTCCTGCCCCCAGTCCCTCCCAGCATCAGAGTCTTTTCCAATGAGTCAACTCTTTGCATGAGGTGGCCAAAGTACTGGAGTTTCAGCTTCAGCATCATTCCCTCCAAAGAAATCCCAGGACTGATCTCCTTCAGAATGGACTGGTTGGATCTTCTTACAGTCCAAGGGACTTGCAAGAGTCTTCTCCAACACCACAGTTCAAAAGCATCAATTCTTCGGCGCTCAGCTTTCTTCACAGTCCGACTTTCATATCCATACATGACTACTGGAAAAACCATAGCCTTGACTAGACGGACCTTAGTTGGCAAAGTAATGTCTCTGCTTTTGAATATACTATCTAGGTTGGTCATAACCTTTCTTCCAAGGAGTAAGCGTCTTTTAATTTCATGGCTGCAGTCACCATCTGCAGTGATTTTGGAGCCCAATAAAATAAAGTCTGACACTGTTTCCACTGTTTCCCATCTATTTCCCATGAAGTGATGGGACCAGATGCCATGATCTTTGTTTTCTGAATGTTGAGCTTTAAGCCAACTTTTCCACTCTCCTCTTTCACTTTCATCAAGAGGCTTTTTAGTTCCTTTTCACTTTCTGCCATAAGGGTGGTGTCATCTGCATATCTGAGGTCATTGATATCTCTCCCAGCAATCTTGATTCCAGCTTGTGCTTCTTCCAGCCCAGCATTTCTCATGATTTACTCTGCATAGAAGTTAAATAAGCAGGGTGACAGTATACAGCCTTGATGTACTCCTTTTCCTATTTGGAACCAGTCTGTTGTTCCATGTCCAGTTCTAACTGTTGCTTCCTGACCTGCATATAGGTTTCTCAAGAGGCAGGTCAGGTGGTCTGGTATTCCCATCTCCTTCAGAGTTTTCCACAGTTTATTGTGATCCACATAGTCAAAGGTTTGGCATAGTCAATAAAGCAGAAATAGATGTTTATCTGGAATTCTCTTGCTTTTTCGATGATCCAGCAGATGTTGGCAATTTGATCTCTGGTTCCTCTGCCTTTTCTAAAACCAGCTCGAACATCTGGAAGTTCATGATTCATGTACTGTTGAAGCCTGGCTTGGAGAATTTTGAGCATTACTTTACTAGTATGTGAGATGAGCGCAATTGTGCAGTAGTTTGAGCATTCTTTGGCATTGCCTTTCTTTGGGAACTTTCACTCACACACATGTATAGATTTCATATAATGAAATTTATTCAGCCATTAAAAAAAAAGAAATCCTGCCATTTTCAACAAGATGGATGGACCTTGAGGACATTATGCAAAATGAAATAAGTCAGACAGAGAAGGACAAATACTGTATGATGTAATTTATATGTGGAATCTAAAAAATTGAAACTCATAGAAACTCATGGAGTAGACTGGTGGTTACCAGGGCTGAGGGTGGGGGAGATGGGGAGATATTGGTCAAAGATTACAAATTTCCAGTTATGAGATAAATAACTTCTGGAAATCTAATGTACAGCATGGTGATTACAGTTAACAGTATATAGTTAACAGTTAACAGTTAACAGTGAACTATATAGTTGAAAGCTGCTAAGAGAATAGATCATAAATGTTCATACACACACACTATGTGGAGTGATAGATGTGTTAACTAACCTTATTGTGATAATCATTTTACAGGATATCAATATATCAAACCATGACATTGTGTACCTTAAACTTATACAATGTTATTTGTCAACGATATCTCAATAAGTCTGGAAAAATAACAAATAAAATACACTCAGGTTCTTGAACTGCCCTGTTTTTCAGGAATTCAGGTTGACGTC
Source organism: Ovis aries (assembly GCF_016772045.2). Lineage (NCBI taxonomy): Eukaryota > Metazoa > Chordata > Mammalia > Artiodactyla > Bovidae > Ovis > Ovis aries. Next base: position 15,246,611 of record NC_056077.1, on the reverse strand, counting down.
AAAGCCTGCAAGAGATGTCGTTTGATTCTCTGGTTTAAAAATAAAAGAGAGATTTTTCTCTAAACCTAGAGAATTCCAATGAAAAGTAATCTTTCATTTTAAATGCTGAAAATGTACAACAGAGACACACGCTGGGTTGGAAAACAAAACTCTGACGCAAGCACAGGGAGGCCGGGCATGCTCCAGCCCGCGGGGTCGCAGACAGTCAGACACGCCTGACCCACTGAACTGAACTGAACTGAACCGACACAAGTCTGGGAGGGTTAAGTGACTTCCTGGAAATGAACACAAATATATTTAAAATAGTTAAATTGTCTAATCTTTCCATTTTTACTTCTAAATGAGCTAAGAAAACAATCAGATCATGTGAGAGGAATGAAAAAGAACAAATTTTACAAAATCAAAATCACATTCCTTAACTTTCTACTTGCACATAGGGGATGAAACTGACCTGAAATTTTCCTTGTGGGAGCAGAAGAACCCAGGACCCCTTGTAAATGCTTTGCTGGTGGGACCTTTCCAAGCACAATTCACATCGCAGAATTTGCTGAACCTGATTCTGTTTTCTTAGTATTAATCACTTTTCACTTATATACCAACTACTATCCTCCCCACAAAAACTAAAGGGGAGATCTAAGCTCTTGGGAACTTTTATATGAAGGGGACTTTCTAGATTGCCTTTAGATGCCCTTCTTAAATAGCTATCATGAAATCAAGACAGAGAGTTCTTCCAAGGAGTTGACGCAGTGTAATGAATGATGCACTATAGCAAGGGTCCCCAAAGTTCAAGCCTCAGACTGGTGCCTGCTGTCCAATCAGCAGTGGCACTAGATTAGAAATAAAAGTGGAAACAATGACAAATTTTATCTTATTGGGCTTTAGAATCACTATGGACCGTGACTGCAGCCACAAAATTAAAAGATGTTTGCTCCTTGGAAGAAAAGCTGTGACAACTTAGACAGCATGTTAAAAAACAGAGACATCCCTACACCCCTTTGCCAACAAAGATCTGTATAGTCGAAGCTATGGTTTTTCCAGTAGTCATGTACGGATATGAGAGTTGGACTACCAAGAAGGCTGAGCACTGAAGAATTGAGGCTTTTGAACTGTGGTGTTGCAGATGACTCTTGAGAGTCCCTTGGACATCAAGGAGATCAAACCAGTCAATCCTAAAGGAAATCAATTCTGAATATTTGTTAGAAGGACTGATGATGAAGCTGAAGCTCCAAAACTTTGGCCACTTGATGTACAGATCTGACTCACTGGAAAAGACCCTGATGCTGAGAAAGATGGAGGGCAAGAGGAGAAGGGGATGACAGAGGATGAGATGGTTGGATGGCATCACTGACTCAATGCACATCAGGTTGAACAAATTCCAGGAGATAGTGAAGGACAGGGAAGCCTGGCATGCTGCAGCCTATGGGGTCACCAAGAGTCAAACACAATTTAGTGACTGACCAACAAAAGTGCACAATAAACGTAGTGCACTGGGATCATCCCCAAACCATCCGCCTCACCCCAATCCATGGAAAAACTGTCTTCCACGAAATCAGTCCCTGGTACCAAAAAGGCTGAGCTCCACAGCTCTGCAGGTCTAACATCATTCAGAGTGAGACATGCGGTCTCTGTTTTAAAAGCAAAACATAAGCAGACCCAGGCCAAATGTGTGTTCCAACCACTTGACTGTGTGAATCCTGAGACTAACCTGGCAAAGGAAGAGATGAAACTCGCAGGATTTGGCAGAATCACAGAACACAGGAAAATGTTTCCATAGGGGCCCTCACATGATTCTGCAAACAAGATGCATGTTTTGGTCTGGTGGAAAAACATAAAAAATAATTTTATTGGTTCCTTTTGGTCTTTTTTAACTTGATCAAAGATGAGCCCCTTGTTTTGCTGAGGCCCTAAAAGCATTTAGGAAAGGAAATTTGGAGGTGGACACTAGCAGGAAATGACCTGTACAATAGAGAGAAAAAAGGTTTTGAAGCCCTATGGGAAAGGGGAAGGACAGAGTTAGAGAGAGAATAGAAGGATCTAGAAGCCTGGGTGTGCCAGGAAATCACCCAGTCCTGTGGCCCCCAGCTTCAGTAGAGTGCCATGAACTCCCAGTGTGAGTAGGCTTCCAGTAGGCATTGCAGAAGAGACCAAGATCTGTGTTTGGGCTCATGGTGGGAGGGAAGGGAACAGAGAGAGTGTGGGGGAGCTACAGAGGTGAATGGGACCCTGAGAAGACCCCCATCCCTGAGTGAGCAAGAACTGGTTAGAGTTAATCTTACCTAGATCTTTAAAGAACCCACCTGTAAAGCAGGAGACATGGCTTTGATCCCTGGTCTGGGAAGATCCCACAAGCCACGGAGCCACTAAGCCCACACACCACAACTATTGAGCCTGTGCTCCAAGAGCCTGGGAACTGCAGCTACTGAGAGAGACCAGACCAGCTGCCAAAATCTGTGCACTCTAGAGCCAGTGTTCCAAGCAAGAGCAGCCACCAAATGAGAAGCCCCTGCGCCACAGCAGAGAAAAGCCCACACAGCCGCGAAGATTCAGCACAGCTAAACATAAAAAAAAATTTAAGTTTTCAATGTTCGGGAGTTTCAACCTCGCCTTGGGACCAAGAGGCGCTGGAGGTCATCTCTGACTGTATTGATGGTGCAGTCTCTATGGGTGCACAGTCCCTTTGGATCTTACCACTAGGGTTCACAGCTGTCCAACTGCCAACGGCTAATCTCTACACATCTTTGCTTGGAGCAGAACCCACTGATGGTGGCCAGGGCCCACTCTGTCTTACCACTCTGCATGGGATAAGTTCGAAGTACTGGGGAATTAATACACCCTTGGGGGTAGGACTGACTTGAAGTATGTATAAATACCCCAGTTTCTCCACTCCCTCAGGGGAGATAACTTAAGCATGCCTGTTCTCATAAACTAGGGTCAGTACCCTTCTTACCCAGAGGAACGAGTGAATGAGTGTTAGTCGCTGTCGTGTCCAACTCTTTGCAACCTCACAGATTGTAGCCCATCAGGCTCCTCTGTCCACGGAATTCTCCAGGCAAGAATACTGGAGTGGGTAACCACTCCCTTCTCCAGGGGATCATCCCAATGCAGGGATCAAACCCAGTCTCATGTACTGCAGGCAGATTCTTTACCATCTGAACCACCAGGAAAGCCCCTTATTCAGAGGCCAGAAGGTAATGAATATTTTAGGCTTTGTGGATCATACAGTCTCTCAGAGCTACTCCGCTCTGCCGCTGCAGAATGCAAGAGCCATGGACAGTATGTAAGAGAACTGGAGTGACTGTATTCCAACAAAGCTTTACAAAACAGGTGACAAGCCAGATTGGCTGTGGACTGTAGCCTACAAACTCCTGTTCTGTGCCATTTTCCAGAGTTAAGCAGAGAGAGATTAAACTCTGTGACCCCTACAGTGGTAACTAGCCTGATAATGAACCTTTTATCAGCTCCCTTCCCTTCCTAGCCTCTCCCCTTTCCCTTATCTTGCCTAGCCTAATAGACTGCTGCTGCTGCTGCTGCTGCTGCTAAGTCACTTCAGTCGTGTCCCACTCTGTGCGACCCCAGAGACGGCAGCCCACCAGGCTCCCCTGTCCCTGGGATTCTCCAGGCAAGAGCACTGGAGTGGGTTGCCATTTCCTTCTCCAATGCACGAAAGTGAAAAGTGAAAGTGAAGTCACTCAGTCGTGTCCGACTCTTAGCGACCCCATGGACTGCGGCCCACCAGGCTCCTCCGCCCATGGGATTTTCCAGGCAGGAGTGCTAGAGTGGGTGCCATCTTTCCACCCAAATCCTTGCCTCAGAGACTGCTTCAGCGAGAACTCAAACTAAGACAATTAGTTGACTAAGGCGCTTCGGGCTACATGTAAGAGAGAACCGAACTAAAAGTGGTTTCAATGACACTGACATAGGTTTGTTATTTCTTCCACAAAAAGCCCAGGCATGGGTGGTCCAGACAGGTTAATTCAGTGATATCAGAGCATTAGGGGTTTTCTGATCCCTACAGTTCATTGCCAAGAAGAGAGGACAGGACAATGCGAAGCCAGTCACTGCTAAAGAGAAAGAGATGAGTATGCCTGGCTTAGGCCAACTGAGGCCCATGCCCCGAGGCCAGGGGAAGAGAGAAGCCCGTCTTCTCTGGGTGTATTGTCAACTGGCACATGAACAAAATGAGAGCGCTCTCCGCAATGCAGAACAGGGCATGGCTGCTGGGTAGACAACCAACTCATACCCAATAGTACGTGCTCAATAAATGCTATTTCAATAGGTGAATTCATGGGCCCCTGCATTTAGATAATGGATGGCAACTTTGTAAAAGAAAGATAACGTAGAAAAGGTCATCCTTTTCTATGGATGCACAAGAACCATGCAGAATCGGCCTGGAGTGACTTGGATATTCAGGAGGATCTTAAAGCCTCTAGAAAGCTTGACAGCTTGACAACAAAATTGAGAGCCATCAGAAAAAAATGAAGGGGGATGTGGGGGCTCTTATAAAAGCAAATACAAATGTGTTTTTCCCTGGTTAATAACGAGCATAACATTTCACAGTTCATAAAGCTCATTTCCATCCATTAATCTTACAATTTAATCCAAAACATGAACTCACACAACAGCCAGGTCAGGTACTATAAAGTTCAAAATACTGTTGAGAGAAATTAAAGAATACTGAAATTAATGGCAGCAAGTAAGAGATAGTTCATAAACTGGAAAACTCAATATTGTTTAGACAGAAATTCTTCCCAGTTATCTATAGAATCAATGCCATCCCACTCAATATTCCAGCAGGGTTCTTTCTGAGAAATTAATAAAATGACCATTAAATTTATATGAAGATGCTCACAGCCAAAAATAACCAAGGCCATCTTGACAAAAAACAAAGCTACCAAATATCAATATTTACTATAAAGTTAAAATAATTAAGATGGTAAAGTGGTCCGAGGGTAGACAAATAGAACAGAAGACGAGGTCCAGAAAATATGTGACAAAAATGCCACTGATTCAGAGAGAAAAGACAGTCCTTTCAATTAGTGGTGCGGGATCAGTTGAATATCAATATCAAGTGTCAACAGTGATGTAGGGAACCATGGCTGGGGAGGGTGTAGATTGGTAGAAACTGGGCCTTGGAAAATTGGCTACCTCTACAAAAGCTGAATATATTCCCTGTAAGTCAGCAATTTCACTCCTGGGTATATACATAACAAAATTACTATATACATGCACCAAAAAGTTTAACATAAGAATGTTTGTAGCAGCGTTACTTGTAATTACCATAAAGAGAAAACAGTCCAAATGTCCGTCAACTGTGGCTTGTTTGTACAGTGGAATGAAGCACAATTAAAAATGAAGTATAGCCACGTGAAGCAACATAAGCGAGTCTCAAAAATATGTTGCAAAAGAGAAGCCAAACACGTATTCAAAAAAGTACATACAGATTGAGCTATTTGCATGTAGCTCAAAAACAGACAAATTCATCAAGTGAAAGAAGCTAAAATAGCATTTCTCTTTGAGAGATACTGACTAGAAAGAAGCTCGGCTGAGCTTGCTGGGGTGCTCAATATGTTCTTAATCAGGATGATGGTTACACAGTTTTATACACATGAAAAACTTATCAAGCTATCTACTTATGATCTGTACACTTATTACTATTGTATATATGTCACATGTCATTGAAATCAAGAGAATATTGTTAAATGGAAGATTTCCTAAAGAGATGGTGTCTAGATTCCTGAGGACTTGACTCACTCCAGAGATAAAGTCTGAGTTACTAGGAAAATTACTGTGATACTGTAACATTGAATGGTTTGCCTTGGAAAAGAAGAGAGATCATTCTGTTGTTTTTGAGATTGCATCCAAGTACTGCATTTCAGACTCTTGTTGACTATGATAGCTGCTCCATTTCTTCTAAGGGAATTCTTGTCCACATTAGTAGATATGCATATTATGGTCATCTGAGTTAAATTCACCCATTCCAGTCCATTTTACTTCACTGATTCTTAAAATGTCGATGTTCACTCTTGCCATCTCCTCTTTGACCACTTCCAATTTGCCTTGATTCATGGACCTAACATTCCAGATTCCTATATTGCTCTTTACAGCATCAGACCTTACTTCCATCACCAGTCACATCCACAACTGGGTGCTATTTTTGCTTTGGTTCCATCTCTTCATTCTTTCTGGAGTTATTTCTCCACTGATCTCAAGTAGCATACTGGGCACCTACTGACCCAGGGAGTTCTACTTTCAGTGTCCTCTCTTTTTGCCTTTTCATACTGTTCATGGGGTTCTCAAGGCAAGAATACTGAAGTGGTTTGCCATTCCCTTCTCCAGTGGACCACGTTTTGTCAGAACTCTCCACCATGGCCCATCCATCTTGGGTGACCCTACACGGCATAGCTCATAGTTTCATTGAGTTAAACAAGATAATCCTGAAATTGAATCAGTAATGCTGAAGAACCAGTAATTCTAAAGAAGCTTAAGTTGAACAGTTCTATGAAGACCTACAAGACCTTCTAGAACTAACACCCCAAAAAAGATGTCCTTTTCATTACAGGGACTGGAATGCTAAAGTAGGAAGTCAAGAGATACCTGGAGTAACAGACAAATTTGGCCTTGGAGTACAAAATGAAGCAGGCTAAAGGCTAATAGAGTTTTCCTGAAAGAACACACTGGTGATGGCTAACACCCTCTTCCAACAACAAAACAGATGACTCTACACATAGACACTACCACATGGTCAATACTAAAATCAGATTGATTATATTCTTTGCAGCCAAAGATGGAAAAACTCTTTACAGTCAACAAAAACAAGACCAGGAGCTGACTGTGGCTCAGATCATGAACTCCTTACTGCAAAATTCGGACTTAAATTGAAGAAAGAAGGGAAAACCACTAGACCATTCAGGTATGACCTAATTAAACTCCTTACAATTATACAGTGGAAGTGACAAATAGATTCAAGGGATTAGATCTGATAGATAGAATGCTCAAAGAACCATGGACGGAGGTTCGTGACATTGAACAAGAGGCAGTGATCAAGACCATACCAAGAAAAAGAAATGCAAAAAGGCAAAATGATTGTCTGAGGAGGTCTTACAAATAGCTGAGAAAACAAGAGAAGCTAAAGGCAAAGGAGAAAAGGAAATATATACCCATCTGAATGCAGAGTTCCAAAGAATATCAAGAAGAGATAAGAAAGCCTTCTTCAGTGATCAATGCAAAGAAATAGAGGAAAATAATAGAATGGGAAAGACTAGAGATCTCTTCAAGAAAATGAGAGATACCAAGGGAACATTTCATGCAAAGATGGGCACAATAAAGCACAGAAATGGTAGGGACCTAACAGAAGCAGAAGATATTAAGAAAAGGTGGCAAGAATACACAGAAGAAGTACACAAGAGAGATCTTCATGATCCAAATAACCACGATGGTGTGATCACTCACCTAGAGCCAGACATCCTGGAATGTGAAGTCAAGTGGGCCTTAGGAAGCATCACTAGGAACAGAGCTAGTGGACGTAATGGAATTCCAGTTGAGCTATTTCAAATCCTAAAAGATGATGATTTTTAAAGTACTGCACTCCATACACCAGCAAATATGGAAAACTCAGCAGTGGCCACAAGACTGGAAAAGGTCAGTTTTCATTCCAATCCCAAAGAAAGGCAATGCCAAAGAATGTTCAAACTACTACACAATTGCACTCATCTCACATGCTGGCCAAGTAATGCTCAAAATTCTCCATGCAGGCTTCAACAATACGTGAACCATGAAGTTCCAAATGTTCAAGATGGATTTAGAAAAGGCAAAGGAACCAGAGATCAAATTGCCAACATCCACTAGATCATTGAAAAAGCAAGAGAATTCCAGAAAGACATCTACTTCTGCTTCATTGACTACGCCAAAGCCTTTGAGTGTGTAGATCAAAAACTGGAAAATTCTGAAAGAGATGGAAATACCAGACCACCTTACCTGTCTCCTGAGAAAGCTGTATGCAGGTCAAGAAGCAACAGTTAAAACTGGACATGGAACAACAGACTGGTTCCAAATTGGGAATGGAGTAGGTCAAGGCTGTATTTTGTCACCCTACTTATTTAATTTATATGCAGAGTTCAGTTCAGTTCAGTTCAGTTGCTCATTAGTGTCAGACTCTGCGACGCCATGAATCGCAGTATGCCAGGCCTCCCTGTCCATCACCAACTCCCAGAGTCCACCCAAACCCATGTCCATCAAGTCAGTGATACCATCCAACCATCTCATTCTCTGTCATCCCCTTCTCCTCCTGCCCTCAATCTTTCCCAGCATTAGGGTCTTTTCAAGTGAGTCAGCTCTTCGCATCAGGTGGCCAAAGTTTCAGCTTCAACATCAGTCCTTCCAATGAACACCCAGGACTGATCTCCTCTAGGATGGACTAGTGAAATCTTCTTGAGGTCCAAGGGACTCTCAAGAGTCTTCTCCAACACCACAGTTCAAAAGCATCAATTCTTCGGCACTCAGCTTTCTTTATAGTTCAACTCCCACATCCTACATGACCACTGGAAAAACCATAGCCTTGACTAGATGGAACTTTGTTGGCAAAGTAATGCCTCTGCTTTTTAATATGCTGTCTAGGTTGGTCATAACTTTCCCTCCAAGGAGTAAGCTTCTTTTAATTTCATGGCTGCAATCACCATCTGCAGTGATTTTGGAGCCCCCAAAACTAAAGTCTGACACTGTTTCCCCTGTTTCCCCATCTATTTCCCATGAAGTGATGGGACCAGATGCCATGATCTTCATGTTCTGAATGTTGAGCTTTAAGCCAACTTTTTCACTCTCCTATTTCACTTTCATCAAGAGGCTCTTTAGTTCTTCTTCACTTTCTGCCATAAGGGTGGTGTCATCTGCATATCTGAGGTTATTGATATTTCTCCCAGCAATCTTGATTCCTGCTTGTGCTTCTTCCAGCCCAGCATTCCTCATGATGTACTCTGCATTGAAGTTAAATAAGCAGGGTGACAATATACAGCCTTGACGTGCTCCTTTTCCTATTTGGAACCAGTCTGTTGTTCCATGTCCAGTTCAAACTGTTGCTTCCTGACCCTCCAGGTTTCTCAGGAGGCAGATCAGGTGATCTGGTATTCCCATCTCTTTAAGAATTTTCCAGTTTATTGTGATCCACACAGTCAAAGACTTTGGCATAGTCAATAAAGCAGAAATGGATGTTTTTCTGGAACTCTCTTGCTTTTTTGATGATCCACTAGATGTTGGCAATTTGATCTCTGGTTCCTCTGCCTTTTCTAAAACCAGCTTGAACATCTGGAAGTTCACGGTTCATGTATTGCTGTAGCCTGGCTTGGAGAATTCTGAGCATTACTTTACTAGCGTGTGAGATGAGTGCAATTGTGCAGTAGTTTGAACATTCTTTGGCATTGCCTTTCTTTGGGATTAGAATGAAAACTGACCTTTTCCAGTCCTGTGGCCACTGCCAAGTTTTCCATATTTGCTGGTGTATTGAGTGCAGCACTTTCACAGCATCATCTTTTAGGATCTGAAATAGCTCAACTGGAATTCCATCATGTCCACTAGTTTTTTTCCTAGTGATGCTTCCTAAGGCCCACTTGACTTCACATTCCAGGATGTCTGGCTCTAGGTGAGTGATCACCCATCATGATTATCTGGGTCATGAAGATCTTTTTTGTATAGTTCTTCTGTGTATTCTTGCCACCTCTTCTTAATATCTCCTGCTTCTGTTAGGTCCCTACCATTTCTGTGCTTTATTGTGCCCATCTTTTCATGAAATGTTCCCTTGGTATTTCTAATTTTCTTGAAGAGATCTCTAGTCTTTCCCATTCTATTGTTTTCCTCTATTTCTTTGCACTGATCACTGACGAAGGCTTTCTTTTCTCTCCTTGCTATTCTTTGGATTTCTGCATTCAAATGGGTATATCTTTCCTTTTCTCCTTTGCTTTTCACTTCCCTTCTTTTCACAGCTATTTGTAAGGCATCCTCAGATAGCCATTTTGCTGTTTTGCATTTCTTTTTCTTCAGGATTGTCTTTATCCCTGTCTGCTGTACAACGTTACGAACCTCCATCCATAGTTCATCAGACCCTCTGTCTATCGAGAGACTATTTTGGGGGCCTCCAAAATCACTGCAGATGGTGACTGATGCCATGATATTAAAAGACACTTGCTCCTTGGAAGAAAAGCTATGACCAACGTAAACAGTATATTAAAAAGTAGAGACACTACTTTGCCAACAAAGGTCTGTCTAGTCAAGGCTATGGTTTTGCCAGTAGTCGTGTATGGATGTGAGAGTTGGACCATAAAGAAAGCTAAGCGCTGAAGAATTGATGCTTTTGAACTGCAGTACTGGGGAAGATTCTTGAGAGTCCCTTGGACTGCAAGGAGATCCAACCAGTCAATCCTTAAGGAAATCAGTGCTGAATATTCATTGGAAGGACTGATGCTAAAGTTGAAACTCCAATCCTTTGGCCACCTGATGAAAAGAGCTGACTCATTTGAAAAGACCGTGATGCTGGGGAATGTTGAAGGCAGGAGGAGAAGAGGATGACAGAGGATGAGATGGTTGGATGGCATCACTGACTCAATGGACACAAGTCTGAGTAAGCTCTGGGAGTTGGTGATGGACAGGGAGGCCTGGCATGCTGCAGCGCATGGGGTCACAAAGAGTTGGACACAACTAAGTGACTGAACTGAACTGAACTAGGGAAGTAAATGAGGAACATGTCCTAAGCCCTGGTCTCTTGTGTAGCACTGTTTGGTTCTCCTTGACAATGGCAGAGCACTTTGGCAGTGTAATACCCAAAAAGGGAAATAACCTGAAAACATAGTCAAAAGCAGACATGAATCATGGGGAAAATAGGAGTCAAGTTCAGCACCTGAAAAACAATAGATATCCTTCACCAAATCCCAAAGGAAATAATGACAATACTAACAACTAGCTTTTTTAAAGTCACTATATGCCAAGCATTTACCAGTTTCCCTTTACTCATTGAAACCTCACCACAACCTAAAAACACAGCAAGTACGTGGCACACTTGAGTTGTCAACAGAAAAGTATGGCTCCAGCCCTCAGCTACTCCATCCTGTGCCACGTACACTTGCTGGGGATTCAGAGTCAGGCTGTAAAGAAACACTTCCTGCCCAGCTCTCTCTCCCCACTGGGTGGGTCTCAGGTCTCTCCCATGTGTTTCTCTTATAACCCTGTTCACACTCTTGTCATTGTCTAGTTTTGCATTAGTTTTCTCAGACTGGTGTAACAAATTATCTCAAATTCAGGGGCTTAAAATCACAGAAATTCATTCTCTGCCAATTCTGGAGGCCATAATGTGGAAATTGGTTTTACTGAGATGAAACTGAGGTGTCAGCAGGGCTATGCTCCTACCAGAAACCCTAGGGGAGAGCCTGCTTCTTGCCTCTTCCACCCTCTGGTAGCTGTGAGCATTTCTTGGCTTGTGGTTGCATCACGCCAATCTCTGCCTCCGTCTTCATGTTGCCTTTTCCTATTCTCTGTGTGCCCTCTCTCTCTGCCTTCCTCTTATAAGGACACTTGTGATCGGGTTCAGAGTCCACCTGGACAATCTGAAGTAATCTCCCCCATTACTAACCTAGTCACATCTGCAAAGAATGTTTGTTCTGATAAGATAATATTTACCGATTCTAGGGATTACAACCCAATATATAATTGGGAGGCCATTGTTCAGCCTACTGTTTCCGTGTTAACTTTATCACTATCATTATCATCTCTGTATTAACTCTGCATTCCTTAACAGTAGAAACCATCTGTGGTTATTTTCAAGAGGCCACATATTTTAACACTCCTCCTACTAACAGATGGAATTCTATGATTGCTTTGATCTATCGAATATGGTGGAAATCACCCTATTCCAGTTTCTGATCCAAGTTTTAAGAGATGGTTACTTCTTATCTCTTGGAACACCCACTCTTAGAACCCCCTACTAGGCTACAAGAAATCCAAATGCATGGAGAGGCCGCAAGAAGGTGCCCTGGGCAACAATGTCAACTGAGAGCTCCTAGCCAACAGCCAACATCAGCTTTCAGATGTTTGAACCATTTTGTACGGGCAACCCAGTCAAGACTTAGATGACTCCAACCCCAGCAACTCTCTGACACAACTACAGGAGAGATGGGAAATAAGAATCCTACTTCTCAGTCAATACAAAATCATAACCAATAATATCAAATATTTTTTCCAGCCTTTTTGTGAGTAGGTCATTTCTCATGCAGCAGTACATGATCTGAACATATCTTATTCAGACTCGAACACCAACTGCCTAAAACTATGCCTGGAGACCTTCATGTGCAGTAAAGGTGGAATAAATGGAAAACTACCAAACTGTAGAAGTTATGACCAAAAAATTGGGCTGGAGACCAAGAATTATTGAAATTAGACCCCCAAAGAAAATGACAAGGTGATAGGTTACACGAAACAAATTTTCTAGAGCTTATTATTAGTCCAGGTTCTCCAGAGAACTAGAACCAATATTATACAATTATAAAATCCCTCATAATAAATCTGAGAAACACAGATTGAGATTCATTATGAAGAACTGGCTCACATGGTTACAGAAGCTAAGAAGTCCCACCATCTGCTGTCTGTGAACTGGACACCCAGAAAAGCTGGTGCTGTAATTCAGCCCAGGTTCAAAGGTCTGAGTTCCAGGGGAGCTGATAGTGTAAATCCTAGCCAGACAGGAGATGAGATGTCCCAGCTCAAGCAGTGAGGCAGGAAGAGGCAAATCCCTTCTTCCTCGGCCTTTTGTTCTCTTCAGGGGCCCAGTGGATTGGATGCTGCCCACCCACATCAGGAAGCTGACTTACTTCACTTGAGTGCACTGATTCAAATCTAATCTCATCAGAAACATCCTCACAGATGCACCTGAATAATGTTTAATCTGGGTACCCCAGGACCCAATAAAATCAACACATAAAATTAACCATCACAGATCTTCTGAGGGGTAAAGGGTGGGCAGGTACACTGTTGAGCAGGACCAAGCTCAACAAATCTTCAGTCAACGTTTGCTGACTTAGAGATGCACAGATCCTATTTATCGTTTGCTTTCCTTTGAATCATTCTTTTAATTTAATAAGCAATGTATTGAGTACTTACTGAGAGCCAGGCATTAGTTTAGCGAAGGATATTCAGTGGTCCTTCGTGGAGCTCTGAACCATATTTAGGGAGACCTTAAAACCACTCAGGGATTCCCTTGTGACTCAGCTGGTAAAGAATCCGCCTGCAATGCTGGAGACCTGGGTTGGGAAGATCCCCTGGAGAAGGGAAAGGCTATCCACTCCAGTATTCTGGCCTGGAGAATCCCAGGGACAGGGGAGCCTGGTTGGCTGCTGTCTATGGGGTCACACAGAGTCGGACACGACTGAAGTGACTTAGCAGCAGCAGCATTGCTAAGCATCTCTTCCCCAAAGGATAGGGTGCAAGTAGTAAGTCAGAGAAGATTAACTTGGCAAAGTCCTTCCATTCATTTGGGGGCAGCTGTTACAATTTCCTGTTATGAGAGATGGAGGGACAGGTCTCATCTGCTCAAGTGACTCAGCACACCTTTGCTGGGCACGAGAACAGGAAAGTACAGCTGTTAATGAGACAAGCCTGTATTTGGGGGGCAGGATTCAGCCAAAAACCTGAATCTTCTCAAGACCACCATGAGGTGCCTTCACCATATGCTTCACTATAATAATAGCCCAGCCACTGCAGCCGTGGAGGTTCCCTGCTCAGCTCTTCACTCACAGGAACCGACTCTAGGGCTGACAAACCATCTCTAATCACTGCACCTCTGAACTACCAGGGTGTTCATGTCTAGCCACTCTTCCCCGGGCTTCCCCAGCCAGTGGCTGAGCAGGGCAGCAGTGCTAGAATCAGGCTATTCTATTCCAGTTTCCAGATCTGACCAACAGGCAACTTTGTCACAAGCATTCCCTGGGACTGGCCTGGCTGAAACTTCCTCAGAAGGCACGGAACCCCCTTCCTTCTCCCTCTCCTTCTGTCGGTGTCAGACCTGCATCACACCCTCAAGGCGCCCCCTGCCTGCCTCGGCACCCTCCCAGTTTTCCTCCCCGGACATCTCTCCAGTGAATTTCTTGCACGATTAATCCCTGTTTTCGCCTTCTGCTTCTCAGAGGACCTAAACCGACAAACTATTTCAAGACAGCCATTATTTCATGCATGTTTTGTTTTTGTTGTTTAGCGCATTTAATTTTCATGGTTCTCATCTTGCTTTCTTCCCTCATTTTATCCTGTGATACGTGTGTCATGTTACTCTGCTTTTTGCATGTCATTTATTAATATAATCCATAATACTCCACTATATGAAAGGCGCGTAAGTGTCATCTGTCCCTCTTAGGTTGGACATTTAGGGTTTTTTCCCAATTTTTTCATGGACTTTGGTTAGGGTTATCAGAATAGAGCAGTGTATGGAGGACCTCCCCACCAGGGAAGGTAGAGCCCCAGGGCTTCCTGAGACAGAAGCAAAAGAGCCAGGAGATCTGAGTTCTGGTTCTGATTCCGCCACATCCTAGCTACACGATTCTGAGCAAGTCACTTGGCTTCTCTGGGCTTCTGTTTCCCCACTCATCAAATGGGGCTAATGTCAGAGGGGAACGCTTTGTGAATATCAATTTATGTCATCCTTTGCAAAAGATTTTGGTTACCAGAGGCTGGAGAGTGAGAGAAATGGGCAGATGTGGGTCAAGGGATACAAAGCTGCGGTTGTGTAGGATGAGTGAATCTAGAGACCTCTAAGGTACAGGCGTGATGACTATTGTTGATAAGACTATTATGGAATACTGGAAATCGGCTAAGAGACCAAGTTTCCATTGCTCTTGCTATACACTTACACATACCAAAAATAAAAAAGTGTAGTTATTGTTAGGAGATGGTTAATATAATAATTATTTCACTATGTATTATGTATATCAAATCAGCCTGCACACCTTAAATATATACAATTTTATTTTAAAATATAGGAATAAATGAAAAAAGAAACCCCAGAGAACTCTCTCACCCTCTTTCTACCAGGTGGGAACACAGCAAGAAGTCAGCAGTCTAGAATCCAGAAGAGGTCCCTCACCAGAACTCAGCTATGCTGGCACCCTGGTCTGAGACTTCCAGCCTCTAGAACAGTTAAGAAATACATTTCTGTAGCTTATGAGCTACCTGGGCTGTGCTGTATTTAGTCGGCCAGTCGTATCTGACTCTTTGAGACCCCATTAACTGCAGCCCACCAAGATCCTCTGCCCATGGGGATTCTCCGGGCAAGAATACTGGAGCGGGTTGCCATGCCCTCCTCCAGGGGATCTTCCCAACCCAGGGATCGAACCCAGGTCTTCTGCATTGTGGACGGATTCTTTACCATCTGAGCCACCAGGGAAGCCAAAATACACCCCAAACATTTTCCTGCCTGTCTCTACACTGTCTTTGTTCAGGCTGCTATAACGAAGTACCATAGCCTGGGTAGCTTATACCTCCACAATGGGCTCCGCATCACGTATTCCTGGAGATGGCAGAGGACGGAGCAGACGGTGGAGGAGGCAGGACAGTGGTGCTTGGGATGGAAGCTGCTGATGAGAGAATACCTCTTAAAAGCATCTCTCAGAGTGAGACCTCAGGTGCAATCATCAAGGTGGCCCTGAAGAACCAGCTGCAGTGCCTTCCAGAACCCAGGACCCGCCCTCCACACTCACCTGGTACAACCCTCAGAGGGGCTGGCACTGAACGCTTCCAGGTCTATAACCACATTCAGGGGACTGCACCCTGGGCTCAGAGCACTTCCTGCCACAACAAGCAGGAGTGAGGGTGTCCCCAACTTGACTTCCTCACCTCTCTTCCACGACCTTTTTTAAAGGAGTTATTTGGGAAGAGTTAAAGCATTTGCTTTAAAAAATAGAAAGCAACAGAACCAGCATTTTTGAAAAATCAGCTTGAAACATAAGGAACAACACTTCCAAAGGCAAAGGCGGAAATGCTGAAAACTGTCAAGCCCTTTCAACTGCTCCGACCAAGACATCCGAGGAGACTCTGAAGGGAAATATGGTTAGGGGTCTGGCATCTGGAGTCATGGAACAGCCTAAGCTTATCTTTCCATTTTCCCTGGACCCTTTCCCTACCACCCTGGAGCCCCATTCACATTCAGCAACAAAAACACAGCCTTTGGAAGAAGGAGAATAACTATTTTGATAAAAATAACACACCTCAAGCATTCACTCACCCTCTTCATCCTCACCCCCTTTCCAAACCCCTAAAATCTCATTTATCATGTTGATTTTCTCATCTCTTCCACACACTACACAATTGGGTAAATAAGTTCTGTGTTCAATCTTTTAACGGGAGTTATTCAATTTACTCAAGTCAATGTGAATATTTTCCCTGGTTTCCATGACAACCTCGCTGCACATTCAGTCTTCACATAAATGAGTTATTGCTTTTATGTTCTCATACCCTAAGACAATGGGGAAATTAACATAATGTGGTCATACGGGGAAAAAAAAAAAAAACAATCAAAACAATCAAAATCCTCATATCCTCCCCTGAAATTCATAGACAGTGTTCTGTGAAAAAGAACCAAAGAGAAATGGGGCCTTCATATCTGACAACACTGTTAACATTAGAGATTTCATTTCAGATGCATTTAAATGAAGCCAGACCACAGTGGGATTCAAAACAGTATA
The DNA here is from genome assembly GCF_016772045.2 of Ovis aries. Lineage (NCBI taxonomy): Eukaryota > Metazoa > Chordata > Mammalia > Artiodactyla > Bovidae > Ovis > Ovis aries. The sequence goes on along the minus strand of NC_056077.1, from coordinate 15,229,908 downwards.
CAGACAGAGAATCAAAATGAAAGGGAAAGAGAAATTCATCTTTTGGACACAGATCATCCCAACGTGGCTGCCACAGTGGGCCTCCCTTTCTGCACTCTGGCCGTGCTATCATTCCTGCCCCAGGACCCTCACACATGCTTGTTGCCTACAACTGGAACATTTTTCTGCTATTCTCCCCATTGTTTGCTAAGCTAGTTTGCTTAGTTAATTTCTGCTCATCCTTTAGGTCTCACCTTAGAAAAGACATTGCTCAGGGAAGTCTCACTTTACCACTCATCAACAATAGATAGGATTCTCTGGTGCTTTATATTTGTATTATATATATATATATGTATATATATATATACATGCATGCTAAGTCACTTCAGTCGTGTTCGACTCCTCGTGACCCCGTGACTTCAGTCATGTTCGACTCCTTGTGACCCCATGGACTGTAGCCTGCCAGGTTCCTCTGTCCATGGTATTCTCCAGGCAAGAATACTGGAGTGGGTTGCCATGCCCTTCACCAAGGGATCTTCTCAACCCAGAGATCAAAACCGCATCCTTTATGTCTCTTGCATCGGCAGGCAGGTTCTTTACCACTAGCGCTACCTGGGAAGCCTCTCTATATATATCCATGGGCTTCCCCGGTGTCTCAGACAGTGAAGAATCTGCAGGAGACCATGGTTTAACCCCTGGGTTGGGAAGATCTCTTAGAGAAGGGAATGGCAATCCACTCCACCTTGCCTGGGAAATCCCATGGACAGAGGAGCCTGGTGGAGCTACAGTCCATGGGGTCACAAAGAGTTGGACATGACTGAGCAACTAACACGCACACAGAGAGGCATATGTATATCCTCATGGCTCTTGGCCTTCTTTACAGAGGTGCCCTCATCATTAAGGTGAGGAAGGTGGGACAACCACCCTCAGTAGCTGGGGCATCCTCTCCTGAGTGTGCATTTCTCTGCACTTCCTCAACCAAGAAAGCCCCGGGCATTGTCGCAGGTGCCTGAGGTAGAAATAGTAAGTACCAGTGGATATGGGAAGGCACCAACAGCATCCACCACATCCTCCAATGCAAATCACATAATTGTAACTGGAGACTGGAGATCGATGGAATAGGAGACAAGAATGCAAAACCGATAGGCAAAAAAGTAGTGGAAGCCCAAATGAAGACCAAGGCACAGGAATAAAGGGGAAAATATAGGCTCAAGAGATACTGAAGACCTTGACAGTAGGTCTGGGTGGGCTGACTGGATACTGGAGTACAGATGTAGTCAGAGAGCTGCAGACAAATGAAGAGGGGTATGTAAGGTCCTTCCTGCCATCCTAAAAGCGCCCATCATCTCTTTTGCTAGCCATGGGCACACCAGGTTGGATGACCCAATCCATAGCAACTCCAGTTCACAGAGCAAGGGAGATCAATCTTTGATCCCAAGTATACGAGTGGCTGCTCCCCAGTGGACTTCAGAATGAACTCTCAACTTCTGTTTGTTGGACTTGGAAGCCTAAGCCTCTAAGCTTCTATATGTTTCCAACTAGAGAAAGTAATTTGATTAACCATCAACAGAGAAATGCATCATTAAATAGTGATAAAACCATTCAATCAAATATTATGCAGTCACTAAAAGTGATGGCTGTTTAGGGTAAGTATTCATAAGGACACAAATGTAACACAATAATAACAGTAAACATGAATTATGCTTATTGTTTCCTGATTGTCTTCCCACACTATTATGAAAGTTCAACAAAGGCAGGGACCTTTGTTTTGTTCAATGCTGGACCCTCAGCATCTAGGCCAGTTCCAGGAACAACATTCTCCAGCAGCCAGTAGGGTGAAATTCACAAAGTCTGGCATCCAATCAAAAATGACTCAGTCTACCGTGAGTGGGGGCCAGAGCTGGCCTCTGTCACACCCACCAATTCCCAGAGGTGGAGATAAAACAGGATGGTGCAAAATTCCACCAGTAAGAGATAACAAGAGGCAGGAGGGAGTTGGCAGGTAAATGACCCACCCTTACCACCTCACTACAGACAGTTCTGAGATGCAGAGGTTCTAAGGAACCTCCCCAAAGGTGGCCTGTGGGATAAGTGGTGTTTCTGTAAAGCTGGGGTCACTCTGTAGTATGTACCACCTGGCATTTTCTTTCTCTCCTTTCCTGCCTCACTTCCATTTTCCCTCGTTCCTCCTTCCTTGTGATTATTCAGCTCAATAAAGCGTTAGTGCATACACTTTCTATTGGGCTCCGTTCCTAGGTGGAGAGAACCCCCTCCCAGAATCTGACTCATGGAGTCTCTCTGGAAGGAGACTACTCTGCTCAATTCCAAAACTTCTTGGCTTGAAACAATAACCATGGTTATTACAACTCACAGTTTTGAGAGTCAGGAATTCAGGCAGCTTAGCGATTATGCTCCATGTGGTATCTACTGGGGTCCCTCAGTGGTATTCAGCTGACTTCTAGGCTGCTTAGAAGGCTCCAAGCAGCTTCAGTGACATGCCAGGTGCCTTGGTGGGGACAGCTAGAAGCTGGTCACAACAGGACCCTTCCTCCTCTCCATCTCTGCTCAGAGTCTCCCCACGTGTCTCTCCAGCCGGGTCATCAGACTTCTTACACCATGGCTCAGAGTTTTAAGACCAAGAGTTCCAAAATGATGGAAGCAGAAACTGCCCAACCACTTAAAGGCTAGGACCAGAACCCACATGGCAGCACTTCCAAGGCATTCTATTGGTGAAAGCGGTCACAGGTCATCCCAGGTTTACAAGCAAGAGAGAAAGAGCCCACTTTTCAGTGGTGGAATGTCAGAAAGTTTGCCGTCATCTTATATAATCTCCAGATGTGGACACACAAGAAACTGGGAACGGGGCAGGTGAAGACTACAGCACTGGCGTAAGAGGATTCCTTTCACCCTGTTGGCATGATTTTCCATGTGTACTGTATTACTTTTTCATGTAAAAAATGTGAAGGGTGAGGAGGAGGAGGGGAGGGCCAATGTCAGTAAGCTGAATCCTCATCTTCTATGGCAGACAGTCAATAGGAAATGTCTTAAATTGATAAATCAAGAAACAGCTGCATAAGCATCTTATTTGGAGTTACAGAGATAAACACGAGAAGACCTAAAAATGGAAACAACATTTCAAGCAGTTGCCTCTGGGAAATAGGATTTGGGGAGGGGAGCGAGGAGAGAAGGAACCAGGACTGCTGCTTCCATTAGAGGCCTTTCTGTTCTTTCACTTTTTACTATGTGCACATATTACTTTGATAAAAAATTTAAAAGGCGGAAAAAAAAAAAAGAAAAAAATGGTGATGGTTATTTTTAAAGCTATGTAATTAAACTTGGAAAAATCTCATTTTGCTAAGTGAAAAAAGTAGCAGGATACAAAACTATATTCCTAGTATGGTTGTAAGTAGGTTTACTATTAATAAAAAAAGAAATAAAGAAAACATATACTTGGGGAAAGGAAGACTCCCCCCAGAAAATGTACATATCAAATGATAATGGGTGGGTTGCTTTTCTATGTTTTCCAAATTTGCAACAATGTGATTCTCTTACAGTCATAGTGGAAAGAAAAAACTGCATTACTTTAAATAAATGAACTGAGCAGTAATTAAATAGAAATGTCAGAAGAGTCTCTGAAGAACCCTTGTTTACTACACTAGAACCTCATTTAAATTCCTGGAGCCTCCCAGGTAAGGGGGATGGTTCTTTTGGGGGGGACCAGGGAGCTCTGTCCATAGATGCTGACAAACTCTAGTCAGGCAGACCGGTAGACTCGCTTATAAAATCTTCCCAGAAAGAATTTAGTCCATGTAGCTTTGATTCAACAAAGCAGTAACTTCGGTAAGACTCCAGTGTATTCCACTCTGAGTCTGGATTGCTCCTTCAGTTATTAAGTATTTATCAAGTACCCCCTATATGTCAAACAAAATGCAAGGGTCTGGAGGTACAATAATAAATGAGACAGGTGAAACCACTAGCCCTTTGGGACCACAGTCTAGTAAGGGAGACGGACGAGTGACCAGGTGATTGCAATACATCCTAACAGATGCTCTGATTGAGGAAAATACAAGTGGGAGGAGATCAACTGGAGGACTTTCTGGAAGAGGCCAAATCTAAGCTCAGACTCAAAGGATAAACCCGAGGAGACCAGGCAAAAGGGGGAGAATATTTCCAGCACACAAAATATAATATGCAAAAGCTCAGAGACGAGAGAGATGATGGCGAATTCAAAGAATCGGGAATGACGAAAACGACCCCACGATTAAAAGAGCGCTTCTGCAAGGATGACTTGCTTGGGGTCTGCAGGGCTTGGCAGCCTGAGTTGGAATCTCAGCCCTGCCACTTGTTGGCTCTGTGACCGGGGTCAGATATGCCATTTCACTCAGCCTTCGTACGTAGTGTCTTAGACTGTTCGGGCTGCTATAACAGAGTAACATCGACAGGTGTCTTATCAACAACAGAAGTTTACTTTTCGTGGTTCAGGAGGCTGGGAAGTCCAAGATTAAGGTGCCGGCAGATTCAGTATCTAGTGAGAGCCCTCTCCCTGGTTCATAGACAGCACATCCTAACTCTGTCCTCACATGGAAGAAGGGACAAAGTAGCTTTCTGGGAACCCTTTAAAAAGGGTGCTGATCCCAGTAAGAGGGCTACCCCCTCACCCTCATTAGGTGACCTGAGCACCTCCCAAAGGCCCCACCTCCTAAGACCATCACCTTTCAGATGAGCATTTCAATCTACAAATTTGGGGGTGCGGGCCGTGTGCTGAGTCACTCAGTCGTGTCCAATTCTTTGCGACCCCATGGACTACAGCCGGCTAGGCTCCTCTGTCCATGGGATTCTCCAGGCAAGAATACTGGAGTGGCTTTCCATGCCCTCCTCCAGGGGATCTTCCCAAGCCAGGGATCAAACCAAGGTTTTTCATATTACATATGGATTCTTTACTGTCTGAGCCACGAGGGAAGCCCTGGTGGGTCTGCAGACATAACATCCGGCCCACAGAATCTAAAAATTGGGGTAGAAATGAAATTTACCCCAAAGAGTTCATGGAGGATAAGGTCAGGCCCTGAGGGTGTTAAACTAAGTGAAATAAGCCAGACAAAGACAAATACTGTGTGATCTCACATGTGGAATCTAACAACCTCAAACGAAAAACAAACAAAGCCCATAGATACAGAGTACAGACCAGTGGTTGCCAGAGGAGAAGGACAAAATGATGACCACGGTCAAAAGGTACACACTTCCAGTTATGATAAACGTCATAAAGACGCAGCGTATAGCATGGTGGCTAGAGTGACTAACACTACATGGCATATTTGAAAGCTGCTGTTTTTACATTTTTAAAGTCCTCATCACAAGGGGGGAAAAAAATGCTTCCAGTCTACGCATAGTGACAGATGTTAACTAGACTTAACTGTGTGGTGATCACTCCACAATGTATGAAAATCTCAAATCGTTAAGAAGCTAACACAAGGGTATATGTCAGTGATACACCAATAAAAACTAAAAAATAAGTTAAAAAACTCTAAAGAGTTGGAAAGATTAAATGAGATATTAAGTGATCATTAATTGTTTGCAGTTGTTCCGCAAATGCCAGTAATAATAATAGCTTATGCTTGCTGAGTCCTCAAGGCCAGTATTAGGTACATTATGCCAGTAATATAAATGCAGTGATGTTTTTTAATCTTCACCCCAAAGCTCACATATAGGTTATCAATATCTCCATTTTACAAATGAGGAGAACTGGGGCACAGAGAGGTTACAGTTTTGTAGCTGCTCCTAAAGCCTCACCCAGATTCCCTTACCAGTCAACCCGTCCATTCCTCAGCCTTGCCAGCTGGCTCCTGCCAGCACTCTCTGCAGTGAATCTCCCTTGGCAGACAGAAGCTATCTCACGCAGGGGCATTACACTGTCACCCACCCCTAGTCTACCCTGTGCCACTGGGGCCACCGATGGCTAACTGACGCTTTGGCGGGGCGGGGGCACATAAGTCTAGCCCTCCTGCCCCAAGGCAGAGACAATGTCACGGTACAGCGTCCATGCCAGAGCTCCCTCATGGGTCTGGACCTAAGACCCCATCCTTGCTGGGTGTCTTAGGTATCTCAGGCTGCTGTAACAAATAGCCACAGACTGGGTGGCTGAAATGACGGAACTTTCTTGCAGGTCTGGAGGCTGGGAAGTCCGAGATCCAAGAACCGGCAGATTCAGTGTCTGGTGAGAGCAGCCTCTCTTGTTCATATGTGGCCATCTTCCAGCCCTGGCCTCACACGCAGGAAGGGCAGAAGGAGCTCTCTGGGGTCCCTTTTATAGGAAGGCTCCACCCTCATGACCAAATCACCTCCCAAAGGCCCCACACCTTCTAATAACCACCCTGAGGGTAGAATTCCACATATGAATTTGTGCGGGGGCTGGGGAGGGAGGGGAAGGCCTACATAAACATTCAGGCCATAATGCCATAGTCCCAGGCTCTTTCTCCTTCCCTGCTCTTCCCTCCCCTCCCTTCCCCCACCATCCCCGAGAGCCCTTGCCCCCACCATAAACCACACCCACCCCAATCCCTGTTTCAGGCTTCAGAGGAGCCAGACCAGTCACACAGCTCTCAGGGATTCAGACCCAACCCGGGGGTGTCCCCACTCCAAAGACCACGTGTGAAGCCAGCAGGCTGCCCCAGGTCACTTCTATAGGATGCACCGGGGGATCAAGGAACAGCCGTGATGCCAGCTCCACACCAGGTAGACAGACAGAAGCCAGACCTAGAAGCACTGCAAACCTAGAGGAGCGATCCAAAGGAGAGGGCAGCAGAAAGACAGGCAGCAGGTCCCCGTGTACCTGCTGTGTTCTGATGGGTGCTGTATGCTGCTGGGGCAGAACCTGATCTTGGGAATCGGACCAGTCCCAGCCCGACAGGTCGGCAGCCTCAGCGTATTCTGGCCATAATCAGGTTCACCTCACAAGGTAGATTAAACAACTCGTGTGCGTAAAATGCCCGGCATGATATCGGCACATGAGGGACCTGGAATGTGTCCACTCCTCTCTGCTTCGGGGTCACCTCATCCATGAATGGCAGAGCCAGAACCCTCCTCTTTTACCAGAAATCAAAGAACATCTACAAAAAAGAAACAGCCCCACACCCCCTCCTGCCTCTGCCTTAATAGTTTCTCTCCAAGTTATTCAATGCAAGAGACTTAGCCCAGCTAAAATTATTCACAATCGACCTTGAGATCAGGAACAAATTGGCTACAGCAGTCAGCAATTGGCAAATGCAATCTAAATGCCCCAGGCGGCATTACAGCCTTCCAGGCTGACAGGAAGAGTCAATGTGCGTCTTGGAAAATTCTGAAAAAAAAATTAAAGGTCACCACATTTGCAGGCAGAATGGATTTTCTTGAGACCATTACAAACAGACTGCCTAAACTGCAAGGATTCAAAGCTTGACAGCTCCTGGGGGACTTCAGGTGAAAGGAATCCCAGCCCCCAGCCACAAACATCGGAGCTGCTGTCTGTGGGTGTTGGAAGGCTCCCCCATAACCTGTGCTCTCATGGAAATTTCCTGTTCAGGCTGCATTGCACTGATGAACTAGCAGTACCGGGTGGCGGCCAGTCCTGTGCTCTCAGTCTGACCAGGCTGAGAAGCCTAAGAGGCACAAATCAGTTAAGATGCGTGCACGCGTGTTAAGTCACTTCAGTCGTATCCAACTCTTGCGATCCTATGGACTGTAGCCCACCAGGCCCCTCTGTCCATGGGTTTCTCCAGGCAAGAATACCGGAGCGTGTTGCCATGCCCTCCTCCAGGGACTGTTCCTGATCTGTGTCTCTTACATCACCTGCATTGGCAGGCAGGTTCTTTACCCAGCTCAGACAGTAAAGCATCTGCCAACAATGCAGGAGACCTGGGTTCAATCCCTAGGTTGGGAAGATCTCCTGGAGAAGGAAATGGCAACCCACTCCAGTATTCTTGCCTGGAAAATCCCATGGACAGAGGAGCCTGGTAGACTACAGTCCATGGGGTCACAAATATTCAGAAACAACTGAGCGACTTTACTTTAGGGCCCCCTGGGAAGCCCAATCAGTAAGATAAGTCTGAACATTTCTGTAGGGAGGGCGTCTTGAGCCCATCAGGAAGTCCAAACTCCAAAGCCAAGTCTAAAAGGAAAGAATGAGCTCATAATTGGAAAAGACACTGGGTTAGAGGAACATTAGGTCTGGGAACCAGCATAGGACAGGCTGAGATAATGGCCTTGAGCCGCGTTAGAATACTGTGCTGTTTTTGTTGCAAGAATAGTATTAATATTAATAACAATAGCTGATATGTATTGGGTGCCTTCCAGAGCCAGGCACTGTGCTACGCTTTTCTGTGCATTCTCTTACTTAATCCCTCAGTGCTCTGTGTAGTAGGTGATTTTTCCAACACCATTTCACAGAAAAGACAACTGAGGCTCAGAAAGGCTTCTTCAAGGTCACCCAGATCATCATGAAAAGCCAGGCAATCTGACCACAGAGCTCAAGGTCCTGCCCACATTGCTTTATTACACATGGGAGTATGTGTTAGCTTAACTCAGATTAATAGCAGAAGTTAATTCTGAATAGAAGCTGGTCATTTTTTCAAACAAGGAAATTAATGCCCAGTAAAAATGAAGAGCATAACAGACTGAAGCTGCATTCATGGGAGCAAGAAATCCAGACATATCCATATACAATGGAAATACGATGTGTTGGTGTGTGTTATTGTTCGGCAAATATTTATCCTCCCCATTCCCTCTGCCATGAGAAGAATATAATTTCCTGCTCCATTAATATTGGGCTTGCTTTGGCCGCTGGAACGCGGACAGAAGTGACAAAGGACCACTTTTCAGCTTAGGCCTTAAAAAGCATCAATTATTTCTGCTCACCCCTTGGAAGCCACCAACTTTCACCAGCAAACCACTGCCTCTCCAGCTTGGGCCGCAGAAGAAAATGTAGGGATCAGACCTGAATGCAACCTAGAGCCTAGAGCAGAGTCTCCCCAGCCAAACCACAGACCCATGCCCAAGAAATAAATGCTTTTTTTAAATTACCCATTGAGTTTTTGTGGTGCTTGTTTCACAGCTATAGGTGACTAATGCATCTACATGTCTTATATATATTACACGTGTGCATATTATATAGGGTGCATATCTGGGGATGTGTGGTATGGAGACATAAGTATGTAAATTCCGAAAATATGCCTCCACATATGGGTGCTAGTATTGGAAAATGACATACGAGTTAGAGAATTAAGTTTGCATTCTTTTTCTGACATTTATTGGCTGTGTGTTTGAGGGCAAATTGCTTGACCTCTCTGAATACGATTTCTTTTTTGCAACCTGGGGATAAAAACCATTACTATCTCATAAAATTACTGTGAGATTTAAGCAAAATAATGCACACAATGGGCTTAGTATAGAGCCTAACACATACTCATTTATTCATTCAGCAGACAGCAATCAGGTCTGTCAGACCCTTTCCTAGGTTTTTGGAATACAGTTCCTAGCTATAAAGGGATTTCCTAGGCTTAGATGGTAAATAATCTGCTTGCAATGCAGGAGACCCGGGTTCAATCCCTGGGTTGGGAAGATCCCCTGGAGATGGGAATGGCAACCCACTCCAGTATTCTTGCCTGGAGAATTCCATGGACAGAGGAGCCTGGTGGGCTACAGACCATGGGGTTGCAAAGAGTGGGATACAACTGAGCAACTAACAGTTTTCCTAGCTACAGAAAGAAGTACAAATAAAGCAACTTAAGGAGAACCAGCAGCCCGGGAAGAGAAGGGAAGCAGTTTGTGGGAAATGATCTGCATGACCCCTGGCACAAAGTAAGTACTTGACAAACAGCAGCCACTTCTATTCTCCAAATGATTAGCATATAAGAATGTGGAATCCAGGTGTAGACAAGAAGGAAATCAGCCTATCGACCCCCGCAGCAAACCCCTGCCCTTGGAAGCCCCAGCAAACTGCAGCAACATATCAAGGACCTTCACTGGCTGGACACAGCCTCGGGCACTGTTGAAGCTGACACATAAATCCTGCAGCTCGAGCCAGACTCATACAGCAGGGCCGAGGACAGGCCAGCTGCTGCTGGGAGGTTGGAGCTCTGCTTCCCCATGAAAGAAGAAGGTTCCTGAGGCCTGAGCCATACTTCACATCCACAGATCACATCAAACACACACAGCTGGGGGCAGCGAGTAAGCGAGGTGTTCAGATGCTGGAGGGAGAGGTCAGTTGACAGGGACACTTCGCGTGGGTGTTACGGCGCCAGGAATGCTTCAGGGATCTTAGGCGGTGGAGAAACACACACGCCTTTGCAAACACATTTAATGCGGTGCCCTCGAGGCCACCTCCTGTTTTTCACCCTCAGTTCAGTTCAGTTCAGTCACTCAGTCGTATCCGACTCTTTGCGACCCCATGGACTGCAGCATGCCAGGCCTCCCTGTAAGATACAGTTCCGGCCGAGGCAGAAAAAGGAAAGACGACCTCAACAGAAGTAGGTTACTTTTATTCAGACAAGGAGGGGCGACAGTCGGCCTAACGACCAGGCTGAGCGCAGAGAGGGATCAGGGAGGCTCCATATTTGTAGGGAGGCTTGTGGAAGCAATAGGGGAAACGTTAATCAGGCGGGATGTTTTGGGTGTTTTTTAGTTGAGATAGCATTTGTTGTTGGGCAGGGAGTGATAAGTCTTCTGGGCAGGTGTAGGGGGTGGAAGGTTTCTGGACAGGGGGTGATAAGTCTCAGACAGATGCAACCGGCCTGGAGAATCTGGGCGGGACCTAAAGTTCTGTTCTGTTTTCTCCGAAGTTAGATGATTCAGCAAGGGCCTTTGAGACTGTTGTGTTTTGTTTTTTTTTTCTAGGCCCAAAAGACTCCTTCACTCCCTGTTCATCACCAACTTCCGGAGCTAGCTCAGACTCATGTCCATTGAGTCGGTGATGCCACCCAACCATCTCATCCTCTGTTTTTCACCCTAATTGGCATGTTTTCCCATCTCCGCATAAACAGCTCCAGGAGATGTTACATAGCTGTAAAAGTATGGTTCTTTGGAGTAAGACAATCTGGGTTTGCATGAAGATTAAATGGGATAACCTTGTAACACCTTATATGCAAGCACCTTCCAAGCACTGTACTTGGTACACGGTAACACTCATAACCATGGCTCCTGTTATTGACTCATTTTGCAAATGAGAACACTGAGGTCCAGAAAGTTTAAGCGACAGGAATTCTGACCTTGGCATCAAAGCCTGGGATCTTTTTCTCTTCCACCCTATCCCCAACTGATCTATTTCTCCAGAAAACCTTAAAGATCCTCCAAGGATGAATTCTGATCTACCTAGAGACATGCTGACTTAACTCAAGAGCTAGGAGATGGATATTTTCAGAACAGGGTACAAGTTGACCTTGAGCACTATGTGAAGTTGGGACTGGGGTTGGGTCCCTGTATGAACAGTGATTACCACAGGGGATGTGCCCAAGAGATTGTCTATAAGGACCAGGTCTCAAGCTCAGATGCTTACAGCCTCTGGGTTGTACTAGGGTGGCCATCCATCGTGGCTTGAACACCAGGTCTCACATCATGGGAACCCACTCAGCACTAGGCACGCTGGGACAGCTGGTCACCCTTGGTTGTAGCATAACTGAGTGAAGCTGTAAAAAGCTGCTCCATCTCTCTCTGAGTTTTCCATTTCTCAGAAGCAATCATGTAGAGTGGGGTAGGAGCCCAGGCTCTGGGGCCAGCCTAACTTGGTTTACCTCCTATCTCCATTGCTCAACAGCTATGGGACCTTGGGAGGACTGACCCAACTTTTCCATACCTGTTTCCTCTCCTGTAAGAATGGAGCTAGTAGAGCCCCTGGTCTATAGAGCAGTGCTCAACACTATTGGTATTTTGGACCCAACCATTCTTTGCTGTGAGGGTGTCCTGTGCACTGCAGGATGTTTAGAAGCATCCTTGACCTCTACACACTAGGCGTCAGGAGCACCACCCCACCAACCATGGCGATCAGAAGTGTCTCCAGGCATTGCCAGAGGTCTCCTAGGGGGCACGATTGCCCCCACTTGAGAACCACTGGTGCGGGCAGTGCTGCAGGGATAAATGAGGGGATGCACACATCCGATGCCCTAGAGGGTCTGTTTCTACAAGAACAAACAGGCTGAAACCTTAGTGATAAAGTAGGAGGAAGGCGGCAAGCCAAGAGATGAGCAAACAGCATCTGGGACGGGGGAGGGGTGGGCAGTCAAGCAACTACTGGGTGGGACAAACCCCATAAACGGAGCCCAGCCTGGCCAGCATCTCTCCTCCATGAGCCTGGGCTTCTACTCTACCCCAGAGGCAAAAGGCTGAGGGGCTTACTCCCTAGTTGCTGGCATAGCACCATCATAGTGAACATTATACATTATATACATTCCTTTTCTCTTGAACGTGTTCATATACTTGTAAAGTGCACCTGTCCGTCAAATCTTGAGTGCTGACTGTACACCAAGTATACAGTGGTGAGAAAATAGAAAAGTCTCTGCCCGCATGGAGCTTTAAACACATTGTACTTAGCGTTTAATTTGTGTGTAATGCATGTTTAACCAATAAGAATGTCATGCTATAGTACTGATTCTGTTCCTTATGTCTTTCCCTCAGCACTGTCTTTTTATGATCTATCCATATTGCTGTGCACACGTCAGACCTATTGTTCCAACTGGCGTCTGGTGGTTCTCCACGGACACACCCACCATATTTCACTTATGTACGCCCCCTCTGGTGGGCACCTGGATTGCTTCCAATTCCCCACTACTGCACACCCATCTCCTTGAACATCCAGGGGTGAAATTTCTCTGGGGTATAAATCCAGAAGCAGAAGTGCTCTGCCTTGGCTCAGTGCCACTGAGACTTTACTCACATGACTCACCCAGGGAGCTTGTTAAAAGGCAGATTCTGACCCAAGGGGTGTGGAATGAGACAAGGGAAACTTAGATTTCTAACAAGCTTCTAAATGATGCTGATGCTGCTGGTCCAGGACCACAGAGGATATGCAGACATCGTTTGCTTTCATGCCAGGTCTCTCTCTGCAGAACCACTGAACCAGGCAATACTCCAAGGATTTGCCTTTAAAAGAAGCCAACCCCTCCCTGGACTCACTGACATGGTGTAGTCAAGAGGCCCAATAACCACCACCACCCAAAATCATGGTGTCCCACCACCCGCTGGTGTGCACGTGACCATCTTGCTGAGGCTCAGATGGTGAAGAATCCATACGCCAATGCAGGAGATAGGGATTCAATCCCTGAGTGGGAAGATCCCCTGGAAAAGGAAATGGAAACCCACTCCAGTATTCTTGCCTGGAAAATCCCATGGACAGAGGGGCCTGGTAGGCTACAGCCCATGGGGTTGCAAAAGTCAGACACAATTTAGTGACTAAACAACAACATCTTTGATTCTAAGTACATCACAAAATCAGGGCCCCTAAATTCTGGAGTAAAGTGACCTAGAAGGGCATCCATTCCAACCCCTGCCTTTCAAAGGGAAAGGCCAAGGCTCAGAGATGTGCAAGCAACCACAGACAATTTTGGCAGAGCCAGGATGAGACGTTCCTGTCTTGTTCCTCTACAGAGCCCTGCTCCAGAGATCAGAAACTCGTCCATAATTTACAGGAGTTAGTTCACTTTGCTGACTTTTCTCCAGTTCTCCTGCCTACCATCTCCCGCCCCATCTCAACCCCCTCACCCCACCCTGCTTTTTAATTCTTGCCAGAACCATCCATTTTGCAACCAAGTGTTGACTTCGAATGATATATGAGACGCGATTGACATTTCAAATATCCCAGGCAGGGGAGAATTCTGATCACAGCCCAGTCTGAAACGTCTCCTCCACGTCTCCTTCCTTACTCCTTCTGGGCAATAATTGTCCCCCTACCAGCCCACCTCCTCCCTCTTAGTCCCAACATTAATTTCCCCTGATTCATTTTTCATGCCTTTGATTTCTGCCTTTTCAAAAGCAGAATATGTTTCTGTAGTGGTTTCTTATACCTCCCTTCTCCTCATGAATATTTCAAATGCAATAGTGATATGATCGCTCAACCTTAGAGGCACACCAACTTTATCTTATTTATCTTACTGAGCTGCTTCCGATCCTGGGATTAAGTCCAAAACAGCCTCTGAGAGTTTGTTTGGGTTATTTTTCCCGAGGCTGTTGCTGTTGTGGATGTAAATTACAAAGAGAAGCAGCCTCCCCGCTCCAACCCAGCCCCAGCCCTGGCCACAGGCCCCTGGCCCCAGATACGAACCTTGCTGGTGTCAATCCTGCTCCAGGGAGGTGTCACATGCGAGACAAAGCCAACTGGCAGGCCTCCTAACCATCCCTGTTGTGGCATAAATCACCCCTAACTTCCAGCCCACTCATCCCTTTAAAGCACAAATTTAACTCATGGCGTGACCTTGGGTAGGTCATTTTGCCAGTCTGGGACCAAGGTTTTCTGTCTACAAACTAGGGGACTGGACGTGTGACCCTAAGTCTTTTCAGCTCTAAGGCTCCATGTGACATAGTATAACAGCACAAGGTTCAGAATCGGGAAGTGCCTGGTTCAAACCCAAGCTCTACCACTGAATGGATATTATGCCCTTTAACTGTGTCTACCACTGACTAGCAGTATAACTCTTAATTGTGTCCACCACTAACTAGTAGTATGACTGTTAACCACATTTACCATGTACCTATCCGTTGTGTGACCCTTAACTAACCCTGCCTACTACCAACTAGCTGTGTGATCACTGTGCAAGTTACAGAAGCTCTCGGGGCACTAGTTTCCTCCCCGAGTAAAACACACTTGGCTCTGGGGTTTGAAGAGAGGTGGCCGGAAATCCCATTGGGTTTGCCTGGACCTGGGGAGGTTCCAGGGGTGCAGCACTCTCAGTGCTAAAACAGGAAAGTCCTGAGCAAGCCAAGGCTTGGTCACCCCAGGTTGTTGTGAGATTTAGAAGTGAATTAGGTGATGTGTAAAGAATCTCGTAGATTTATAGAAATCAATCTATATAGCATTAATTATTTTTCATTTTTATGTCCAAAGCTGTGGAGGAATTATTTTCACTTCCGTGTTTTTCAAGAATTTAAAAAAAAAATTTTTTTGAAAGCATACAAGCATGTGATGAAAAAAAGATCTGAAATAAGAAACAAAGCTCTCTGGCCCCAGCTCTCCTCCCAACCCAACCGCCACCCCCAAAGGCAGGCACGTGGAGCCCTCCTTAGCTTTGGGTAAGGGCAAAGGGCTGAGCTTGCCGCACTCACCCTCCATCTGCTCCTCTGCTCCTGGGATTTCTGGCCTTAAGGATTAGCTTCCTGGGGCAAGGCAGTATCCCTTATATAACAGTTCTGTGGCAGGGGCGCAGAATAAGGAGAGGGAGCAAGCCCTGGAGGCCTGGCTACTGGACCAGGCATTAACCCTTTAGATGCTGGACCACGAGGAGGTGGGAGGCATAGGTGGCAGAAAGGGAAGCAGCTGTTTACTGTGGTGTGGAATGTTTCGACCCTGGAGAAGGTCCTCAAGCCTCAGCTCTACGTATGAGGGCCCCACTGCCTTCAGAGGGGAGGGCACTTCCCAGGGGAGAGACTGGGATACGAGTCGGACATCTGGACCTCCAGGCAGAGCTACAGCCAAGGCCTCCTGGACACCTGTTTTGCATCTGCGTCTCCCTGGCAACGCTGTCTGCAGGAGATCATGGTCAGCTGGTCTGGGTCAAAGCTGGTCCATTTGGAGTGGGAAAATATTAGCTCCATGAGGTAGATGTAATCAGCTCAGGGAACTGTCATCTCCTGGAGAAGCCCACGTGGCTGGGTGTCATACCATGGACAGGAAGGAGGCCCTGTACCAGCTGCTGACTGCCCTGCCTGGAAAAGACCGTCGGCTTTCATATCGCCACCTGACAGCTGAGCAGACTGGTTCATACTCCTGTCGGCTGATGTTCCTTGTCAGCACTGGGGGAGCTGTCACCCACAGAATCCAGACCCGGCACTAAGGGCAGAGCAAAGCAGTCCTAGAGAGAAGCTGTCTCCCCACCCCCGCCAGGTGGGTCTTACAGGGACAGAGAAGAGGCGTGTGTGCTCAGCCACTGCAGCCTTGTCCAACTCTTCCATGACCCCCTGGACTGTAGCTTGCCAGGTTCCTCTGTCCATAGGATTTTCCTGGAAAGAATACTGGAGTGTGTTGCCATGCCCTCCTCCAGGGGATCTTCTCAACCCAGGGACTGAGCCCATATCTCCTGCATTGCAGGCAGATTCTTAACCGACTGAGCCGCTGCTGCTACTGCTAAGTCGCTTCAGTCGTGTCCAACTCTGTGCGACCCCATAGACAGCAGCCCACTAGGCTCCCCTGTCCCTGAGATTCTCCAGGCAAGAACACTGGAGTGGGTTGCCATTTCCTTCTCCAATGCATGAAAGTGAAAAGTGAAAGTGAAGTCACTCAGTCCTGTCCGACTCAGCGACCCCATGGACTGCAGCCCACCAGGCTCCTCCATCCATGAGATTTTCCAGGCAAGAGTACTGGAGTGGGGTGCCATTGCCTGCTCCGGGCTGAGCCACTAGGGACGCCCAAAGAGAAGAGGAGAGATTTTATATCCCTATAGCGCTGTCCCAACCATACCAGAACCCACCCCAGAGAAGCTAGTGGTGTAGCAGGAAGACATGCAAATTCAAAGGCCAGAGAAAATGAATACTAGCCTTGATTCTGCTTCTTATTTCTAAGGCTCTCTCAGTTAAGCTTCTTTTGGTTGCAAGGAATAGAAGTAAAATCAAACAAAAACTGAAAGGCGAGAACTCATAGCATCAAAGAGAGAACCGACCTAAGGAGGCCCCAGGACTCTCCCTGCCAGAAACACCAGGACCATCTCTCTACAGTGGTGGTTTTCAACCCTAGCTGCAGGTAGGAATCAACTAGAGAGACTTCTAAAAACCACTGATGCAGAGACCCTTGGAAACCGGGATTTAATTCATGTGGGTGGAGCTATCTGTCTCACTTCAGAGATATCCCAGGGATTCTACTGTGAGACTGACAATGAGAACCACTGTTCTAGGGATGCTGTTCCAAGTGTGGCCCCCAAACCAGCAATACTTGCATCCCCGTCACTGGGAAGCTTGTTAGAAATGCAGACTCTGAGAACCTCCTGAACTCACTTGAATCAGAATTTGCATTTTAATAGGATCTTTGGATAAGTTCTCAAACAGATTAAAGTTTGAGAAGAACTGGGCTGGAGTGTCATGGGATGAATAGGATCTAACCCCTGATCTAGCCACTCCCTGAGAGGTTCTGCTTAAGAGCAAAATCCCCAGATGAGGGACATCCCTGGTGGTCCAATGTTTAACACAGGTTTGACCCCTTAGGGAACTAAGATCCCACCTGCCAGGGAGCAGCTAAGTCCATGTACCATGACCCCTGAGCCCACTGGCTTCGACTAGAGTGTCTGTGCAGCTCAATGAAAGATGCAGCGTAGAAAAAGAGATCCTGCATGACGCAACAAAGATCCTGCGTGCCACCAGTAAGACCCAACGCAGACAAAAATATCCCCAGACAACAATCACTGGACTTGATCATGGTCACACCATGACAGAGGGTGGGCGAGTAGTAGGTAAGGATGCCCGGAGCCCCACCAAACCCACAGGCAGGAGAAGGGCTGCCCAGAAAGGAGCGAGGTTACAGGGCAGGTAAAGACAACACAGGTCCAGCACAGAGATCTTGGACAAGTTCAGAGATGAACGTATGACTGCTTCTTAAATGCTCACTGCACACCATTCACTGGGCCAAAGACTCAAACTAGCTCATGTAACTCCCCCTCCCTCCGCCATAGTCACAAGGCAGGTATTAATCACTGTCATTACTAGTATTTCATAAAGGAGGAAAGTGTGTTTAGAGCAACAGATTTCCAACTGCAATGAGCATCAGAAGGTTTCTTAAACCGCAGATTTCCGACTCAGCGAATCTAGGATCAACTCCTAGGATCTGCGTTTCTAACAAGCCCCCAGACGACACTGACGCCGCAAGGCTAAGCACACAATTTGGGCGAGGCATTAGCCCTTCAAGAGGGAAAGGCAGTGAGAACCAAGTTCAGAGACTCTTCAGAAAGCACTGATGCCCCCCAGAAAGGTAATGCCAAACCCACTCCAACATTCTTGCCTGGGAAATCCCGTGGACAGAGGAGCCTGGCGGGCGACAGTCCATGGGGTTGTGAAAGAGTCAGATAAAGAACTTAGCGACCAAACAACAACAACAGCAACAGCAACAAATATTAGGGAGGTTTCCATCTTCTCAGTGAGAAACCACTCACCTTAGTTTAGAGAGATGACTTTCCCAGGAGATAAGCACAGTTGGCATTTTGCAGAGAGAGCACCGTGAAGGGGAGCAGACCTGCTTAAAACTACAGTTACTGGGAATTCTTTGGAATTCACAGGATCACGAGAGTCATTCCCTTCAGCCACACACCTGACTGGGAGGGCAACAATTTCCTTAAGAGGACAATACAGGGAAAATGGTATTACCAAGCCCTGACTTTCATTTGCAACCAGTGCTTCTGCTCAAGACAGATGTTTAGCAAGCTGCGCCCAGTGCAGCTGACCATCAGGTAGAGTAACCTTCCGCTGGTTGTCTCTATCTTGTGAAAAAAGTGAGTAACACTCACAGAAGTTAGACTGCCCAGGTTCAGACCTAGAACTCACCATGTACTAGCTGTGGTCAGTAACCTTTATCAGTGTGCTTAACCTCACTGAATATTCTATCCTCACCTGTAAATGAGGGAATTTTTATGATCCCTAACCTGAAGGTTACACACGGAAAATTCCTGGTAAAGTAACTGTAATATTACAAGGGGCCTTGGTGGCTCAGACTGTAAAGGGTCTGCCTGCAATGTTGGGAGACCCAGGTTTGATCTCTGGGTTGGGAAGATCTCCTAGAGAAGGAAATGGCAACCCACTCCAGTATTCATGCCTGGAGAATCCTATGAACGAAAGAGCCTGAAGGGCTACAGCCCATGGGGTCCCAAAGAGTCAGACACGACTGAGTGACCAACAGACACACACAATACCATGAGCTCCCTATAAGCTTATTTAATTATTACTATTGGTGGGAGTGCTAAAATATTGTTGGCATTGCCTAGATCAGGATTACTACCACAACTGCAATCACGATTCTGACACTAGACCCTCCCATGCTGCTAGTGGGAATGTAAACACATGCGATTTTTCTAAGAAACCATTTGGCTATATGTATCTCTCTCTCTCAAGAGTCTCACAAAAATACTCAGGTTGATTGAAAAAGTCTGCTACTAGGAATTTATTCTAGGAAAGTGGTCAAGTAAGGGGATAAAGATCCACAAGCCCAAGGATGCTATCACATTATTGCAAATAGTAAAATAGAAAGTATCCACCTACTGGAAAACACCTTTAAAACTGTGCTGTGTTCATAAAATGGAATCCCCAACAATTATTAAAAACAACGTCCACAACTTTTAGTTGGGAACTATCTAAGTTATTATGTTATATTTTGAAAATACACATGTAAAATTTCATACAGACTCTGAACTCAACTATGTAAATATATGAAAATCAAAAGGAAGGGAACAATCCAAAAATTATGCTCTGGCTCTTGAAATAGTGCTTCTTATAATTTTTTTTTATATACATTTTCCTCAGTAGTCATCCCTATAATCAGAGAGGTTAGATAAAATCTGATAGACAAGATTTCAGCAAACTAGATAATTTGCTGAGAGAGGTTATTTCTATCCAGGTGTGCCATAAGTTACAGGAACCTCTTGTAAATGTGGGTGTAATTAAAATAGGGACATGGTGTTGGAAAAAGAGCTGGGAGGGAAAGAGGAATGAGGAACAGGAGTGGACAGCATTTCCAGGCATTCTTGAGAGAGCAGGGAACTCTCCTGAGAGAGTATGGAATAAGGAACATGAGGCAACAGAGCAGCGGAAGGATGAGGGAGCAAAATCAGAGGGATCTGGGACATTCCCATCTGGAGTCACAAAACTGACCATTAGCTGAACTAAAGTGACATCATCCCCAGGTTGGGAAAGGGAATGGTGAGATATCCCACGGAAACATGTAGCCTTTGTGAGTTGCAAATTGACAAACACTCAACTCACACTGACTTAACAAAGAGACTAACTCTAGGTGGGATCTATCTTCAGGTTCAGCCGAGCACATGCCCTTGAGACAGTGAGATCAGCCTGCTTCCTCCTCTTCCAGCCCTGTGGCTTCATCCTTAGCAGGCTCTGCCCTCAAGGGCATGAAGATGATGGCCAGAAGCTCCAGATTTCCAACTTACTGGCCGCACAACTCGTCTCAGCCGCCGCCCCTGACCTCGGAAGTGGGGTAGCTCCTCTCAGCCGCTCCTGTGCGGACGCAGCCTGGCACTCTCGGTCACCACCCCTGACCTTGGGAGAGGGGTAGCTCCTCTCCGCCAGGCTTCTGCGCGGGTCCGTCATAGGTACCACACGCCCAAGGTCAGGGGAGGCAGCCAAGGGGAGCAACGCCACGTCCAAGGAGCAGTGGGTGCGCAGGCGTAGGAGGGCCTAGAGGAGCTACTCCATGTCCAAGATCAGGAGGGGCGGCCATGAGGAGATACCCCTCGTCCAAGGTAAGGAGCAGCGGCTGCACTTTGCTGGAGCAGCTGTGAAGAGATAGCCCACGTCCAAGGCAAGAGAAACCCAAGTAAGGTGGTAGGTGTTGCGAGAGGGCATCAGAAGGCAGACACACTGAAACTATAATCACAGAAAACTAGTCAATCTGATCACACGGACGACAGCCTTGTCTAACTCAATGAAACTAAGCCATGCCATGAGGGGCCACCCAAGATCGGAGGGTCATGGTGGAGAGGTCTGACAGAATGTGGTCCACTGGAGAAGGGAATGGCAAACCACTTCAGTATTCTTGCCTTGAGAACCCCATGAACAGTATGAAAAGGCAAAATGATAGGATATTGAAAGAGGAAGTCCCCAGGTCAGTAGGTGCCCAATATGCTACTGGAGATCAGTGGAGAAATGACTCCAGAAAGAATGAAGGGATGGAGCCAAAGCAAAAACAATACCCAGCTGTGGATGTGACTGGTGATAGAAGCAAGATCCGATGCTATAAAGAGCAATATTGCATAGGAATCTGGAATGTCAGGTCCATGAATCAAGGCAAATTGGAAGTGGTCAAACAGGAGATGGCAAGAGTGAACGTCAGCATTCTAGGAATCAGCAAACTAAAATGGACTGGAATGGATGAATTTAACTCAGATGACCATTATATCTACTACTGCGGGCAGGAATCCCTTAGAAGAAATGGAGTAGCCATCATGGTCAACAAAAGAGTCCAAAATGCAGCACTTGGATGCAGTCTCAAAAACAACAGAATGATCTCTGTTCATTTCCAAGGCAAAACATTCAATATTATGGTAATCCAAGTCTATGCCCCAACCAGTAACGCCGAAGAAGCTGAAGCTGAGTGGTTCTATGAAGGCCTACAAGACCTTTTAGAACTAACACCCAAAAAAGATGTCCTTTTCATTACAGGGGGCTGGAATGCAAAAGTAGGAAGTCAAGAAAACCTGGAGTAACAGTCAAATTTGGCCTTGGAATGCGGAATGAAGCAGGGCAAAGGCTAATAGAGTTTTGCCAAGAGAATGCACTGGTCAGAGCAAACACCCTCTTCCCACAACACAAGAGAAGACTCTACACATGGACATCACCAGATGGTCAACACCGAAATCAGATTGATTATATTCTTTGCAGCCAAAGATGGAGAAGCTCTATACAGTCAGCAAAAATAAGACCGGGAGCTGACTCTGGCTCAGATCATGAGCTCCTTGTTGCCAAATTCAGACTTAAATTGAAGAAAGTAAGGAAAACCACTAGACCATTCAGGTATGACCTAAATCAAATCCATTATGATTATACAGTGGAAGTGAGAAATAGATTTAAGGGACTAGATCTGATAGAGAGAGTGCCTGATGAAATATGGACGGAGGTTTGTGACATTGTACAGGAGACAGGGATCAAGATCATCCCCATGGAAAAGAAATGCAAAAAAGCAAAATGGCTGTCTGAGGAGGCCTTACAAATAGCTGTGAAAAGAAGAGACGTAAAAACCAAAGGAGAAAAGGAAAGATATAAGCATCTAAATGCAGAGTTCCAGAGAATAGCAAGAAGAGATAAGAAAGCCTTCTTCAGCGATCAATGCAAAGAAATAGAGGAAAAGAACAGAATGGGAAAGACTAGAGATCTCTTCAAGAAAATTAGAAATACCAGGGGAACATTTCATGCAATGATGGGCTCGATAAAGGACAGAAATGGTATGGACCTAACAGAAACAGAAGATATTAAGAAGAGGTGGCAAGAATATACAGAAGAACTATACAAAAAAGAGCTTCACAGCCTAGATAATCACAATGGTGTGATCACTCACCTAGAGCCAGACATCCTGGAATGTGAAGTCAAGTGAGCCTTAGAAAGCATTCTATGAACAAAGCTAGTGGAGGTGATGGAATTCCAGTTGAGCTATTTCAAATCCTGAAAGATGATGCTATCAAAGTGCTGCACTTAATATGGCAGCAAATTTGGAAAACTCAGCAGTGGCCACAGGACTGGAAAAGGTCAGTTTTCATTCCAATCCCAAAGAAAGGCAATGCCAAAGAATGCTCAAACAACTGCACAATTGCACTCATCTCACATACTAGTAAAGTAATGCTCAAAATTCTCCAAGCCAAGCTTTAAGGAATACATAAACCATGTACTTCCAGATGTTCAAGCTGGTTTTTAGAAAAGGCAGAGGAACCAGAGATCAAATTGCCAACATCCGCTGGATCATCGAAAAAGCAAGAGAATTCCAGAAAAACATCTATTTCTGCTTTATTGACCATGCCAAAGCCTTTTACTGTGAGGATCACAATAAACTGTGGAAAATTCTGAAAGAGATGGAAATACAGACCACCTGACCTGCCTCTTGAGAAGCCTATATGCAGGTCAGGAAGCAACAGTTAGAACTGGACATGGAACAACAGACTGGTTCCAAATAGGAAAAGGAGCACGTCAAGGCTGTATATTGTCACCCTGCTTATTTAACTTCTATGCAGAGTACATCATGAGAAATGCTGGGCTGGAAGAAACACAAGCTGGAATCAAGACTGCCGGGAGAAATCTCAGTAACCTCAGATATGCAGATGACACCACCCTTATGGCAGAAAGTGAAGAGGAACTAAAGGGCCTCTTGATGAAAGTGAAAGAGGAGAGTGAAGAAGTTGGCTTAAAGCTCAACATTCAGGAAACGAAGATCATGGCATCTGGTCCCATCACTTCATGGGAAATGGATGGGGAAACAGTGGAAACAGTGTCAGACTTTTTCTGGGGGGGGCTCCAAAATCACTGCAGATGGTGACTGCAGCCATGAAATTAAAAGATGCTTACTCCTTGGAAGGAAAGTTATAACCAACCCAGAGAGCATACTGAAAAGCAGAGATATTTGCCAACAAAGGTCCGTCTAGTCAAGCCTATGGTTTTTCCAGTGGTCATGTATGGATGTGAGAGTTGGACTGTGAAGAAAGCTGAGCACCGAAGAATTGATGCCTTTGAACTGTGGTGTTGGAGAAGACTCTTGTGAGTTCCTTGGACTGTAAGGAGATCCAACCAGTCCATTCTGAAGGAGATCAGCCCTGGGATTTCTTTGGAAGGACTGATGCTGAGGCTGAAACTCCAGTACTTTGGCCACCTCATGCAAAGAGTTGACTCATTGGAAAAGACCCTGATGCTGGGAGGGATTGAGGGCAGGAGGAAAAGGGGACGACAGAGGATGAGATGGCTGGATGGCATCACCGACTCAAAGCGCATGAGTTTGGGTGAACTCCAGGAGTTGGTGATGGACAGGGAGGTCTAGCGTGATGCGATTCACGGGGTCGCAAAGAGTCAGACACGACTGAGCGACTGCACTGAACTGAACTGAGCCACGCAACCCCAGCAAAAAGAGAATACATCTTTGTCTATGGATCTAACAAATGTCCTACAACTGACTCCCTGGCCCAGCCTGTTCCTGAGGCGGTCACTATAGCTAGGGGAATGGCATTCTCTGATCAGCCCAACCTGGGTGGATGATGCCCCTTTTCCTTGAGTCACTCACAGAGACTGAGAATAAAGAAGGGGAGGTTCCCCCAAAAGACACACGGGACGCTGGTCTAAGAAAAGGAGACATGGAGACTGAGCAGGCAAAATCAACAGAGAATCACGTTGTAGAGATTCTCCCCCCAGAATATGAACCAAAGACTCAACTTACTCCCAGACATCAGAAGGATCGAACAGTGCCCTCCAGCCAGGGAGAAGGCGCTCAGCCAGCGGGACTCCTCCCTGCCTCCAGGGGACATTTGGCAACACTGGGGAAAGGTGCCCTTGGATCTGGAGGATAGAGGCCAAGGGGGCTGCTAAATGATACACAATCCGCAGGACAGCCCCCTTACAACAAATCATCTAACCCCAAATGCTGACAGTGCCAAGGCGGAAAAACCCTGAACTAGGGCATCATGGGCTTCCCTAGTAGCTCACATGGTAAAGAATCAGCCTGTGATGTGGGAGACCCAGGTTCAATCCCTGAGTCGAGAAGATCCCCCAGAGAAGGGAATAGCTACCCACTCCAGTATCTTGCCTGGAGAATTCCATGGACAGAGGAGCCTGGTGGCCTCAGTCCACAGGGTCACAAAGAGTCAGCCACGACTGAGAGACTAACACAGGGGCATCATGCAGTTTATCAACCTAACCAAACCACTTTTAAGACAAGCAAAGCCAGGAAAACATGCTTCTCAGAGACCCTCCCAACAAACCAGGACATACAGTCACCCTGCCCCCCCACACACACTGTACAAATGAGAGGTGAAACCATCATCACTGAGGCTGAGACTCAGGCCCCAGGTTCAGCAGTCACAGGAACACAAAGGCTCACCTCCTGTGCAAGGCTTATGTCTGCCCTCTCCCACTCCTGGCGCTGCCCAGCAGCCCCTGACATCTACTTCCACAAGGTCACAGAATCAACCGGATTGCAAGCAGCCGCTCTGGGGAGTTGCCCAAAGGGCTGCCCACAGCTGCTGCTTTGAGAAATTGTCTCTGGCCTGGTCTGCGGTGTGGTGAGAGAGGCCTACTGCCTTGCTTGTAGAAGGAATCCCACTCCAATTAAACTGCAGGAGGCCTGGTGGAAAGGAGGGGGTGGGCAGGGGAGTTGGGAGCCTGGCAAGCTGCTCCTGACTTTCCCTTTTCATCTCGGAAGAGCCAATTTGAAACTTGCCTTGGGTCATAAAAGAAATTAATTTGATTCTCTCCACCTTGCTCAGAGTGGACATATGTCCCCCGCTGGAGCATCTGCTGCTGGTAGATCCAGAGTGAAGGAACCATCCCCTGGAAGTGACTCTGGTTTCAGGATGGGCCAAAATCATTTGCCTGAAGCCTGGAGAAGCAGCTGCCTCAGATTCCTCTGGGCTGTAATTTTTGCTAGCAAGTTCCAAAAATGATTCTCCTAGCTAAGGCAAGTTCCAAGTCAAAGGAGGTTTACCCAGAGGGTTGTGCGTGGGCAGGACTGGTCCTTGACAAATACCTGAATAGAATTCAGCATTGGCATGTGTTCCATCCACCTCTACCAGTTAATAAGCATGATCACACTGAGTCCTTGTATATGCCAGGCATGGTCCCTGGACCTCGTTTCCTGATTGCCACAACCACTGGTGACAGACACACTTAAGGGACCTTCTTGTGCAGTCTCCCTTTGAGTATGGGTGGAGCCTGTAACTTGCTTCTAACCAAGAGAATATGGCAAAGGTGCTGGGTGTCGCTCTCCTGACTATGTTCTATTACATAAGATGCCATCTCAGCAGACTAGAAAGAGGGTCCCTTGCTAGCTATGGGGAAGTAATCACCATGTTCTAAGAGGACCCCATGGCAAGAAGTACAGGCAGCCTCCAGGAACTGACTGAGGCCCCAGCAAGAAAACAAGGCCTCAGTCCTGCAACCACAAGAAAATGATTTCTGCAAATAGCCTAAGTGATCTTGGAATCAGATCTCTCCCCAGTCTAGCACTGATGAGACTGCAGCCCCAGCGGACACATGGCTTGCAGCCTAGGGAGACCCTGAGCAGGGGACCCAGCTAGTCTGTGCCCAGACTCCTGATCCACAGAAACTGAGATAACAGATGGAAGGAGGGGGCCTATTGCTTTAAGCTGCTATGTTTGTGGTAATTTTTACACAACAGTAGAAAAGTAACACACAGTATTTCAAATGAGGAAAATGTGACTCAGGGACAATAGTAAGCTGCAGTGTTTGAGTTTGAGGTCACCTAGCTTCCACTACCACCATGCAGTTTAAACATAGAAAAGTAGAAAAAGCCATTTACATCAGGTTAGTGAAAGATCAACGAGCCTGTGAACCCAGAAGCCCTGCCCGATGTTCACACAGCAAATCGCTGCACTGCTTTCAGACTCTGTTTCCTCATCTGTGAAATGAGTTCAGTTCAGTTCAGTTTAGTTCAGTTGCTCAGCCATGTCCGACTCTTTGCGACTCCATGAACCGCAGCATGCCAGGCCTCCCTGTCCCTCAGCAACTCCCAGAGCTTACCCAAACTCATGTCCATCGAGTCGGTGATGCCATCCAACCATCTCATCCTCTGTCATCCCCTTCTCCTCCTGGCCCCAATCTTTCCCAACATCAGGGTCTTTTCAAATGCGTCCGCGCTTTGCATCAGGTGGCCAAAGTATTGGAGTTTCAGCTTCAACATCAGTCCTTCCAATGAAAACCCAGGACTGATCTCCTTTAGGAAGGACTGGTTGGATCTCCTTGCAGTCCAAGGGATGTTCAAGAGTCTTCTCCAACACCACAGTTCAAAAGCATCAACATTTCGGCACTCAGCTTTCTTTATAGTCCAACTTTCAGGTCCGTACATGACCACTGGAAAAATCATAGCCTTGACTAGATGGACCTTTGTTGGCAAAGTAATGTCTCTGCTGTTTAATATGCTATCTAGGTTGGTCATAACTTTCCCTCCAAGGAGTAAGCATCTTTTAATTTCATGGCTGCAATCACCATTTGCAGTGATTTTGGAGCCCAATAAAATAAAGTCTGACACGGTTTCCACTGTTTCCCCATCTATTTCCAATGAAGTGATGGGACCAGATGCCATGATCTTCGTTTCCTGAATGTTGAGCTTTAAGCCATCATTTTCACTTTAGTTCTTCTTCACTTTCTGCCATAAGGGTGGTGTCATCTGCATATCTGAGGTCATTGATATTTCTCCCGGCAATCTTGATTCCAGCTTGTGTTTCTTCCAGCCCAGCGTTTCTCATGATGTACTCTGCATATAAGTTAAATAAGCAGGGTGACAATATACAGCCTTGACATGCTCCTTTTCCTATTTGGAACCAGTCTGTTGTTCCATGTCCAGTTCTCACTGTTGCTTCCTGACCTGCATACAGGTTTCTCAAGAGGCAGGTCAGGTGGTCTGGTATTCCCATCTCTTTCAGAATTTTCCACAGTTTATTGTGATCCACACAGTAAAAGGCTTTGGCATAGTCAATAAAGCAGAAATAGATGTTTTTCTGGAACTCTCTTGATTTTTCGATGATCCAGCAGATGTTGGCAATTTGATCTCTGGTTCCTGTGCCTTTTCTAAATCTGGCTTGAACATCTGGAAGTTTATGATTCACCTACTGTTGAAGCCTGGCTTGGAGAATTTTGAGCATTACTTTACTAGCGTGTGAGATGAGTGCAATTGTGCAGTAGTTTGAGCATTCTTTGGCATTGCCTGTCTTTGGGATTGGAATGAAAACTGACCTTTTCCAGTCCTGTGGCCACTGCTGAGTTTTCCAAATTTGCTGACACATTGAGTGAAATGGGTACAGGACACCAAAGCCAGGAACCAATGATAATGCTGATGCTGGTGATGGTGACGATGATGGTGATGATGATACATGATACTATATAAAACCTACTCTCCATTCCTCCAGACCAGCCTTTCTATTTGGACTTCAGACTGAATCTCTCTCCTCACTTAAACCCTACTCAGAGTGAATGGTATAATCCATGTGACCAATATTTATTGAGAACAAAGTTCATACTTGGGCTTCCCTTGTAGCTCAGTTGGTAAAGCCCAAGAGTGAATGCTATAATCCATGTGACCAATATTTATTGAGAAGTCATACTTGGGCTTCCCTTGTAGCTCAGTTGGTAAAGAATCTGCCTGCAGTGCAGGAGACCCAGGGTCAGTCCCTGGATTGGGAAGATCCCCTGGAGAAGGAAACGGCAACCCACTCCAGTATCCTTGCCTGGAAAATCTCATGGACAGAGGAGCCTGATGGGCTACAGTCCATGAGGTCGCAAAGAGTCGGGCACGACTGAGTGGCTAACACATTAACACTTAAGTTTATATGAGGTACAGTGCAGAGGCTAAGGAAATCCAGGATAAGCAGACAGTCTCCCTAGGCTCAAAGCCTCATAATGAAGGGTGGCAGTAGGGGAAACAAGTCCACTGGAGAAGGGAATGGCAAACCACTTCAGTATTCTTGCCTTGAGAACCCCATGAACAGTATGAAAAGGCAAAATGATAGGATATTGAAAGAGGAATTCCTCAGGTCAGTAGGTGCCCAGTATGCTACTGGAGATCAGTGGAGAAATAACTCCAGAAAGAATGAAGGGATGGAGCCAAAGCAAAAACAACACTCAGCTGTGGATGTGACTGGTGATAGAAGCAAGGTCCGATGCTATAAAGAGCAATATTGCATAGGAACCTGGAATGTCAGGTCCATGAATCAAGGCAAATTGGAAGTGGTCAAACAAGAGATGGCAAGAGTGAACATCGACATTCTAGGAATCAGCAAACTAAAATGGACTGGAATGGGTGAATTTAACTCAAATGACCATTATATCTACCACTGTGGGCAGGAATCCCTCAGAAGAAATGGAGTAGCCATCATGGTCAACAAAAGAATCCGAAGTGCAGTACTTGGATGCAATCTCAAAATGACGGAATGATCTCTGTTCGTCTCCAAGGCAAACCATTCAATATCATGGTAATCCAAGTCTATGCCCCATCCAGTAACGCTGAAGAAGCTGAAGTTGAATGGTTCCAGAAAAACATCTATTTCTGCTTTATTGACTATGCCAAAGCCTTTGACTGTGTGGATCACAGTAAACTGTGGAAAATTCTGATAGATGGGAATACCAGACCACCTGACCTGCCTCTTGAGAAATCTGTATGCAGGTCAGGAAGCAACAGTTAGAACTGGACATGGAACAACAGACTGGTTCCAAATAGGAAAAGGAGTACGTCAAGGCTGTATATTGTCACCCTGCTTATTTAACTTCTATGCAGAGTGCATCATGAGAAACGCTGGACTGGAAGAAGCACAAGCTGGAATCAAGATTGCCGGGAGAAATATCAATAACCTCAGATATGCAGATGACACCACCCTTATGGCAGAAAGTGAAGAGGAACTCAAAAGCCTCTTGATGAAAGTGAAAGAGGAGAGTGAAAAAGTTGGCTTAAAGCTCAACATTCAGAACATGAAGATCATGGCATCCAGTCCCATCACTTCATAGGAAATAGATAGGGAAATAGTGGAAACAGTGTCAGACTTTATTTTATTGGGCTCCAAAATCACTGTAGATGGTGATTGCAGCCATGAAATTAAAAGATGCTTACTCCTTGGAAGAAAGGTTATGACCAACCTAGATAGTATATATAAAAGCAGAGCTATTACCTTGCCAACAAAGGTCCATCTAGTCAAGGCTATGGTTTTTCCTGTGGTCATGTATGGATGTGAGAGTTGGACTGTGAAGAAGGCTGAGTGCCGAAGAATTGATGCTTTTGAACTGTGGTGTTGGAGAAGACTCTTGAGAGTTCCTTGGACTACAAGGAGATCCAACCAGTCCATTCTGAAGGAGATCAGCCCTGGGATTCCTTTGGAAGGAATGATGCTAAAGCTGAAACTCCAGTACTTTGGCCACCTCATGTGAAGAGTTGACTCACTGGAAAAGACTTTGATGCTGGGAGGGATTGGGGGCAGGAGAAGAAGGGGACGACAGAGAATGAGATGGCTGGATGGCATCACTGACTCAATGGACGTGAATCTGAGTGAACTCTGGGAGTTGGTGATGGACAGGGAGGCCTGGCGTGCTGCAATTCACGGGGTTGCAAAGAGTCGGACATGACTGAGCGACTGAACCGAACTGAAGCAAGCTCCACTTGGACATCAGTTGAGGTCTCCCCTTTAGTTTAAACCAGAAATGGTCAAAGATCACTGGGCATCCTGGTGGGTTCAAAGCTCACCAGGATATTTGTATGAATTGCTTGAAACTGACATTTATTTATTTCTAGATGGGCCTAGCTACTCTACAATGTCAGCAAGACCCAAAGGTTCCTGTCCTTCTCTGCCATCCTCCTTGTGTAGTGAGGTCTCCGCTCACTGTCACAGAGGGCAATGGGATTCTCACCCACTACACATGCCAGGCAAGAATGGACTTCCCCTTCCTGAGGCACTACACATTTCAGAAAGGGTGGGACTCTTTCTCCTTACAGGGCTTCCCTGGCGGCTCAGCAGTAAAGAATACGCCTGCAATGCAGGAGATTTGCAGAAGATGTGGGTTCAGTCCCTGGGCTGGAAAGATCCCCTGGAGGAGGAATTAGCAACCCACACCAGTATTCTTGCCTGAAAATCCCGACAGACAGAGGAGCCTGGCAGGCTTCAATCCATAGCATCGCAAAGACTTGGACACAGCTAAGCAACTAAACAACTTGCTCCTTGTGCACCTCTCTTTCTATTAGGGAACGCTTTAAAGCCATCAGATAGTTACCCTTCTCATTCATCAGCCAGAAGCAGATCATATGCCCATTCCTAAACCAACCCCCGGCACAGGGAACGGCCTTCACGAGTCACCCCTAGGGCTGACCACAAGCTAACCTTCAAAAACAGGGTTGTGTCAACAAGGACCAAGGTTTGATGGCTTCTGGATTAGTTCAGTTAATGGTTCAACTTGACATCCAACACATGACCAGCTTCGCAGTTTTAAAACATTTCTCTGGCTGCAGGGAGTAGAGTCCTGGGGTGGATGAAACCAGAGTGAGCCCAGACCAGCTAGGATGCTATCCTGTAGTTTAGCCAGAGGTAAACAGGGATAGAGCAGTAGACAACTCAGCAGCTGACAGGGGGATCCACTGTCTAAAACTGTTCCATGGAAAATAAAACACTGAAAACTATGCAAAACAAATCTGTGGCTTATTGAATTATTGTAAGACAAAATCTTCGCAACTACCTCTCATCAGCAAAGAATGAGAAGTTTGGCAGTCTACCCCCACCAGAAGTCCCACTATGTCCTTCATCCTGATCACAGCCCTTTTCCATTTCACACTGTCCCAGCTTACACAGTCATCCCTTCCTGATGGTTCTTTATAGTTTTATCACCTATATAAGCACTCTTGGACATCATAGCTTACTATGACCCAATTTTTAACTTGATGTATCTTTTCTCCTTTTTAGATAAACCTTACTTTGTAATAATTTTATATTTACAGATCTGCAAAGATACTACAGAGACCTCCCATTTATTCTCTCATCTACTGTCAGTTTCCCTTAATGTTACCATCTTGCATTACTGTCAAACCAAGGTACCAACATTACTAGCAACTAAAGCCTAGACTGTATTTAAATCTCATCAGTGTCTCATTAATGGTTGTTAGTGTCGTTTTTCTGTTCCAGGATTCCATTCAGAATGCCACATCATTTTTTTATTTTTCCAACTTTATTGAGGTATAATTAACAATTTGTATCTATTTAGGGTGTACAACATGATAATTTAATATACACATACATTGTGAAATGATTAGCACACCTGAGTTAATTAAGTCATCCATCACCTCATAAGGTTACCATCTGTGTGTGTAATAAGAACAGGTAGTATCTTTTGCTGTAATTTTTACAGCAAATTTCAACTGTAAAGTACAGTATTATTATTAATTACAGCACCATGCTGCACTTTAGATTCCCCAGAAATTATTCATCCCCCAGAACTTACTCATCTTATAAGTAGAAGTTTGTGCCCTTTGATCAGGAATGCCCCATTTCTCCCCCTCCCCCAGCCTCTGTTCTACGCTGCCTCTATGAGTTCAACTTTTTCAGATTCCACATATAAGTGAAGTATGTAAGTAAGGGTTTTTTCCCTTCTAGAGTCTACTTCATCTGGTAAAACTCAGAAAAACAACCCATTCACATCTCCCAGAAACCCCCTGACTTCCTCCCCTCTGAAGAAGACAATTCACCAAACACAGAAAGGCTGAGGCTTAGGGATCGTTCACCCTCTCCAGGTAGATCTGTCTTTGTCTGACTTATTTCACTGAGCGTAATGTCCTCCAAGTTCACCCATGTTGTAGCAACAGGCAAAATTTCCTTCTTTTTATGACCAAATCAATCATATACTGTGTGTGTAAATCACATTTTCTTATCCATTCATCCATCAACTGACAGTTAGGTTATTTCCATATCTTGGCTACTGTGAATTGACATTGGTCTTGGCAATGACACTTTGGATAAGACACAGAAATCACAGGCAAAAAAAGAAAACCCCATATCATTTATTCATCGTGTCTCTTTAGGCTCCTCAGAGACCATGACAGTTTCTCGGTCTTTCCTTTTTTTCTGCGACTTTGGCAGTTGGGGAAGTATTCGTCGTGGATTTTGTAGAATGTCCCTCAATTTGAGTTTGATGTTTTTCTCATGATTAGACTGGCACTGTGGATTTAGAGAAAAAATATTACCGGGGTGAAGGGCTCTTCTCCTCATGATGCATCTTTTGAAGTTTCTTTTAATCTACAGGTTTCCCTTTCATCCTTTTCTTTACATTACAATTGCGCTGTGGAAGGATCCAGGACATCTGGCTTGTAGTTATCCAGTCTGGATTTTGCTGACTGCTCACTCATGGGATGGGTTCAATGTATTCCTCTGTCCTGTGATGTTACTGCAAGCTGGCAGCTGGATCTAGACTCTTAGGTTGAGAAAAATCTCATTATAAGGCACAGAACTCACTTCAAGAAGAGAATCGCTGTGCCTTCATTTCCTAGGGCTAACACAACAAAATGAGTGGCTTAAAACTATAGAAATTTGCTCTCTCCCAGTTTTTGAGGGCAGAAGTATGAAATTAAGGTGTCTGCAAGACCATGCACCCTCAGAAGCCTCTAGGGGAGAAGCCTTCCTCATCTCCTCCAGCTCCTGGCAGCCTCAGATGTTCCTGGCTTGTGGTAGCACCACTCCAGCCTCTGCCCCATCCTCACATGCCCGTCTTCCCTCTGTGTCCAAATCACCCTTTGCTTATAAGGACACGAGTCACATTGGATTAAAGGCCCACCTATTCCAGTACAACCTCGTCTTAACTAACTTACATCTGCAACGAACTTTTTTCCAAATAAGGTCACGTTCTGAGTACTGCGGGCATTAGGGCCTCAATGTATCTTTGGACGGAATACATTTTTTAAAAATTTTTAAAAATAAATATTTGTTTGTATTCATTTATTTGGCTGCACAAAATACAATTATTTATTTAGCTAGTTGTGGCACACAGGATATTTTAGTTGCACCATGTGGGATCTAGATCCGTGACCAGGGATTGAACCTGGGTCCGCTACATTGGGAATGGAAAGTCTTAGTCACTGGAGCACCAGGAAAGTCCCTGAGGGAACACAGTTTAACCCATGACACAGGATACTCCGCAAAACCCAAAGAAATATAACTAGGCTTCATGGTAGGAAGCCAGCAGGAGCCAAAACAGTGTGCCCACGTCTTTCTAAGGTTGCCTGCCCCATCCTTCCTATGTCTGTGTTTCTGTGTCTTATTCTGTGTGTGTGTGTGTGTGTGTGTGTGTGTGTGTGTGTCTCCCTCTCTCTCTCTCTCCATATTGTCTTATTTTCTCTGCTATGCGTGCCCAGTGGCCAGACATGCCTGGGCTGTCATCCATTTTCCATCCCCTCTAGGTTCAAGCACACACCAGTGATGAGCTCAGAGACTCTAAATTCCAAATTCCTGGGAGAGAGTCCACAAGACTTTGCTTTGATCCCATATTTGCACTTTGGCAGATACACCTGGCCATGGCCAGAGTGAAAAGGATCATATCCTATGCAGAGTTCTGAACTGTCCAGGCTCCGGGAAGGACAAGTTTCTGAAGAAAAGGAAAGGAGGTGAAGAGTAAACAATAGGCTGAGAAAACAGCCAGTGGATGAAATGGGATTTCTGGTAGAAAATGCAAGAGGCTACTGTGTTCGAGAACACACACAAAAAAGCTCCCCCTGGATTCTCAGGATCATCTGAAAGGAATTTGAAAGCAGCTGAACACTTGCAGAAAAGGCAAAGAGGACTCATAAAAACTGTGACACTCGGTTCAAGTCTGTATCCCCTATTGGGGGAACACAGTTTACATCCCCTTGTATGCTCTCCTCTTCCATTTTCCTTATCTCCCTGAACAAAAGTCCTACTATGTGAAGTCCATCCTCACCATGTCTGAAATGCAGAGTCAAGAATACTCTCCCAGCCGGAGCTGCCATAACAGAACACAGACTGGGTGCCTTAAACAACAGGCATTCATTTCTCACAGTTCCAGAGGTTGGGAAGTCCAAGGTCCAGGTGCCAGCATGGTTAGGTTCTAGTGAGAACTCTCCTCCTGCCTACCAAAATCTGCCTTCTAGCTGTGCCCCGGAGAACAGAGATCCTACCTCTCATGACTCTCCTTATAAGGGGACTAACCCCTTTCACGAGGGCTCCACCCTCATGACCTAATCACCTTATAATACTATCATATTGGGGTTTAAGCTTCAACATATGAATGGGGGCAGGGAGACACAAACACTCAGCCCCTAGCAATGAGGGAGAAGGAGGCATAGTTAGCTGCATCTGGGAAGGGCTGGGATGGATGAGGCTGCAACAGTCCTCTGCACCTGATAACTCCTTACAAAGATTTCTGCATCCATGTCCTCCCTGCAGCAGTGAGCCCAGCCCCACGTTTCATAAAAACTGTCATCAGGAGCCAAAAGATAGAGGAAGAGTTGGGATGAAGGCTTAGATAATGATGGAAGTGCCAAGCATCTCAATAAGCAATTCTCCTCAGTTTCCCCTGAATTCATTCCATTATCTCCCAGCTGGCAGGATGTCATCCAAGACACAGAGCTGGTCCACCATTTCTTGTGTCAAGGCTGAGAGGGACAGAGCTGGACTGTTAACTTCTTTTGTCAACCCTGCAAGTTGCACCAGGAAGAAGTGACTGCCAACGCATTCTCCAGCCCTCTCCACATATGACAGATAGAATTATATTTAATTATGTGCTGGTATGTTACCATGATGACATTAACTTATTTACCACCACACACACTTGTGTGTCCTTCCCATTTTAAAGATGAGAAAATAGACTACAGAAGACCACTCAACTGGTAAATGAAATATCTATTTGCCTCTAAGTCCCACATTGAGCCCAACTGTCTCCTCAATAGATTTGAAAGAGAACAGAAGAAAATGGCAGATGCTTCTAGCAGATGTCTCAGGAAGAGTTTGGTGTAATTTTCTCTGTGAACATCTCAGACTTAAGAATAAATGCAGTTGACTGCATAATGATTTGCGACAGTCAGGATTTTTTTCTGATGCAAATGAAACACAAACCAAACTTGTCTAAGCAAATGGTTTATTAACTTACACCCAGGGGTACATTCAGGCATAGCTAGATCCAGGAGTTCTCATGATACAAACAGGAATCTGTACTTTATCTCCAAGCTATTTATTTCCTTTGTGTTGGCTTCATTCCCAGACAGTTTGTTTCATACCCTAGCTTTTCCTAACAACTTTCAGCTTGTATTCTGCCAACTTAGCAACTCCAGTAGATTTTTGAGTCCCATCAAAAATCTCAGGGACAGTGCTCATTGACTTGGTTTGGGTCACATCAGTTGGTTCATAACGGAATCAGTCACTATGATTAGGATGCTGGTATGAACTGAATCACACACTCAACCCTAAAGGGTGGATGCGGAACAGTCCTTAACAAACCACATAGCCTGGAAATATAGGAGAGAAAGGAGTGGTATGCAAAACAGTTAACATCTAGCATGGCACAGAAACTCACTCGTCAGAATGGATGCTGGCTATAAGTAACTGGGCTTATATATACATATATATATACACACACGCACACGCACACACATATGTTGGGTGTCCCAGGTGACTCAATGGTAAAGAATCACCTGACCATGCAGGTGCCTCAGGAGACACAGGTTTGATCCCTGGGTCGGGAAGATCCCCTGGAGGAGGAAACGGCAACCCACTCCAGTATTCCTGCCAGGATAATCCTATAGACAGAGGAGCTTGGCGGGCTATAGTCCTGCGGTCCCAAAGCACTTGACGACTGAGCAACTGAGCACACAAGGATGATATATGTATATGGTATGTATGTATTTGTGTACATATACATATATATGGTATGTGTGTATATATATATATGTATGTATGTAAACTGAATCACTGAATCACTAACACAATATTATAAATCAACTATACGTCAGTAAAAATTAAAAAATTATTTTAATGAAAAGACAACATGAAATGGGAGAAAAAATTTGCAAACCATGTAGCTAATAAGGGGTTAATATTCAAATATCTAAAATATATAATTATATATATTGGGCATCCCCAGTGACTCAGACAGTAAAGAATCTGCCTGTAATGCAGGAGACCCGGGTTCAATCCCTGGGTTGGGAAGATTCCCCTGGAGAAGGGAATGGCTACCCACTGCAGTATTCTTGCCTGGAGAATTCTAAGGACAGAGGAGACTGGTGGAATACAGTCTATGAGGTCGCAAAGAGCCAGACATGACTGAGCGACTGACATTTTCATCCAAATATCTAAAATATACAATTATATATATAATTAAAATCCAAAATATACAAGGAACTAATAAATTCAATAGAAAAAAAATCTGAATTAAAAATGGGCAGAGGACCTGAATAGACATTTTTCCAAAGATGTATAAGTGGCCAACAAGTACATGAAAAGATGCTCAACATCACTAATCATCAGATAAACGCAAATCAAAACCACACTGCGCTATCACCATACACCTGTCAGAATGGCTATCATCAAAAAGACAATGAATAATAAATGTTAGTAAGGATGTGGGGAAAAAGGAACCCTTGTGCGCTGTTGGTGAGAATGTAACTCGCTGCAGCCACTGTGGAAAACAGTACGGAAGTTCCTCAAGGAAATTAAAAATAGAACTACTTCACGATCCAGAAAAACCACTTCTGAGTATCTGGGTATATATCTAAAGGAAATGAAGTCAGAAGCTCAAAGAGATATCTGTATTCTCATGTTCACTACAACAAAACGGACAATAATCACGACACAGAAATAGCCTAAATGTCCACTGAAGAAAACGTGAGATGGAGAGATGGAGACAGATAGAGAGAGAAACACAGATAGAGATTTTTCAGTTATAGAAAAGGAAGGAAACCCTGCCATTCGCAACAACATAGATGGATCTCGAGGGCATTATGCTAAGAGAAATAAGTGGACAGAGAAAGACAAATATTTCATGATATCACTTGTATGTGGAACCTAAAAAAGCCAGACTCACTGAAACGGAGCGCAGAGGGCTGGCAAGTAGGGAAATGTTGGGGAAAGGTTGGTCAAAGGTTATGCTTCCAGCTGTCATGAATAAGTTCTTGGGATCTAATGTATGGCACAGTGACTATAGTTAACAATATTAATTGTATTCCATAAAGTTGCTACCACAATAGATCTTAAGTGCTCTAGCCATAAAAAAGTAATTATGTGAAGTGATTGAGGTGTTTACTAATCTTATTTTGTAGTTATCTCATAATTGTGTAACAAATTGGCACAGCTATACACCTTAAACCTACACAATGATATATGTCATTTATGAATCTGGGGGAAACTGTATCTAAGTGCAGAGGGTCCAGTCCAGCAGAGACCAGGCACAAG
The DNA here is from genome assembly GCF_016772045.2 of Ovis aries. Lineage (NCBI taxonomy): Eukaryota > Metazoa > Chordata > Mammalia > Artiodactyla > Bovidae > Ovis > Ovis aries. The sequence continues at coordinate 15,191,926 of NC_056077.1, read as the reverse complement.
CTCGCAGCTGTCTTCTCCCACGGACACTGTATAGACAAGCACCTAATTCTTCATGAAAGAATGCGTGACATCACGTACAAAGCATTACCAGCCAAAGGAGTTCATCCAAGCCCTGTTGCCCAGGGTTTTTACTGAGGGTGAGTCACATAAGCATGGAGCACCCTCACAGCTGATCTTAGCTATTACTCAGTTTCTAACCACCCCCCGCCGGCACACACAGAAGGCAAAGCCTGAAACATACAAAATAGGTATTCCCCATAAATCACATTGTTGGCATAGATTATCTGGCAGTCCCGAGGCCCCAGTAAACAAAGGCATTCTTATCAGGCAGAACATTCCAAGGACTCAGAGTTTATCTCCCAGCAATCAGTCAGGGGCCAGATCTTCCTCTGGAAGATGTATGCAGGGTTCAAAGACCTCAGACCTGCTGAGTCAACCCTTCACAGCATCAGGACAGTATGCAGGTGAGAAAGATGCCAAACTCTTCAGCTTCTGGGCAGCAAAGTAAACAAGTGGGACCAGGTTGAAATGAGATGCATTCAGCTAGAACCAGGGCCACCTCCACCCTACATAGGACCTACCCTGTGGACAACAGGAATGTCACCCCTTCTGAGGGCACCTGGACGCAAGTGTTCCTCAGTGAGCCAGAAGGGTGGCCCTCCAGAATACAAAGGCAAAGATAGAGATCTGTGTGCAGGAGCTTTACTGGGAGCATCAGCTGTCAGGTAGGAACGCATAGCAGGCAGGGGGAGGAGGGGACAGGGAGGCAGTTACTATGGACACCAGAGGCAATCCCACCAGGAACCCTGAAACTGGACAGCCTTTCAGAGATGTCCCAAATCAAGGCAAGGAACACGGCCTTTGGAGCCCGTAGGAATCAATCATTGGGTATGGATGCCATCAGGAAGAAGGTGGACTTCCTGGAACCAGGTAGCTTCCTTCAGCCAGAGGCACAGCTCAGCTGAGAGCTGTCAGCAGCCACATCGCCTGAGCGCTGGGCAAGAAGCACCTCCACAGTCCTACATGGAGGGCCAGGCAGCAGAGCACCAAGAACAAACTGAAAGTCGCTCAGTCCATGGAATTCTCCAGGCCAGGATACTCAAGCCTGCCACCAAAGAGGGAAGAGAAAGATGAGGGAAACTTTGAACTTATTCAGACTTAAAATCCAGGATGACTTGGGAATCCTGCATTGACCATTTAGTTAAGGGACTAGGTTTTCAATCAGAACAGTCTGAGTGAACCCTGGCTTGACAAGACTGAGTGTTTGAGCACTGGAGTCAAAGGGGGCTGGTGTGGATATAGGAAAGAGAACGCAAGTGTAGGATCAAGAAACACAGCAGACCCCATAGACTGGGGTAACTGCAAAAATGTGGCAGTTTCTTTATCTCTGAGGACAGCATCTCAGCAACACAGTCAAAAGCCACACAGATGCTGCAGACAGACATCATTCCATCTCTGCGGGCTGAAGAAGAGCAAGACAGCCACAGCATCTGTGAGCGCTCACTAAGCTCCACCAATATGATCTCCCTGAGGAAGGTGATGCTCCCTCCAAGATAAAGGATAAAACTTTCCTTTTAAGTGAGAGGACATAATACTTGAAAATTTTGTATTTATTTTATTGTTTATTTGATTGCACTAGATCTTAGTTGTGGCATGTGGGGTCTAGTTCCCTGGCCAGGGATTGAACCCAGGCGCCTGCATTGGGAGCGTGGAGTCTTAGCCACTGAACCACCAAGCAAGTCCCTGGAGAATGTAGTATTTTAAATGCATGTCCAGCAATTCCACTTTTAAACACTTATCCTACAGATGAATGTATATGTGTGCACCAAGATGTACACACAAGCACAAAGTGTAGTGGAAAATGACAGAAAACATCCTGAAAGCTTGCCATGAGGGAACCGGCTAACTAATTAACACATCTCTATACGCCTGGTGGGCTCCAACCCATGGGGTCGCTAAAGGTCGGACACGACTGAGCGACTTCACTTTCACTTTTCACTTTCATGCATTGGAGAAGGAAATGGCAACCCACTCCAGTGTTCTTGCCTGGAGAATCCCAGGGACGGGAGAGCCTGATGGGCTGCCGTCTCTGGGGTCGCACAGAGTCGGACACAACTGAAGCGACTTAGCAGCAGCATACGCTGGAATAGCTGACAGCCATTAGAAAGATGAAGGCACCTCTGTATGCACAGATACTCAGCCATGGTACCTTACGAAGTGGAAAAAATCAAGACTGAGAATACTGTGTACATTATGCTATCATTTATAGTTTTTAATTGGAAGAGGACTGTATAACCATACATTCTTCTGTATAAAGAGTGTATCTTCTGGAAGGTTTCAAAAGAAGCCAGCAACATTTGTTACCTTTGGGGTGGGGGATCTGGTGGTTGGGATGAGAAGGAGACTTCATTTTTCACTGTACTTTGTTTATACTGTTTCAATTTTTTTGCCATATGCACACATTCCCTATTCAGAAAAGAATTTTTTTTTAACTAGAAACAATGCACAATCCTATAGGCATGCAAACTATCATAAACTAATTAGCCATTCCTATAGTTGCAACATGCATTTAAATTTGCAGGCATCCTGGCCTCCAAGATTGATTGGCTATAAATTGAGAACCTCAGCAATTTCCTTTCACAGGGACAGATGTTGACATTGTTCCCGTGATTTTTCACAGATGTTTGCCTTCCAGCATCTTTAAAATTGGGTTTCTCTGTCAATTTGGAAATCCCAAATTTCTCATACCAAATCGAGATGACAGGAAAATTCAAAACCATTCAGTTCAGTTCAGTTCAGTCACTCAGTCGTGTCCGACTCTTTGAGACCCCATGAATTGCAGCACACCAGGCCTCCCTGTCCATCACCAACTCCCGGAGCTTACCCAAACTCCTGTCCATCGAGTCGGTGATGCCATCCAGCCATCTCATCCTCTGTCATCCCCTTCTCCTCCTGCCCCCAATCTCTCCCAGCATCAGGGTCTTTTCCAATGAGTCAACTCTTCACATGAGGTGGCCAAAGTACTGGAGTTTCAGCCTCAGCAGCAGTCCTTCCAAAGAATACCCAGGACTGATCTCCTTCAGAATGGACTGGTTGGATCTCCTTGCAGTCCAAGGGACTCACAAGACTCTTCTCCAACACCATAGTTCAAAAGCATCAATTCTTCAGCACTCAGCTTTCTTCACAGTCCAACTCTCCCATCCATACATGACCACAGGAAAAACCATAGCCTTGACTAGATGGACCTTAGTCGGCAAAGTAATATCTCTGCTTTTGAATATGCTATCTAGGTTGGTCATACTTTTCTTCCAAGGAGTAAGCGTCTTTTAATTTCATGGCTGCAATCACCATCTGCAGTGATTTTGGAGGCCCACAAAATAAGGTCTGACACTGTTTCCACTGTTTCCCCATCTATTTCCCATGACGTGATGGGACCAGATGCCATGGTCTTTGTTTTCTGAATGTTGAGCTTTAAGCCAACTTTTTCACTCTCCTCTTTCACTTTCATCAAGAGGCCCTTTAGTTCCTCTTCATTTTCTGCCATAAGGGTGGTGTCATCTGCATATCTGAGGTTATTATTTCTCCCAGCAATCTTGATTCCAGATTGTGCTTCTTCCAGTCCAACATTTCTCATGATATACTCTGCATATAAGTTAAATAAGCAGGGTGGCAATATACAGCCTTGACGTACTCCTTTTCCTATTTGGAACCAGTCTGTTTTTTTTTCCATGTCCAGTTCTAACTATTGCTTCCTGACCTGTATATAAGTTTCTCAAGAGGCAGGTCAGGTGGTCTGGTATTCCCATCTCTTTCAGACCATTACCACAGCGTGAAAGAGTTTATATGTGGCAACTGGTGATGGGAAGGGAGAGATGTTTGAGGAGTATGACATCTCTTCCTTCAGCCCCCGTGTCACCGTGTGCATCAGTTTACTTAACTGAGCTAGCTAAATGGGAAGTTTGCATCTATATGTAGACGTGGGCTTTGGAGTCTTAGCAGCCATGGGTTCTAATTTTGGCTCTACCCCTCTTGAGCTGTGCCACTTTGAACCTGTTCTTTAACTCGGCTGGTCCCTCTCCTCTCATCTGTTAAACGGGGCTAATATCACCCACCTTGCATTGTGGTTTTTCAATTAGGTGATATAACAAGTGGAAGATCCTTGGCACCGTCTGAGCACTCAGTGAATGCTTTCTCCCGTCCCCTCCTGACTACTTCTCTGAAATTTTCCCTCCTTTATCAAGTTCATTTTTTGCTTTAAGATGTCAGGGTCCCCAGGTTTTCCCATTGTTGAAACATAAGATGGAAATGTCCCTGACCCCCAGGACTCTCCTGACTTGGGTCTTCTCCCCTTAGGATGCTGCACTCCCTCAATGACAACAGACAGGAATGTCATCCACTAATAAAACCAAACCACTGCTGATTTTGCATCTTAGCTACTAATGGCCAACGTGAATCAAACACTGACTCTATTGGGGTCTTGACAGGCATTTCACCTGCATTATGCCCTAAAATCCTCTCAACAATGAAAGTGAAAGTGAAGTTGCTCAGTCGTGTCTGACTCTGCAACCCCAGGGACTGTGTAGCTCACCAGGCTTCTCTGTCCATGGGATTCTCCAGGCAAGAATACTGGAGTGTAGAACTCCAGAATACTTAGTGCATAGCTCTCTCCTTCTCTGCCATGTGAGAATATGAGAAGATGGCCATGGGCAGACCAGGAAGAATCCACCAGACACCAAATCTCCCAGCACTTTGGTGTCACATTTCCCAGACTTTAGAACTCTGAGAAACACATGTCTATTGTTTAAGCTGCCCAGTGTATGGTATTTTGCTATAGCAGCTCGAACTGACTAAGACAGTAAAGGATGGCTGGTCTATGCCCACCAAGGGAAAGGCAAGGCAGTGAGAGAAAGCAGGCATCACAGACACGGGTGCTCTTGGTGCTACTGGTACTGGAAAAATCAAACAGAATTATAACCCTGGGACCATACAAAACTTGGGAAATTTTGCTATGGGATATTAGGTTTGCACACACACACAAATGAGATGAGTTCTTTGTTTGCCTGAATAATTTAGAAAACATTTAAGAGAACATGAGTTTGAAATCTTATAGTTTGTTTTTTGTATACGGATAAATAATAAATGACATTATAAAGCTAATGTTTACTGAGTGGATAATTTATGCCAGGTACTAATCGCTGAGCATATTCTATGCATCATAACATTTAATCCTTATAGTGCTATCACTACCCTTATTACTGAACCAAATGTGGGTCCATTCACCCAAGCACAGTAAAGAGAATCTGCTGACACTGGGCTGTAATGAAAGCATAGCATTCATTGCAGGCCCCAAACAAGGAGTACAGATAGCTAGTGTTCAAAAGACCTAAACTCTTCGTTTGGTGCCTGCAATAAACTGTGTGCTCTCTTTCACCACAATCTGGTGTCAGCGGATGGCTTTACTGTGCATGGGGAAATGGACCCAAGTTTGTTTCAGTAACAACTGTGGCACCCCAGATGGGATGGCAGTCCCAAGTGGGCATCTCACCGATGGCTCATCCACCCATCTTCCTCTGGCCAGTGGCAGCTCCCAGATCCTGTCCAGCAGCTGCCTGAGCATCTCTGTCTCAGAGATAGTGCTGAACAACGACCAGGCAGCATTATCCCAAGGTGCTTTCAATTTTCGTGGTCAAGAAAACAAGAGGCAGGCAGAGGATATTGTGGGGAAAACATTGGAGGGGAAAGAGGTCTGTCCCAGGAAGGCTTCATAGAGTTCTACTCAGTTACACGCTTTTCAGGTAAGGAAAGTGACACTCAGAGAAGCTAAGTCACATCCCCAAAGTCACACAGCTTCCAGTACGTGGTGAAGGCAGAGTTTGTTCCCTGGTAGTCTGATTCAAAAAGTCACCCACCACACTCTACTGTGATAACAGAAAATCCTTGTGAAAATTTCCATCAGAATAAAATGTCCCACATCAGCCAACCTTTTCATATACTATAACTCTAGGCAGGTGGAAAAGGAAAATCAACCATAAAAGGAAGGGCTGGAGATGCCAGTCTTATCAATGTCCTACAGAGTAAGGGGAAGGATGGATGAAGCTGCTTAAAGGGTAAAACTGACAATAGTCACTCTCCAGGGAGGGAGAAAGCATCTTAGTGCCAAGAGGAGATGGGCTGGGCACAGCCGAGCTGATGGTCACCCTCAATTGTAATTAGATTGGGGGGAGAGGGGATGCTCCCTTCAAATTGAGCTAAAGGAAATTAGAACACTTTAAAAGTTCTGGCCAGAGCAGGCAGCACGGATGCAGGAGGTGAAGGAATCTGGCTTCACCCTGCAAACCAAAGGAAAACAGGAGGTAAGACAGCAATTGCTCCTGAAGGAAGCATCCATGTATTTCAATCTGCCAGCTGCCTACAGCTGAAGCTTTTGTGACCCTCACATAATCAGGGACCCAGTCTCAATAGTCAAAAGAGTGTACTTCAGCAGCTTGAAAGTGGTGGCGGTTTGGTTGCTAAGTCACGTCCAACTCTTGCAACCCCATGGTCTATAGCCTGCCAGGCTCCTCTGTCCATGGGATTTCTCAGGCGAGAATACTGGAGTGGGTTGCCATTTCCTTCTCCAGGGGATCTTCCCGACCTAGGAATCGAACCCGGGTCTCCTGCCTTGCAGGCAGACACCTGCACTGCAGGTGGGTTCTTTATCAACTGAGCTATGAGGGAAACCACTTGAAAGTAATTTAGCAGCAAGTTCCCATGCCCAACCTGAAAAATATCACAGGGCAGGGGTTCTCAGCTCCATCAGGTCCAATGCCCCATGTTTTTGATAATATTTTGAAATGGAGAGACTAAATAAAGTAGCCAGATGCTCACACCTACATGCAGAATAACTGAATGTGACAGTCACAAATATGGAAAGAGCAGGTGTGTGTCACAGTGGAGTAACAGCGAGCCTCAGGAGTTTTCCAAAACGGCAACTCCTACTTGACAATACTTTATACAAAACAAAGTGTGACAATCATAAAAAGGTTTCTAACCATATGAACCCTGGAGAAGGGCATGGCAACCCACTCCAGCATTCTTGCCTGGAGAATCCCATAGATAGAGGAGCCTGGCAGGCTACAGTCCATGGGGTCACAAAGAGTTGGACATGACTGAAGAGACATAGAACATATACAATCCATATGAATGCCTGGTAGACTATTAAAAAACCAAGCAGAATGTAGGTATTTTTTTCTTTGCATCTAATAAAACCATCTCTCATTTTGAGGAACTCCATCACCTCCCATTGTTAAGACAACCAAAATCACAGATTCTTTAAAAAATAGAAAAAGCAGAGGGGCGGAGCAAATCAGTCCCCAGTGAACATCTCTAAAGGGAGATCCGATTCCTAAAACTCAAGGATGCTCCTAGAGACCCCCTCCCTGCCTTCTCAGTTCTCATGCATTTCTCAGTTCCCACATAACAAACCCCAAAAGCACACTAGACCCACTAGACACCTGATAGTTGCTTGTTCCTCCCCCAACACCATGCCTCTCAATCCTTATCAAGTAGACTAATTTAACTGTTTTGTCTCCGCTTTTCAGCCATCTGTACTCTCTTCATTCCCAGATTTTATATCAGAAAAGTCCCAGGAACCAGCCAGGACAAGAATTGGGCTCCCCCTAAAATGCAGGGAAGGCTATGAACCCCCTCAAAATAGATCTTTCCCCCATAGATAAAGAAGGTTTGTGCCAGGCACCAAACTAGACCTTTGAGATACAATATTTCTTGGTACCTACTAGATAGGGGATGATTAAAGTAATTATTGTGTAAACCAGGGGTCAGCAAACTATATGGTCTGTAGGTCAAATGCCTTCCATCTGTTATCCTATGGCCTGCAAACTAGGAATAGTTTTTACATTTTAAATGGTTGGGGGGGGAAATCAAAAGAGGAATAATATTTCATGATGCGAAGATTACATGAAATTCAAATTTCAGAGTTCATAAATAAAGTTTTACTGGAATACAGCCACACACATTTGCTTATGTATTGTTTATGCCGGCTCTCAAGCTACAAGGAAGAATTGAGTAGTTGCTGCAAAGACTTTATGGCCCGAAAAGCTGAAAATATTCATCTGGGTCTTTTCAGTAAAAGTTTGCTGACTCCTGGTTTAGACACTGAACAAGCGCCCTTGAGCACCTACAATATGCCAGGCGCTAAAGTTATATATAGAGAGGGCAATCAACAAGGGTGTGTGTGTGTGTTAAACTGCTTCAGTCGTGTCCAACTCTTTGCAACCCTATGGACTGTAGCCCCTCAGGCTCCTCTGTTCATGTAATTATCCAGGCAAGAATACTGGAGTGGGCTGCCATTTCCTCCTCCAGGGGATCTTCCCCACCCAGGCATCAAACCCGCACTTCTTATGTCTCCTGCACTGGCAAGCGGACTCTTTACCGCTAGTGCCACCTGGAATGCCTAAAAGATATTCCTTCTTAAAAATTCTAAAAGCATATTATTCCAAATTGGGTAGACTTGGGATCCCATCTCAGCTCTACTGACTTTGAACATGTTTCTTGACCTCAGTTTCCTCATCTATAAAGCAGGGTTGTGAATGACCTACTCATACGGATACGTGGATATAAAATGATACAATCTGGGGACTTCCCTTGCTGTCTAGAAGTTGGGACTTTGCCTTCTGATGCAGGGGGTTCAGGTTCAATCTCTGGTCAGGAAGCTAAGATCCCATATGCCATGAGGCAAAAAAAAAAAAAAAAACCATAAAACATAAGCAATATTATAAAATATTCAATAAAGACTTTAAAAAATGGTCTACATCAAAAAAGCCTTAAAAAATAAAATAAAATAGCATGACCTGTGCAAAGCTCCTCAAACAGAGAAGAGACTAGCAGGTAACAGCTCCTTTCTGCATCTCTCTTTGTTCCCACGTGTGCCAGGAGAGCAGGCAAGAATGAGTGAGTGAGGTCACAGCCTCCTTGTCTAAATGTTTTCTTCTTAGAAAACATCTTTCTTCTATACATCCTTCCCTACATGAAAAATCCCTGTCAAAGGAATATTAAAAGGCCCTAACCTACAGTGAGATGGAAGGCAAGCTTGTGATCTCACAGCTAAATCACTTTTGTCTTCCTCTACACTGATCTGATACTGCCCCCCTTTTAAAAAAATAATAGTAATATGAAAGTTAGGAAGTGAAAAACTTCATCTTCTGGAGTTTTCAAAAACTAATTCAGTTGTAATCATGGAAGATTGAAACGAGGATTCATGACACATATCTCTTCCTCCTGGGCAGATGAATCTATGACTTGCATTTGATTTTAAATGTGATTCTCCTGCATCGTCAGTGGGTTTGATTGATAGAGCACACGAGGCCACTCAGGAAAATGATACAGTGGAGATCAAAGCATGAAAGATAATTTTTGCTGAAATGTCTGCAGCCGACGGTGAGTTATAAGCCTTTGTCTCCCACTTTATGGAACACAATTTCATTTAAAGCCAAAATCTGTCACTTCAGCATTGTTTATCAGAATACATCCTACACCGCGGTCCCCCAAAGCACAGTGTCAAGTTGAAAGGTAGAAAATCAAATGGGTACAAATATCCCAGAACAAAATTAAGTAAGGGGAATGGCTTCTGATCTGCATAAATATCATCTACCGGTGATGCATCTGGGACAAGAAATGAAGTCATTCATTTGCAAGGTAAATACTCAGCCCTGTCAGAGGGGCCTGACACAGCCCTACAAACCCAGGGAATCCTGCTCGGCAGCTCCTAGGGCTCTGCTTCGTAGCTCTGCTTTATTCATGGGTCCACAAGGGGAGGCACCACTGGGTTTTGATCTTTGCCCGACTTTTCTAACCCTTCCTTTTGCAGTTCACTCACATTTTGAGTATATCATGATCGAGGATCTACCAAAGACCATCAGGAGTTATCTGGAAGACAGGAGGGCAGAATATGAGGACCTGCAGTTAAAAGACCTAGGCTTGAGTCCAGATGCTCCCCTTTCCAGCTCTGGGACCTTGGACAAGCCCTTTCACCCCTCTGAACCTAAGCTTTCCCCACTACCAACTGGAGGGCAAATGAGTCCAGACTTGGAAATGCTTCATACCCTGTTGTGCGCTTCACAGATGCAAAGCCCAAGGACAGTGCCATTCTAGGCACAGTCGCTGGTCCAGGAGGCTTTGGTTGTCACTGATTTCATGAAGGCCTCTCTACAGCTAAGGATCACCAGTCTTAGCAGAAAGGTCTTGTGGAGAAAATGACTTTACTGAGGCACCTCGATCTCTCTGCCACCAATGGACTCTATGGCATTTGTTTCTGAGATTCCTAGAGGATGCTATATTCTGAACCTACCCACTCTCCTGCCTCATCACTCATTACCCCCCACCAGCTTTTCCTACACTTTGGTAGATATGACTTAGCTAAGAAAGAGCCCCTTCTTCTTTGCTAAGGGAACCCCAATTTTTAGGTATTGAATAGTCACATGATTCAGGAGAAGCTATCCCCATCCTAGGCCTTGAAGAATAAATCTTGATTGATCTAAACCAATCATTGTAATACTGACCCTCTTCTATTAATTACTTTAGGAACAGGCACATGACTGATTCTGACCAAAGAGAGCTGTTGGGAAGTGTATTGGGAACTTTTATTAATAGGAAGTTCATCCTTATTGTTAAAGAGAGATGCGAGAAAGGAACATTTTCTTTGCTGGTCTTTGGGCATTGTTGTATGTGGGTGTGATGTGTGGAGCTATGGCAGCCATCTTGTCACCAACAGAGGGAAAGACTGGGACGAAGGCCACAGTTTATAAGTCAGAGCAGAAAGATGGCAAGAGCCCAGGTCTTTGATGATATGACTGAACTACTAAATAAGCCAACTCGGGAGTCATCCTACCTTCAGACTCCTTTTCATGCAAGATAATAATTCCCCCAGAGCGTTCTTTAAACCATCTGAGATTTCTCTTACCTGCTAGCAAATACATGTGGGTATCTCCATGTATGGAATTCACTCCTGACACGATTCACCCACCCTGGCATCAGTGGCAGGTGGTGGCTGGACTGGGGAGGGCCCTGGAGAACTCTTCAGGAACAGGGTTACAAGGAGCTGTCTTATCTTTGATCCCTGCTACTAAGTCTCACCCTGGAGAAGGAAATGGCAACCCACTCCAGTACTCTTGCCTGGAGAATCCCATGGAGGGAGGAGCCTGGTAGAGTCGGACACGACTGAGCGACTTCACATTCTGTATCCCTCCTCTAACCACCCACCGCCAGCCACGCCCACTTATCTGGATAACTCCTCTTCCTAATTCAGGTTTCAACTTAACAGTCACTTCCTCAGCCAGGCCATCTCTGACCAACACCCACCGGAGGTCAAGATATTCTATGATACATACATTCTCATAGCTCCAATACATTCTTCATAGCATTTATCATAAATTGTAATTATACATTTGTTTGACTATGATTAATGTCCAACTCTGTAAGCTCCATAAGATCAGGGACCAAGCTGCGTTTACCACTATCTATTCACCCCCTACAATAGAGATAGGCACATAATAGTTGCCTCAGTAAATATTTATTGAATCCATGAATTAATTAATTGGTTAATTAATGCTGCTTACATTTCAATCATACTTAGTTTCTGAAAATATCCAGATTCTGCCCTGAAATGTCCTTCCCACCTCCCACTGTGTGCAGTCTTGAGAAACAGAAGCCAGAGGGGACAGAGTCTCCTTCCCATAATCAGGGGATTGGGAGGTTTGGTGGAATGCAGAATTTTCAGTGCTAAAATTATCACAGTCCCAGGAAAGTGAGGACAATTGGTCACCCTGCTTGTGACTGAGCATGGGACTGGGCACAGCCAATCAGATGCTTTCTCCTGCAACTTGCCTCTGATGCAAGAACACGGGACCTATTGGCTTTCTGTGGATTCTCTGCTGGGACAGCTGTGATGTCTGCAGACTTAGTCTATCCTCAACACACGCCCTTGGTGGAGTTGCTGCTCTGCAGACCTCTACAGCAACCTTGTTTGGGGGCCCTTTTCTTAGCTGGTCCTTCAGGACTCCCTTCAAAATATTCTTTTTCTTTATTAAAGTTATCTTCTGGGATGAACAACTGAGAATTTAGAGACAGAAACAAGAAGTCATATCTTATACTTTAAATCCCCAGCATGAGTCCTGGCACAGAGTATGGGTTCATGGTAAATTTGATGAATGAATAAATGAGTGAGAAAATTAAACGACCTGACTCCCCTCTCTGCAATATGGTGTCACTGCAAGAAATAGATGGCACACTCAAGTGGGGTAATCAAGAAGAGCTTAATAGGGATTTCCCTGGCAGTCCAGTGGTTAAGACTCTGAGCTTCCACTGCAGGGGGGCATGAGTTCAATCCTTGGTCAGGGAACTAAGATCCTGCATGCTGCCACTCCATGTGGCAAGGCCAAAAACATGTTTTTAACCTTAAAAATAGACATGTTTAATAAAGAGCTATGTACAGAAGTATGAGCAGGATTTAGAAAAACCAAAAAGAGTTGTTGCATTACCCCCCAGAACTAGCAGGAGTGAGGAGCCATTACGAGCCCTGAAGAAAAAGATGAAACCGCTGGTGAACCCAAGGAGGGCAGCCAGAGCTGCTGGAGGGAGCTGCCTAGCAGGAGCTGCAACCTGCAGTAAAGAAAGTAGCCTACCCAAAGCAGGTCAACTGGGAAGAGCCAAAGGAACAACTCCCCCACCCTCTCTCTGCTCCCATCCTCTACTATCCTATGAGGGTCCTCCACTGACCAAACCCAACCAGCCACAGAAGGTAAGAGAACTCAGGTGACACAGTCCACAGAGGTCAGCCTCCTGGGGTACAGAGCAGGAGAAGGAAGGGTGGACAGGAGGACTGGAGGGGCACGTGCTAAATATCCAGTGCAGAGAGAGGACACACTAAGAAAATCTCCTTCACCCAGCACTTCCAGTCCCGGAGGGGCTAAAGCTCTTTGAAGAGTCAGTCCCACCCGACTGCTACCAGCATCACCCACCAGCTGCGGGCTTACCCCAAACTCTGCAGTATCGCATTCATCTGTACACATTTCCACCATGATTTTGTCCATAAGAGAAACTTATCCCCCAAATCCTGTAGAGTAACTACAGAGCCCGGAAGGCTGGAGCTTTCCAACTTGGAAGCAGCTCCAGGGCTCAAGAGAGCGGAGAAATAAAACTGATGCCAGAAATCTTGACCCCAGGCAGGCAGTGTTGGTGAGCTGCCCCAGCAGATGAGCAGGCTCCCGCCCCTTCACCCCAAAAGCAGCAAACGCATCTCTCATTCGCTGTGGCCCCTTCACCTCCAACTGGAGGTGCAGTAACTTCTGAAAGTTTAGTGTCGTCCAACATCAGCAATCTCTTCTTCATGCACAGAAAACAGAAATTCACTCGTCTCTGGGCAGGAAACACAGACCCAAGCTCCTTCTCACTTTATGTCCACTAACCTCAGAGAGTCAGTTATGATTTATGCAATTTTTAAAGCTATTTTCTAACTTATTTATTTTAATTGAAGGATAATCGCTTACAACACTGGTTTGATTTCCGCTGTACATCAACATGAATCAGCCAGAGGTGTACATGGGTACCCTCCCATGACCTGCGCATTTTTAACTGGTGCTGGAAGTAGATGGGGGTGAAGGATTTACTAGCAATAAGGAGTAAAAATGCAAAAGTCTTATTGATAAGATATGCATGTAAGGGGCTTGATATAGTGCCTGACATGGAAAAACACTCAATAAATGCTTGCCATCCAGTGTCTGTTGTCTTCATCCTTAGTAATACTAGTCATTTTATTGAGTCACAGCAACTCTTGTTGAATAGCCGTGGTTCTCTGCCCCAGTATCCTTTTGCTAAGAACTGCCCTAACCCACCTCCAATCCCTGTGATCAGAGCTGACGCAGGGAAAGACACATCGCCCAAACTGAGTCAAAAAGTTCTTTCCTTGGAAATTTGGATATTGAGACCAATGGAACTGAATCACTCTCTTTCCTGGTCACTGAACTATTAAGGTATAAACCTTCACATTTATTTCCTGTCTACGCAAAGGAACGCAAAAACAATTCTGTATATGCATCAGTCCTGGAGTCAGTTTTTCAAACCCCAGTGGCCATCCTGCCTTTTTTGTGACTTCTTGTTCAGCAAAAATAAAATCCTCCTTTGCACTTAAGATACCTCGAGTTGGGCTTCTGGCATTTGTAACCACAAGCATTCCTTGAGACAGGTATTAATATCCTTACTTTACCTGGATGAGAGCATCAAAACTGAAAAAAACAGTGAAATAAGTAATCTGCCTGAGATATCCCCGGTACTAAAGGAAAACCACTAGACCTTTCAGGTATGACCTAAATCAAATCCCTCACGATTATAGAGTGGAAGTAACAAATAGATTCAAGGGATTAGATCTGATAGAGTGCCTGAAGAACTATGGACGGAGGTTCGTGACACTGTACAGGAGGCATGGATCAAGACCATTCCCAAGAAAAAGAACTGCAAAAAGGCAAAAATGGTTGTCTGAGGAGGCCTTACAAATCACTGAGAAAAGAAGAGACACTAAAGGCAAAGGCGAAAAGGAAAGACATACCTATCTGAATGCAGAGTTCCAAAGAATAGCAAAGAGAGATAAGAAAGGCTTCCTCGGTGATCAATGCAAAGAAGTAGAAGAAAACAATAGAATGGGAAAGACTAGTGATCTCTTCAAGAAAATTAGAGATACCAAGGGAACATTTCATGCAAAGATGGGGACAATAAAGGACAGAAATGGTATGGACCTAACAGAAGAAAAGATATTAAGAAGAGGTAGCAAGAATACACAGAAGAATAATACAAAAAAGATCTTCATGACCCAGATAACTATGATGGTGTGATCACTCACCTAGAGCCAGACGTCCTGAAATATGAAGTCAAGTGGGCCTTAGGAAGCATCACTAGGAACAAAGCTAGTGGAGGTGATGGAATTCCAGTTGAGCTATTTCAAATCCTGAAAGATGATGCTGTGAAAGTGCTGCACTCAATGTGCCAGCAAATTTGGAAAACTCAGCAATGGCCACAGGACTGGAAAAGGTCAGTTTTCATTCCAATCCCAAAGAAAGGCAATACCAAAGAATGCTCAAACTGCCACACAATTGCGCTCATCTCACACGCTAGCAAAGTAATGGTCAATATTCTCCAAGCCAGGCTTCAATAGTATGTGAACCATGAACTTCCAGATGTTCAAGTTGGATTTAGAAAAGGCAGAGGAACCAGAGATCAAATTGCCAAATCTATTGGATCATCAAAAAGCAAGAGAGTTCCAGAAAACATCTATTTCTGCTTTACTGACTACACCAAAGCCTTTGACTGTGTGGATCACACAAACTGTGGAAAATTCTGAAAGAGATGGGAATACCAGACCACCTGACCTGCCTCCTGAGAAATCTGTGTGTAGGTCAAGAAGCAACAGTTAAAACTGGACATGGAACAACAGACTGGTTCCAAATCGGGAAAGGAGTACGTTAAGGCTGCATATTATCACCCTGCTTATTTAATTTATATGCAGAATATATCATGCTAAATGCCAGCCTGGTTGAAGCACAAGCTGGAATCAAGATTGCTGGGATAACTATCAATAACCTCAGATATGCAGATGACACTACCCATATGGCAGAAAGCAAAGAATAACTAAAGAGCCTCCTGATGAAAGTGAAAAAGGTGAGTGAAAAAGCTGGCTTAAAACTCAACATTCAGAAAACTAAGATCATGGTATCCAATCCCATTACTTCATGGCAAATAGATGGGAAAACAATGGAAACAGTGAGAAACTTTATTTTGGGGGGGCTCCAAAATCACTGCAGATAGTGATTGCAGCCATGAAATTAAAAGATGCTTGCTCCTTGGAAGAAAAACTATGACCAACCTAGACAGCATATTAAAAAGCAGAGACATTACTTTGCTGACAAACGCCCGTCTAGTCAAAGCTATAGTTTTTCCAGTAGTCATGTATGGATGTGAGAGTTGGACTATAAATAAAGCTGAATGCCAAAGAATTGATGCTTTTGAACTGTGGTGTTGGAGAAGACTCTTGAGAGTCCCTTGGACAGCAAGGAGATCAAACCGGTTCATCTTAAAGGAAATCAACCCTTAACATTCATTGGAAGGACCAATGCTGAAGTTGAAACACCAATACTTTGGCCACCTGATGGGAAGAATGGACTCATTGGACAAGATGCTGATGCTGGGCAAGATTGAAGGCAACAGGAGAAGGGGACGATAGAGGATGAGATGGTTGGATGGCATCACCAGCTTAATGGACATGAGTCTGAGCAAGCTCTGGGAGTTGGTGATGGACAGGGAAGTGCTGCAGTCCATGGGGGTTCAAAAAGTTGGACACGACTAAGCGGCTGAACTGAAGTGGTAAAAGCCAGCATTCAAACTCAGGATTGTCTGAGTCCATTAAAAACTCACTCTGCCCTATTGGATCAGTTCTCCTCAGAACTGGACTTAATTATTCCCAGTGTGAAATTTTAAAGAGAGAAAGAGAGAAGGAACGGAAAGCCATCCAATCTAAGTTTGCATCAGTTGGGTTAAACTAAACAGAACTGAATTGAGTGACTGTGTTTCCATGAATCTAAGCTACGGGCTTTTTCACATTTCATCACTTTTAAAACACACTCATCTTACAATCAATATAAGTTTTTAACGTAGTGCAGCTATTCCCCCCAAAGAGCTCTTATCAAATCAATGACCTAACTTACAATCAATACCGCTGCTAAGTCGCTTCAGTCGTGTCCGACTCTGTGTGACCCCAGAGACGGCAGCCCACCAGGCTCCCCCGTCCCTGGGATTCTCCAGGCAAGAACACTGGAGTGGGTTGCCATTTCCTTCTCCAATGCATGAAAGTGAAAAGTGAAAGTGAAGTCAGTCAGTCATGTCCGACTCTTGGCGACCCCATGGGCTGCAGCCTACTAGGCTCCTCTGTCCATGGGATTTTCCAGGGGAGAGTGCTGGAGTGGGGTGCCACTGCCTTCTCCAACTTACAATCAATGGTACCTTATAAATAAGGAAATACGGTAAAATATTGTCACTTTGGGAAGGTACCTACTTATTCCAATGATGCTGCCATTGTCAAAAACACTTCTGGAGTTCGCCAGAATTCCATTCTTGAATGTTCATGTTGAGGCAGCTCATCTTTTTCAAGGAAAGAGACTCCAATGACCCTGTGCCCGTCCTGTTACCGCTTGGTAACTGAGCAGCTGCTAACACTACCTGGCAGCCTGAACTAAAAGAAAGCTGTATCCTCAGCAAACTCAGAGAACAGCCTGGTTTCATTCATAAATGCTAAATTTTGAAAACACCCAAACTTGCAAGGTTTTCTTAGTCCTACGTAAAATAAGTCTTTAGAGAGACACTTCTCACCGGAACTGAAGAATTTCATTTACACATCAGTTCAAATCCAACCAGCTCTCCTTTCCTTGCTGGGGAGACTGAACTCTCAGACACTGCTGGGGAGGATGGGTAGAAAAGGTGATGGGGTACAATCCCTACGTAAGAGGGATTTAATCATATCCAAACTACTCTTTTGATCCAGCAACTTGACATCTAGAAATTGATATTACAATTACAATTGATATTATGCATAAGATGATTCACAAAAACACTGTAATGTCAAAACACTGGAAATGCCAGCAACACAAGACTGGCTAAACAAATTATTGCAGGCTGCTTGGTAGAGTACATTCAGCTGCTTCCCAGGTGGCGCAGTGGTAAAGAATCTGCCTGCCAACGCAGCAGACACAGATGACACGTGTTTGATTCCTGGGTCAGGAAGATCCCTTGGAGGAGGAAATGGCACCCTACTCCAGTATTCTTGCCTGGACAATCCCATGTACAGAGGAGTCTGGTGGGCTACAGTCCATGGGGTTGCAAAGAGTTGGACATGACTGAGTGTCTAGCACACACATACATTCAGCTGCTAGAAAAAAAAAAAAGAGAGGTTTCTCCATACTATTTCTACGTATTAGTATCCCCCAAAATATCATATTAAGATAAGCAAGATATGGAACAGTATGTGTAGCAGATTATATTTTGAGAAAAGGGGGAAAAGAGTTTGTATTTATATTCGTATAAATCACATATATAAATTCTAGAAAGAATGTAAGATATCCTTTAAGGTGGGATTTATTAGGTCTCCTCTGCTGTATAATAAATTACCCCAAACAGAACAGCTTACAACAACAAGCATTTACTATCTCCCCGTGTCTGTGACACGGGATCCGCAAGCAGCTAGCTGGGTGGGTCTGGCTCAGGGTCTCTTAAGGCTACAGGTAAGAAACCAGCCATGACTGCAGTCATCAGAGGGTTTTCTGGGGCTGAATGATAAGCTTCCAGCTTCACTTCTGCAGTTGCTGACAGGCCACAGGTCCTCACTGACTCTTAGCTGGAGACCTCAATTCCTCACCACAGGGACCTCTCCCTAGGGTGCCTGAGTGATCTCACATCATGGTACCAGGCTTCCTCCAAAGCAACTGATGAGAGACAGAGAGATGGGCAGGCAGAAAGAGCCCAAGACCAAAACTGCAGGCTTTTATAACGTAACCTCAGAAGTGACATACCATCACTTCTGCAGCTTTCTGTTGGTCACAAAGACCGACACGGCAGACTTCCCTGGTGGTAGAGTGGTTAAGAACCCACCCGCCAATGCAGGGGACGTGGGACAGGGGTTCAATCCCTGGTCCAGGAACTAAGATCACACTGAGTCTGTGCGCCACGACTGCTGAAGCCTGGCTTCTCCAGAGCCCGTGCTCTGCAACAGGAGAAGCCACCTCAACAAGAAGCTCACGCACTGCAACTAGAGAAAGCCCACATGCAGCAACAAAGACCCACTGCAGCCAGCAATACATAAATAAGTAAATGCAATAAAGGTTTTAAAAAGAGCAACCCTATTACAGTACAGGAGGGGACCACTCCGGGCTGTGAATGTCACGAGGCAGGAATCATGGGGGACCCTCTTGGAAGCTGGTTACCTCCGGAGAGAACCAAGGTGCTGGAGATGGGGACAGGAGAGAGGCATTTTACCATATTTTTTGTATTATTCTCTTTTGAACTTTATACTATACTTTCTATTCAAAACATTGGGATTTAAAAGAGTGAGAGAAAAAGAGAATGCCCTCAGGGACAACCAGTAGCCGGGATCAGAATTTGAGATGTCTTCTGATAGAGCCATGGTTCTCAAACTGGGGCACAGGTACCCCAGGAGAACCCTACTGGATCCCTGAAAAATTCAAAGCTACAAACATGACCGTCTTCCTTGGAGCATCAGTAGACTTGACTTAGTAAGAAACTTAAAATAGATGTAGCATGAAGCAGAATGCAGAATTCACAAATATCTAAGATAAAACGTGAAACTTCAAAGAAATGTTCACCCTTAGAGAGACTGTTTTGGGCTACACTTGCAGAATTTGAATTCTTTCTCCTTTCCTCTTAGGGGTAGTTTGTTAAAAGTTTGAAAACCACTGCTCTGGGCAAATTTACCTCCAAAATAGCACAGAAAATCAATCTCATTGCTGTAAGATACATTTTATTTCAATCAAAATGAAACAAGTAACAAGTTGATCACCTACTATTGTCACTCAACTTGGTCACAAATGACTTCCAAGTGTTTCTGAAAAATCCAGCCCACCCTCAGAGGACCAATATGCTATTAATTCTGAAGAGTACAGGCAAATGAGGTATGCCCACCCTTGGGGGCAGCATTCACCCCTGGGGCGGCCTCGGAAGGTACACACTCCAACAGTGGCTGTTCAGAAGTGGGCAACGCACAAGTGAAACCATCCGCTTGGCTCTATTTTTTTTACTGTCGCCCATGACCGGCAAATGGAGTTTGGTTTCCCTGCTCTCTGTTTTTCCATTTGGTATCTTCCCGTCCCTCCCATGTACTCTCCTGGAAACCCAAGGTGGATCGTGTTGTCTCTTGAACAATACATGGATGAAGAAATGATGAGGACCCTGGACTCCAGAGTCTGACTCTGAACCCAAACTCTAGCCCCCGCTACTCAGTTGCTGTGTGACCTTGAGCAAGTTCTTAAACTCTCTGAACTTGCTTCTTCACCCAGAAAACAGTGGAAATAAAAGTTTGCTGAGATCATATTATGTAAAGCTCTTAGCCCAGACGTCACATAGAGTCACCATTCAATAAGTATTAGCATTATCATCATCAAGGAAAAGGCTTCTGATAAAATAATTCTACTGAGCAATGAATGTCTTTAACAGTAATGAATTCTTGGTTCACCAACCAGCCCAAGGACTGACACAAGATAGATAAAACTTTCTTCTTTTTGTTCTTTTTTTTTTTTTTTTTTTGGTCACATCGCTTGGCTTGTGGGATCTTAGTTCCCCAATCTGAGATCAAGCCCAGACCCTCAGCACTGAGAGTGCAAAGTCCTAACCACTGGACTTCCAGGGAATTTTAAGTCACTCAGTCGTGTCCGATTCTTTGCGACCCCATGGCATGGACTATACTGTCCATGAAATTTTTCAGGCCAGAATCCTGGAGTGGGTAGCCTTTCCCTTCTCCAGGGGATCTTCCAAACCCAGGGATCGAACCCAGGTCTCCCGCATTCCAAGCAGATTCTTTACCAGCTGAGCCACAAGGGAAGCCCTGCATTTTCTTCTTTATAAGTTCCCTAGATTCCAAATGTGAACAAGTATGACCTTTGAAATCAGACACAAAGCTGGCATTATCTTTGTGCCAGCTCACCCTGAATCCAGCAACTGGCCACCAATTTCTGCTTTGGCTGATTCATCTTTAGAGCACGAATAATTACTCCAATTAAAGATGGAGTCTCAACTTGGTTTTTTTTGTTAAAAATAAATTAAGGGGCTTCCCTGGTAGTCCAACAGTTAAGACTCTGCATTTCCAATGCAGAGCATGAGGGTTCAGTCCCTAGTTGGGGAACTTAGATCCCACATGCCATATGGCACCACCAAAATAAAAAAATATATATATATAATGGATATTTACCTTTCAGGCAATGGAACTTCCCAAGCTAGAGAGAACGGAGGAAATCAAAAAGGTCTCAAATTTCTCCTCCTTCCTCCCACCCCCATTTCCTCCCATCACCCAACCTGGGTTCCAACACCCTGGAGAAAAACTGAGGGCAGCTAACTTTGTGCTTTTACTCTGGACAGTCAAGAGCAGAAGGTGGGGGGGCAGGGTGGTGGCCCTGCTAATGTGGATGAGATCAAGGCAAATTAGGGAAGGGTAAATTCTGGAGCATGTTTTACAACCCCGTTAGTTCTAAGCACACAGGATTTCAAATCAAACAGCACCCACACACATATTCTTGGATTATTTAAGAGATAAGATGTATCTAAAATTAGCATATAGATCACAGGCATGCACTTGAGTGCCGCTAAAGTGGGCTATAAATGCCTGAAAAGCAGTTGTTTCTCTGAAGAGAGCTTTACGCCATTCCAAAATCTTGCTCAGGAAATGTGAACCGTAAGTCAAATGAACTCCACTCACTTTCTGGTTTTCACACCTAACTCTTGTATCTCCTTGCGGCAAGTCACCCACTCTCTCCAAACCTTCATTTCCCTACCAGTAAAATGAGTATTCTAGTACCCATCACCTCATGGGAAGATCTAAAGGGACATGGTAAGCAAACACTTTCTAAACTATGTTGGCTGCTCAATCATGTTGGACTCACGACCACATGGATTGTAGCCCACCAGGTTTCTCTGTCCATGGAATTCTCCAGACAAGAATACTAGAGTGCGTAGCCATTCCCTTCTCCGGGGATCTTCCCAACCCAGGGATTGAACCCAGGTCTTCTGCATTGCAGGCAGATTCTTTACCATCTGAGCCACCAGGGAAGCCCTCTAAACTGTAAAGGGCTGTGCAAATACAAGATTATGTTCATCTCCTCTCATAGACTTATCTATATGCTGCTATGTTACAAAAGAAGACTTAAGGCAGATGTCAGCAAGGTTCTTTGTTTAATTTTGAAGTTCAAGAAAGAAAGAAATAAGAATCCAGGGATTCAAATACAAATCTGAATTTGATACAAATTTGATTCAAATACAGGGGCACAAATACAATTTCCATGCTGACACAAGCATAATTAGTTTACCTAATAAATTCACTGCTCAGACACAGTGGAAAGATAAATTCTCCCTCAGTCTCAAGGTTTCAGTTGCCTACGTATTCTAAACCTATCAAGTGCTCTTGAGAGCCTACTATGTGTAGTACCCACCACAATGTCTAGCAGTGCAACACCCATCAGACACACCTCCACCCCCACAGATAGCACACACCCTTTACAAGTGGGAAGAATACAGGCTTCTGGAGTTCAAAGGATCTTAATGCAAACTGGCTTTTCTCTTTGAGAAAAGTCATCTTTTCTCTTTGAGAATTACTTAAGTCTTCTCTGAGCCACCATTTCTTCACATGGAAACTGGAGATCATCTACCCTCAAATCCTCGTGGGATAACTGTAAATATTAACTGTTAAGGACCTAGCAGAGTATTAATAGACTTTTAACAATGGCAGCTACTATAATTTTCCATCACTGCACATTTTGGAGTGCCTATGCTTAGAGTACTTCAAACAAATTCTTTCTTTTCTTTTAGACAGCAAACGACAGCATTAAATTTTTTTTTAATTAATATGAGTTCTCATAGTGTTCAGAACACAGATCACAGTGATAAATGCTTGCTTCTTTCCCCCTTCAAAAAAATTTACAGTTCTTACACGTGACATTTAATGGAGTATTTTGTGTCACTCTATGAAAAATAAATTTAAATTGAAGACAGAGAAACATGGGAGAGTCCTTTTGGGGGCTTAATTTGTACTTGAGTACAATAAAATCTTATCCTAGAAGCTAGTCATAAAACTAAAAGTCAGGAGGAAAAGAATGGCTAATTAGGTGCTGAAAGTAAAGATTCCTTCTTTATTACTGTTTTGTTAAGACCTAACAATTGGTCAGGCACAGGGGCTTAGCTGTGCCATTCTAGTTAATGGTCGGTTACAAATTTCCACCATAAACTCATCTCCCTTCCCGCATCTTAAATCTCAGGCACTGGCAGCTAATAAGTAGAGAAAGCTCTGAGGCCCAGGGCAATCTCTCTCTCAATCCAATCTCCCTCTCACTCCGCCCCCCTACCCTGCCATAACTGTCTGAAAGGGCTCCTGACCTCATGCCCAGAAAAACCCAACTCTAACTCAGACCATCATGAAAGGAATACACTGGTTTATCCAGCTGGTGTGATGCATGGAAAGAACCAGAGCCCCAGAGACTAGAGAAAGGCCTCACTGCCACGTAGGCACACACCCTCCCCACCCCCATTTCGCTCCTCTGTCTTTATCTCTATCCTTTATTCTCTCTCTCTCCCCTGGGATGAGGAAAAGCGTAGCTGACAGCTCCACGTTCACACCCTACCTCTTTAGGAGCCACGATACACTAATCCCAGGGGAGATTCCGATGGACCCTGCTCGGGCCATAGTCAACACTATGTCAGCACATAGTCAGGCCCACAGTCAACACTGCCAGACACAGGGGGCACTGTGGTTGACTAGGCATGTGCCATTTGCCCATCACAGCAGACACTGGCAATGCCCCACCCATGTCCCTTGAACTTCTGTAGCCCATTCAAACCGAAGGCATCCCTGAGACTCACCACCTGAAGGCTTATTCTTGGCTGAGACAAAATGAGCCCCTCCAGCGGCATCTCTCAGACTTGTCAGATGGGAGATGGAAGATGAATATCTGTTTCCTCACCAGTCAGGTGGGACCCTCTGAGGTGTGTTCTGCACCATCAGCTAAAGCTCACCAAAAGGACAGAGCCCAAGTGTGTGTGGAAGTAGCTTTCTCATCACCGCACTCTGTGCTTAGCCGCTCAGTTGTGTCTGACTCTTTGTGACCCCATGGACTGTAGCCCGCTAGGCTCCTCTGTCCATGGGGATTCTCCTAGGCAAGAATACTGGAGTGGGTTGTCATGCCCTCCTCCTGGGGATCTTCCAATCCAGGGATCGAACCAAGGTCTCTGGCATTGCAGGTAGATTCTTTACCATCTGAGCCACCAGGGAAGCCCAAGAATACCGGAGTGTATAACCTATCCCTTCTCCAGGGGAACTTCTCGACCTAGGAATTGAACAGGGGTCTCTTTGATTGCTTCCGTGGTGGCTCAGAGGTTAAAGCGTCTGCCTGGAATGCGGGAGACTCGGGTTCAATCCCTGGGTTGGGAAGATCCCCTGGAGAAGGAAATGGCAACCCACTCCAGTACTCTTGCCTGGAGAATCCCATGGAGGGAGGAGCCTGGTGGGCTACAGTCTATGGGGACACGACTGAGCGACTTCTTTCACTTTCACTTTCTTTCTCCTTCATTGCAGGCAGATTCCTTACCAGCTGAGCTAAAGAGAAGCCCTACTGTATGCTGTATTGACTTAAACTCCATTGTCTCATTTCTCCCTGTGAAGGTCAATTTTATGTGTCAGCTTGATTGGGCCATGGGGTACCCAGATAGCCAGTAAGAAACTATTCTAGGGTGTGTCTGTGAAGATGTTCACGGGTGAGATTAACATTTAAATCAGTGCTTAGTAAAGCAGACTGCTCTCCCTAGTCAGGTGAAGGCCTGAAAAGAACTGAATAGGGTCACAGGTGGGGCTAGTGGTAAAGAACCCGTCTGCCAATAAAGAAGACCTAAGAGACGCACATTCCCTGAGTAGGAAGATCCACTAGAGGAGGGCATGGCAACCCACTTGCCTGGAGAATCCCCATGGAGAGAGGAGCCTGGTTGGCTATAGTCCATAGCGTCACAGAGAGTTGGATGCAACTGAAATGACTCAGCACACACACATGCCCCCAAGGAAGAGAGAATTTCTCCTGCCTGACTGCTTTTGAGCTGGGACATCAGGATTTTCCTGCCTTCAGACTCAAACTGAGACATCAGCTCTCTTGGGTCGCCAGTGGACTGTCTCATCCTACATACCTTGGGATTTGTCAGCCTTCATAATTGTGTGAGCCTATTAATTAATTAATTAATCTCCTATTGGTCCTGTTGCTCTGGAGTACCCTGACTAACACACACCCATACTCATACTGGTGCTTCCTGGAGTCATCCTACAAATAACCACTAACATGTAAATCCTTATCTCAGGGCCTTCTCATGGAGGAACTCAGCCGAAGAGATCCGTGGCTATTTCAGGAGAGGAAAGATGCCTGGGGACTGGCAACCTAGCTGAGCCACACAGGAGAAAGGAGAGCTTCCTAAATGAGATGATGCTGGGCCAAAAAAAAACCACCCAAACCCATCATAGTCTGAGATGCTGAGCAGATAGGATGGGGTCACTCCCACCAAGTACAGGCATGTGGAGGATGGCTTCTGGACCAACCTGACACAAAGGCAGGCTGCCTACGTGCTCAAACATCCATCTTAACCAAGGATTCTGCCTGTGGATCGCCTCTTCCAGTCTTGGCCTCAGCCCCATGGCTTCTCCAGCAGGTACACCGGCTCTGTGGTGCTGACTCACTGCTCTTGGGCTATTTGGTCAACCTCAAGCCTTGTCTCCCAACCTCCAGGTTGGCTCTGACCCATTTGACTCCATGTCTGAGCTTGTCTTTCAGAGTTTCAGCTTCTCAAGTGTCTTTTTTAAAATTAATGAATTAATCTGGGGCTGTGCTGGGTCTTCACTGCTGTGTGCGGGTTTTCTCTAGTTGCAGAGAGCAGGGGCTACTCTTTGTTGCAGTGGCCAGGCTTCTCACTGCAGCGGCTTCTCGTGTTGCGGAGCACAGGCTTTCGGCAGTCACCGGCTTCAGCGGCTGTGGTGCACAGCCTCTAGAGCCCAGGCCCAGAAGTTGTGGCTCATGGGCTTATCTGCTCCCTGGCATGTGGGATATTCACAGACCAGGGGTCGAACCTGTGTCCCCTGCACTGACAGGTGGATTCTTGTCCACTGTACCACTGGGAAGTCCTTTCAGGTATCTTTAAGGCAAGGGTTGCAAACTTATATGCCCACGGGGCAGGGCGGCGTGCAGATATGAAGCACAAATGAATGAAGAAGGCTGGAGACAGGACGACAGGGCTGGGTGGGGTCTGAGGCGAACTGGAGAACGCATGCCTCATCGAAGCAAGGACTCTATTCTGAGTGACTTGTGGAAATGGAAGCTGAATGTTGCCAAGCTGCCACTAGCTTTTAAAGAGAAGCAAAAGGTCCAGGTTTTTTAAATGTAAAATATACAGATAATTGCATGCTGGCAACTCACATTTTAATGTAAATGATGAGTCAACCAATGTTCCCACCAGCCCTGTGCTGCACAGGGCCTCACACGGTGGCCCTGAGGAGGAGTCTCACAGACCTCCACGATAGGGGATGAGACTGACCGGGGGCTACGGTGCTCCGAAATCTGTTTGCTTCCACAGGCCACTCCCTGGGGTGACTGAGCAGGGCAGGGACACTCCTTCCTGAGAGACAAGAGTCCTGTCCCCAAAGATGGCTTGAGGACTCCCCTGAGGGGATGCCACCCGACTTCCCTCCCTCCCTCCTTCACTGGAGGTTGGACTTGCTGTGCCATCTGGGGCTCTCCCCACCTCTCCAGGATCCCTCCCCTTTTCCCGTCACAGGCGTTTCTCCTAATAAAAATCGTGTGTGTCTGGTCGCATACTGGAGCTTGTTTTTCAGAGGAACTCACTAACATGACATCTTGTAAATTCAGCTTTCAACACTCAGCCCCCAGTCATTGACATTCTCCAAGCTCTGGCTCTTCGGGTCTGACTCTAACCCAGCTCCCAGCCCTGGGTCCTCCCCACTGCAGAGATTCCCACACTGACTGCCCACCTCAGGGATAAATCAACACAAACAACTCGAATGTCACAGGGCTCCATACAGCGTGATGAACTTTGCTCATTTGCTAATTGAACGAGGGCCATGCACATGGCCCCGGAATAACTGCAGTACCTACAGAAAAGAACTTTTCCCAAAGAAGATGATCTGAACTTTCCCACCAGCACTCCTTGAGTACAAGAGAGCCTCAGTGATGGCCTGCTTCTGTTTATTTTCCAAATCCCATCTTCCCAGCATCCTATCTCCTGTGCAGACGCAGTGGGGGATTTATTTTTAGAGGAACTCATACAAACTCTGCAGCTGAGCGTTTCATCATTAGCCTTGATGGTGTCTGGTTGGACCCCGTGAGGCAGAGAAAGGTCACAGGAAGCCATTTTGTCAGAAATCAACTGGTTAATTTAAAATGAGCAGAAATCAGCAATATAGTAGTTAGCCATGGAGAAGAAACCACTGAACTTGAAGTCAGGAGCCCTTAACTAGATTTACATCCTGGTTTCTCAGCCACTTGCTATGTGATCTCAGACAGGTTAAACAAGCCCTCTGCACAACCACCCATACCTGTAAAATGGAGCTAGTGATATTCACCTCTTAAGAGTGGTTTTAAGATCCAAATTGAATGGAGTGAACATACCTTGCAACTGAAGTGCCTGCCCTTCCATTTTCAAGCAACTGATTTTTTTCAGCACATCAAAAGCATTCATTCCTGGGATGAATGAATATGTAAGCAACATGGCTGAATACATCAGTTCCATTGCTTGGTCATGTCCGACTCTTTGTGACCCCATGGATTGCAGCATGCCAGGCTTCCCTGTCCATCACCAACTTCAGAAGCTTGCCCAAACTCATGTCCACTGAGTCAGCGAAGCATCCAACCATCTCATCTTCTGTCGTCCCCTTCTCCTCCTGCCTTCAATCTTTCCCAGCATCAGAGTCTTTTCCAATGAGTCAGTTCTTCGCATCAGAGGGCCAAAGTATTGGAGTTTCAGATTCAGCATCAGTCCGTCAATGAATATTCAGGACTGATTACGTATTCCCTGGACTTATGAATTTAGGCTGAATACATCAGTGAATGAAATTGTTATGCTATGTATTCTTTGCTGTTGTGATTGCTCAGTTGCGTCCAACTCTTTGCAACCCAATGGACTGCACCACACCAGGCTTCCCTGTCCTTCACTATCTCCTGAAGTTTGCTGTACACCTTAAACTTAAGCAATGTTGTAAATCACTACATCTCAATAAAACCTGAAAAAATTATTTTTTTATTCTAATAATCAGCTTTGGGATGTAAAGGCTAAACCCAAGCAAAACTGAAGGAATGACAATGACTGTGGAAATGTTCTAAAACTGGACATTGGTAATAGTCATAAATTCTACATATCAACAGCTAAAAATCACTGAATTGTATCCTTAGAGTGGATGAAAGTTACAATGTGTAAGTCCAGTTCAGTTCAGCCCACTCAGTTGTGTCCAACTCTTTGTGACCCAATGGACTGCAGCACGCCAGGCTTCCCTACCCATCACCAACTCCTGGAGCTTGCTCAAACTCATGTCCATTGAGTCAGTGATGCCTTCTAACCATCTCGTCCTCTGTCATGCCCTTTTCCTCCTGCCTTCAGTCTTCCCCAGCACCAGGTTCTTTTCCAAAGAGTGAGTTCTTCGCATCAGGTGGCCCAAGTATTGGAGCTTCAGTTTCAGCATCAGTCCTTCCAATGAATATTCAGGGTTGATTTCCTTTAGGATTGACTGGTTTGATCTCCTTGCTGTCCAAGGGACTCTCAAGAGTCTTCTCCAACACCACAGTTCAAAAGCATCAGTTCTTTGGCGCTCAGCTTTCTTTATGGTCCAACTCTCATATCTATACATGACTACTGGAGAAACCATAGCTTTGACCATCAATCAGTAAAGTAATATCTCTGCTTTTTAATATGCTGCCACATTAAAGCTCAAAAATCTATGTTTTAAAAAAAATGAAAAGAATAATAATGACCTTCTCTTAACTATCCCTTCCCCTGGCCTCCCAGAGCTGTGTGATTTGGACCCTGCCTGAGTCTCCTAACACCACTGATCACCACCCTTTGTCCCTAGACCTCCTCCAGCCATGGTGCCCTTCCTCCCGTTCCAAGCTTATTTCTGTCTCAGGGCCTTTGCACTTGCTCTACTCACTGCTGGGACATCTTTCCGCAGGCCATCACTCTGTCGATTTTGTTATTGTTCAGTTGATCAGTCGTGTCCACCTCTTTGCAACCCCATGGACTGCAACATGCCAGACATCCCTGTCCTTCACTATCTCCCAGAGTTTTCTCAAACTCATGTCCATTGAGTTGGTGATGCCATCCAACCATCTCATCCTCTGTCATCCCATTCTCCTCCTGCCTTTAATCTTTCCCAGCATCAGGGTCTTTTCCAGTGAGTCGGCTCTTCACATCAGGTGGCCAAAGTATTGGAGCTTCAGCTTCAACATCAGTCCTTTCAATGAATTTTCAGAGTTGATTTCCTTTAGGATTAATTGGTTTGATCTCCTTGCTGTCTGAAGGACTCTCAAGAGTTTTCTCTAGCACCACAGTCTAAAAGCATCAGTTCTCTGGTGCTCAGCCTTCTTTATGGTCCAACTCTCATATCCACACATGACTGCTGGAAAAACCATAGCTTTGACTGGCAAAGTGATGTCTCTGCTTTTTAATATACTATCTACGTTTGTCATAGCATTCCTTTCAAGGAGCAAGGGTCTTCTAATTTCATGGCTGCAGTCACCATCTGCACTGATTTTGGAGCCCAAGAAAATTACATCTGTCACTGTTTCCACTTTTCCCCCATCTATTTGTCATGAAGTGATGGGACCTGATGCCATGATCTTTGTTTTTTGAATCTGAGTTTTAAGTCAGCTTTTCACTGTCCTTTTTCACCTTCATCAAGAGTTTCTATAGTTCCTCTTCTCTTTCTGCCATTAGGGTGGTATCATCTGCATATCTGAGGTTGTTGTTATTTCTCCTGGCAATCTTGATTCCAGCTTGTGATTCATCCAGTCCAGCATTTCATATGATATACTCTGCATGTAAGTTAAACAAGCAGAGTGACAATACACAAGTCTTGACGTACTCCTTTCCCCATTTGGAACCAGTCCATTGTTCCATGACCAGTTCTAACTGTTGCTTCTTGAATTGTTGCTGTTTCCTTCCCCTACTTTAAGTCTCAGCTCAAGTTCTCCCAGCTGCCCTCCCCAGTCGTCCCATCTAATGGCACTTCCCACTTTAGACATTCTCCATCACCGTGTTTCCAGTGTTCATTTATTCAGAATACTTCTTACTCTTGGAAATCTTTTTAGACTGACCTATGTATTGTTTGTCTCCCCAGCTATTCTGTGAGCCCTCTACATGAAGGGAACATGTCTTTCTTGACACTGCTGTGCTGTCAGTACTTAGAATAGCACCTGGATCATAATGAGAGCTTAGTAGACATTTGCTGAATGGCTGTCAAGAAAGGACCTGAATTTGATGTGCTAACAATCCAGCATCTCTTAAGGTCAGTTTCCTCACCTGTAACATGAAGATACTGTCACCTGGGGTGACAGTAAAAATGAAATCAGTTATTAAGGAACTCCATAAAGGTTAGCTGTCCTTCCTCTGAAACCTTTTCCCTCCTTTCCTTTCTCCCTATGACTAAAACAACCAAAACTAAACAAATTATCCTTTAGATGAAGACCAGCAGCAAAAACTCCAACATAACGGGCCAGTTGCCACTTAACATCTGCGGATCAGATTTGCTATTGTAGACGCTATGCCTTCTCCCCAGGAGCAGATGAGACATCATGACTGGAAATAACAATCAAACCAGGCATGCCCGAAACTCAAACCTCAAGAAATGAAGCTCACAAAAAACCTTGCAAGTGCTGATTTCAACTACCCATGTACACACCTGGTTTAATAAAATGACTTTTTCTAACATTGAGAACAATCATCTTTGACAAGCAACGGAAGCTGAAATTCTAAAGGAGAGCTGTAAGGCAACAAGGAGAACATTTTGTTTGTTGAATGCCTGCTACCTGCAAATCAAATTAACATCAGACCTCTGGCCTAGCCTCTTTTATAGATAGAGGACTTGAGACCCAGAGATGGTGAGTAATTGATGACAGTCTTTCAGCCAGTTAGCGGCAGAGCCAGGAATAGACATCAACTCTTCTTATTCCCTTTACATTCCTTTCTGATATTTTTGGCTGGCTGCAGATACAAACCATTATTTCTGCCAGTCGGCATCCATCCTCCTTTGCTGGTTACATTTGTGTTTTCTTTTGGGGAACAATCCTTCTTTCTCTGTTCATACATATAGTTTAGGTAAGACTGACACCTTCCCCTGGGACTCAGGGTGAGCACATGACCTGGACTGACCAAAAACCATCTTCAACTCCACAGTCAGAATAACTGGTTCAGAGACAGGCACGTGACTGTTATGGCCTGATGAGAATCAGCCCCAGGGCTTCTGTCAAGCCTCTTAGCAATGATAAGTTCCCCTCCACCTGGGATTACTCACTGGTAAGGGGTAAGTCAAGAGCTGTTGAGGACACAGAATGGAACCTATCTGAGAATGAAGCCAAGATAGACAAAAAGTGAACTGAGCGCTAGAGATCAGAGAGATTCCAAAATACACCATTTAAGTACCTGCATCCAGCCATACCTGAAATTCAAGCCTATTTGTTGGTTTTGAAGTTGCATGGAACAATAGCATGTAACTGAAAGAGTTTTGCTCATATACCGCCTTACCTCTCACCCAGTTTCATGGAATATAAAAGACATTATCAATTTAAATTTACAGAGAATATAGAAATAAGATTCCTGCTATCTTAAAAATGGAATTTTCCTATTCTTTCACTATGTGTCTTGGGCATTCCTATTCATTCTGTGCTTCAGCCTCTTCCAAATGGAGCAAATACAATATACCCTACTTGCTTTAGAAAGAATGTCAGATTGTCTTATCCAGGAAAGTAGAGAGAAAAGTATACAATGTTATTATTTTCCAAGAAATTCCAGCACCTAAGTCTGGGAGAATATGAACAAGAGCTCAAGGGTCAGGTTGACTGGACTCAGATTCCAGCAATATCACTTGATGGTTGTAGGACCTTGGACGAGTCCCCTAACCTCTCTGGCCCTCGGTTTACCCATCTGTAATAGGGAGAGCCCAATCATATCTATTTAATTGGACAGTTGCAGAAATTAGCAAGTACACAGAGTGCTTAATGCAATATCTGGCACAGCATAAACACTTAAAACAGGCATTACATAACTGTTGTCATGATTTATATGGTTGATACTATAATTAATGCTATTAATATTGATCCTGGGAGTCTGATCTGAATACAACTTCCTTTAACCAATGGAAAACTCCACACTCAATCCACCAGCCCCCTTAGCAGATCTAGCTAGATGACTGACTTGTCAGGGAAGTGACTTAACTTCTTCTCCAGTCAAGACAACTTGCAGGAAGGAAAATAAAATACACTGAGCCCAGCTTCAACTGCCACTCTAGAAAAGTTTCCCAATTACCACAACACTTCTGCACATCAAATATGAATTACTTTAATTGTCCCATAAGAACATACTGTTGAAACATTTGACTTGCCCAGAACTAATTGTCTGTCAAAAAGATATTTTGCAGCCAAGCAAATCGCTTAATTGGACATCTAATTTAACTGAAACCTTTTTTTCCCTGCTTATTTCATGCTTTCTTCCCTTGTGTTTGCCAAATTATGGATGTACTACTTTCAAAAATAGTTTATCTTGGTTTTTTTCCCATTATAAAAAATAATAATACATGTTCATTATAGAAAACTGAAAAAAAGTTTAATTCAAAATGAAAAAAAAAAAAATTACCCCTAGACTCACTGCCCAGAGAAAGACTACCAAGACTTTAGCAAATCTCCTTCCCAATTGTTTTCAGTAATAGATTGTTCTACATAGTCAACTTTGCAGTCTGAACTTTTCACCTTATACTTTAAGTTGAACATTTTCACTTGCCATTCCAAGAGCATCAAACATTTTTAGAAACAGAAGACTATTTCCAGCAACAGTACGCTTAACATCCCACCTAATATTGGATCTTCAAGTTGTTTATAAATAAATTTTATGTTATATTCAGATATATTTTCCTTAGGAAATGTTCTCTTTATTAGGAGACAATTCTCCATGCATCTCTCACATTACTGCACATCTTTACCAGCTTTTGTTCCCGTCTATCTTTATAAGGATGTCTGTACAGCCAACAGCGCTGGAAGAGAGAGATAACAGGGCAGAAAGCAGGTTTGTTGGCTGACCAGGTCTGTAAAGAGCAAAGGTTGGACAGCCCCTGTATGAAGTGATTGGGATTCCTCAACTGTGATGCAAATCCGCTACATGCAAGGCAGCCATCTGGGTTCACTTCCACGTCATCCTTGAGGAGCTTCGGGTCCAGGGTAATGGGCACAAACAGGAAGCACAAGCTTCCTGCTGTGCTATGAATAATGAAGTCTTCCGTCTCTGACCCGGGAATTTCATGCCTTCTGCCCACATCCATGAAACAAGCTAACAGGGTAACTTGTCAGCTTGCGTGTGGAGCAACAGTTCAGGCCCTTTGTTGTTCCTGAGGACTTTCCCAATGGCTCAGCAGTCCACCTGCAATGCAGGGGACACAGGAGATGTGGGTTTGATCCCTGGGGCAGGAAAAGGCAACCCACTCCAGTATTCTTGCCTGGGAAATCCCATGGACAGAGGAGCCCGGCGGGCCACAGTCCAAAGGGTTGCAAAGAGTCAGATGCAACTGAGCAACTAAGCACACACACGGCTCCTGCCACACTAGAAATCTGTTGGGTCAAAGGGCATTAACAATTGCCAAGACCATTCATACCTATTTCCAATTAGCTCTCCAAACACAAACGTGGATCACTGCCTAAAATCTGTCTTGTCTTCAGGAAGAAATATAATCTGTCTGACTAGAGTCTCGGGTAGATTTCATAAGAAGCCCACACCAACCTAAGCCATCATTCCTACCTCAGGTCACAGAAGAGGCTGTTTTCCTCACTACTCAGCTCCCTTAGGCAGGGTGACTTTCTTTTGGATTACTCTTTTGAAAAATAGACAGTGGGCATGAGGATCAGGAAGAAAGAGGAAAAGGGGGAATTTAATTTCTACCAAGTGCCAGGCTCAGTACAGAC
Source organism: Ovis aries (assembly GCF_016772045.2). Lineage (NCBI taxonomy): Eukaryota > Metazoa > Chordata > Mammalia > Artiodactyla > Bovidae > Ovis > Ovis aries. The sequence goes on along the minus strand of NC_056077.1, from coordinate 15,157,919 downwards.
AGCGTTCAGATGACACGGGAGACACCCATTATTTTTATTTACCCAGCTCTAAGAAGCTTTAATAGAACCTGCATGTGGGCCCCTGACCTGGCCATGTGACTGACCACGTGACCTAAACTGAGCCCATCAGGGTAGAGTCCTTCCCTTAGATTTTTCACACAGGAACCACATGAGAGCATCTCCTTCATCCTGAAACAGGAAAGGTTGTCAGAGTCTCGGTTCTAGCCAAATGAGGAAAGGCACTCTGAGCAAACAAAACCGCCACAGTGAAAACAGATATCTGAGGCCTGGGGACAGTTTCCTGCATGGTTCCAGTGCTCCTCCTGCTCAACTACATCCCCACCCTTCCCAGTTTTGGCTACTGGACTCAACAAATTGCCCCTTTCATTGCCTAAATTACTGCTAATGAGTTTCTGTCCCTCACAACCAAAATAATTCTATTAATAGTAGCTAGCAATCAGTGAGCATTAATTAATGCTCATTAACCCACCTAAGTCTTTCTACAATGTGGGTAGCAGGTACTTACATTAAGCCCTAATTTACAAAAAGGGAAGATAAGGTTAGAGGAAGTGAAATGACTTGCCCAGGGTCACTCAGCTAATAAAGGGCAGAGTCTAAATTTAAGCCCAGAGCCCACACTCTTCACCACTGCCTTATAACACAGATATAGGATCTCTTTCAGGGTGCTGGGGAAGTCGGAGAACTGGAGACTGAAGGATGAAGAGCTCAGGTGGGCACCCATCCGGTCACCACCTCAAGGCAAAAGGTGTGGGGCGCGGGAGCCCTGTCCAAGACCAGCCAGTTTCCGTTCTGTCAGAGGCAGCATGGTGTCCTCTTCAGCCATCCATGGTGTCATGGACCGAACTATGTCTTTCCAAACTTCGTGCACTGAAGTGGGGCCGCGAGAGTAAAACCCTTCCGGTCCAAACTTCTGATTCATCACCTAAAGAGAACTCAGAAGAAAGGAATTTAAATAACCAAAGGCTCCAAATCTGTGTCTTAATTACTTTCCTCATTTCAAACAAACATTCCCATTTGTGTTTAATTTTATATTCATAATTTTGTATTCTTTTTCCCACAGAGAGATCCCCAAATTGTGTAAGCTTCAGGTCCCACCAAGCCTGCATCTAGTTCTGCCAAAGATAAATTCTTTCTGACATCTACAGAGAAATACTGGGCTTCCCAAGTGGCGCTAGTGGTAAAGAACTCACCTGCCAATGCAGGAGACGTGAGAGATGAGGGTTCAATCTCTGGGTCAGGAAGATCCCCATTTCCTGGAGGAGGAAATGGCAACCCACCCTCGTATTCTTGCCTGAAGAATCCCATGGACAGAGGAGCCTGTGTCAGAGTCGGATGTTACTGAAGCAACTTAGCATGCACAGAGAAATACTAGTTATTTCTGAGCATCTCATATTTTCTGATACTAAGACACGCTCAATTTTGAATATCCTTTTGTCTAACTTTAAAGACTCCAGGGAAGTTACGTTTTGATCAGGGCCACAAAATCTCCAGGCTAGATGAATTTGAGGGAGTGGGTTAGTGGCTCTGAAGGTTGTCCTCAGTTTCCACATGAAGAAAAGTGAGGAACATCGTTAATATTTACCTACTTTATTGGGTCGAGAGGATTAAATGAGTTGATATGTGTCGATCACTTATAACATTGCTATCTCCTTACAGAGGGCTATGTAAATATTTGTTGTTATGATTACTCCATGCTGGGCTCTGTCTTATATGATGGAGAATATCGCAGTGAATGGAATAAAGAAAGTGCCTGTCCTTATGAAGTTTATCATCTACAGAAAGAAAGAGACTTCTTTAGCAGGGAAGCCCTGATTCAGTCATGCCTGAGGCCAAATCTACATCCTTGAACTTTCCAATATCCTGAAGCATGAAATTCATTTTTGAAAATTTATTTTTGTAATTTTGGATGTGCTGAGTTTAAGTTACGGCATGCTGGCTTAGTTGCCCTACAGTATGAGGGATCTTAGTCCCCTGACCAGGGATCAAATCCAAGTCCCCTGCATTGGAAGGCTGATTCTTAAGCACTGGGTCATCAGGGAAAGTCCCACGAAGTTCTTTTTCTTTTCCAATTTCCTAACACATTAGGGCCCATTTGAGCTGAATTTCACTTGTGAACAAAAGTCCCAAAAGTCTATCAGGTAAGGTCCCAAAGGTCTTTCAGGTAAGGACCGTAAGTAAGCTGTTCTTACTTCAGCCGCTTTTCAGCTAAGGGTCTATTAGTCTGCACCTAACATCCCTCTGAGGGCCTCTTTAGTTTGCAACCAACACCATCAGTGTGTCAAATCTGTTAAACCACCTGGTGAGGCCCTTGAATATTCAAACTGGTCTTTCAACAGAGTTAGGAACCATAAACACTAAATTATAACAAGCATGAAATGGAAGCATGATGCGGATCAGTACACAGGAGAGCAATAAAATCCATCTTGGTGCCTACAAGTTTTATGGAAACCATGACTATGCTTTAAAATCATTTCTTTATATAAAGAATAATTTACTAAGTAAATTAGATTTCCTCATGTTATATCTAATTATTCCAACCTTTAATGTAAGAAGGATAACTTCTTAATTGCCAGCTAATTGCATCAACATAATTCATTTGTCTCACTCCTCAGAGGCCCCTCCACACCCAGAGGATGTTCATCGCCCTGAGAAAATGAGGGAGACTCGAGAGGTGGTGGGTATTGGTGAAACACATGGGGATTCAGGGTCTGACAGGCCTGGTTTTAAATCCAGCCTTAGTTTGGATTTCCGCAGAAACAGACTCTGAGGTCCATGTGCAAGTACTCTATTCGGGAGGTAAAAGAATCAAGAGGAAGGGAGACAGGGGAGAGAAGGCAGCCAAGGGAGGGTGAATTACCAAGCAAGTGACCACTCTGGACAACTGGCATTTAATCCTGAAAGGAAAGTGTGGGAAATAGTGTGGAACACATCCGGTCGTATGCTGGTGAGCATTTTAACGACGGACTGTCTGGAAAAAAATTTGAAAACTCTGATATGCAGTGTTTGCCCATCGCCATGGTGTAAATCCTCCCGCCGAGGCTGATTTCAAACCACCCACATGACGTCACTGAACAAGGAGTTGGGGATATGCACACAGCCAGCTCTTGCACATATGAGCACATCTCACAAGATTAGATGCAAATAAGTGGCAGAAGCAGGATCTGAAACTCAGCAGTCTGATGAGAGAGCCCAAGCTTTTAAGGACTATGCTATGTAGCCTCTCTCCGCTTCCTACTAGAAAATTATCTCAGTTCTTTTTGCAAATTGAGGCACCTGCTCCCCAGAAATCCCCTGTGGCACCAGGGATCTTGGGATGGCAGGCTTGCTCGTGTCAGAAAAGCTTTTGTTGCATCCTATTCCCAGAACAACTGGCAAAACAAAGACAGTCCACACAAGGGACTGACCAGGAAGTAAAGACAATTTCCATCATGTTTTCACTAAACATGCAACTCCAATGAATGAAAATCAGTTGTCTGCAGATTTTCTGTTTCTTGAAGTCATGGCTACGACTGTCTGTGATGACACTGAACCCTTCCACAATCCAGGGAAGATAGATCACACTCAGTTTTCATGGTGTCAGTGGGACCCAGTCACAAAGGACCAGCCAGTTTTAGTTAGTACAACTGGAACTCTTTGCAATATCCTTGTGAATCCGCAATTACAAAGACCGGCTCAATCTCGTGTAAGAACCATGGTGGAATGCCTTGGTAATTCCTTCCACTTTACTCTTTCTTCATGCTAACTCCCAGGTTAGGAGATAGTCTTGATTTGCATTGTTCTCTGCTTGAGGAGATTCAATGACTGGACCTTCCTCTCCCCCAGCCAGCCAGCTGTGAAGTGGTTCAGTGCACACAGAGCCTCTGCCACATCTGAGTTGTGGTTCAGCAACACTACTGCCACCAGGAGGGCAGACGCCAGACAACCAAGGCCAACTCCCTTATCTGTTTGGCCTCCACTTTCTATGTGGAAACTCTATTCATCATGGGTTGTTGTTTTTGGTTTTGTTTTTCCCCTTCTATATTTTATGATGCTTTGACATCTTGGGGCCTTTTGGACCCAGGGACTGACTGCCCTCCCAGGGCTAACTAGTTCCTAGAAAGGAAAATAACTTGACTTTGAACATGCCTTTGAATGCAAACCAGCCCATCCCCAAGCTGCATCCCCATCCCCCTCCTTTCCTCAGACTTCTGCTGTCCGTTACTCTATCCTCTGCCCTAAATCACACCAAGGTCAGGTATCAGACAATCAGCAACCATGCCTATAGCCCAGAGACTGCCAAAATTATGCAAATCACCCAGTCCTAAACTTTCTTGGGACACCTACCCTACCTGGTCCACGGAAACCACACTACATGGTCAAGCCCACACTTTCCCCTTGCTCCGTCTACCTCCTGACTGACCCTGGTGCTGCCACACGTGGCCGTGCATGGCAAAGCACATCTCTTCCTCTTGGGAGCTGAAGTAACAAGATGCCTTCTCAATGGCAGTCACCTCCTGGCCTGCTGGCCTCGTCAAACAGGAATAAGACCAAAATCCTGGGTGAGTACATTCTAACAAAGTAATGAGTATCATAACATCAGCTTGTGGTATTATGTGCTTCTGAGATGCTACGAGTGCCTAAATACAGGGCAAACTTTTTCCAAAGATACTAAGAAAGATCACAATTCTTATGCAAACCTGCCATTCGTGGGCGGGTCCCCTTGGGCATGTTCTTTAATTTTTCTAGTCCTTAGTACCTTCATCTCCACTTGGGGGTTAACAATATCTGCCTTACCTGCTCCACAGAGCTGTTGTGGGACCAAATAATATCAAGATGTGAAAGCTCTTTGTAAACTATGAAACACCACCAGACGTGAAAATTCATTAGGCCTGAGCTGCTCAGAGGCAGTTTAGCATGGAGGTTAAGAGCTGAAGTTCTTTAAGTCAGACTACTTGGGTTCCAACATGACCTCAGCCAACCTGATTCTCTAAGATGAAAATGCATCATGTCAGAAATTTATTCACAAATGATTTGGTGGGTAGGAGTGGCTACTGGACTGTTGTTGAGACTTTTCTCTCAAATTTGAGATTTTTTTTTCCAAAACAAGAAAACAATTCAGTTTTATTTCAGAGAAGAAAAGGGAATGTGAATGTTTGAATATGCAAATTACAGGCTCCACCACAGATGGCACTTAAATAATTTATCAGAGGAGGTCATTCCAAGGAAATAATATTTAAAGACAGAGACAAAGATGAAAAAGAGCCATCCACATGAAGCGCAGGGAGGCAAACTTTTCCAGCAGAAGGAACAGTATGTGAAAAGTAGCTGAACTTTTTTAAATTTATTTTTAACTGGATTAGAATTGCTTTACAATGTTATGTTAGTTTCTGCTGTACAACAACGTGAATCAGCTATGTATATACATATATCCCCTCCTTCTTGAGCCTTCTTCCCACCCACCCCCATCCTATCCATCTAGGTCATCACAGAGCACTAAGCTGAGCTCGCTGTGCTATACAGCAGCTTTCCACTAGCTATCTATTTTACACAAGGTAGTGTATATATGCCAATGAGTAGCTGAAGTTCAAGTTTTTAGAGTTATGAGCCTTGCAGCATGGTTGAAGACACTCAGCTCTTAGCAATATGGTTGAAAATAACAACTGATTATTGCATCAGAAACATGAGTAAGTGCCACTGTGTGTAGGTGCTTGTATCAGTCAGCTATGGCCACAATTACGCCGTGAAACAAACAACTGTAAGCTCTGGGCAAGCGCTTCCTTCTCATTCATTATCCTGTGGGTTAGACGGGGCACCTCTGCTTGAGGCTGTAGGTCTGAGGTCATGCTGGGTAACTCTGCTCTGTGTGTCTCCCATTTTTCTTGGACCAGTGACTAAGGCGTGTTGTTCTCGAGGAGAAGGCAGGAGCACAGAGGGCAAGCCTGACCACAAAAGCACATTTCAAGCAGATATTAGAGCTAGTTGCCTTCACGTATTATTGGCCAAAAAATATCCCACGGCCGATTCAACAGTCAAAAGGTGGGGAAGCACCCTACAGCCCTCATCAGGGCAAAGTCACACGACCTCACTGAGCATCAATGAGGTAAAGAGGGAGAGAGACTGAATATTTATTGAACAGTAACCTAATCCACCATAAAGCTCAAACACTTCACAAAAGAGCCAGCACTGAAAATACCTTCTGTCAATGTGGTACATAGAGGTACCATGGGATATTACTCAGCCATAAAAAGAACGAAATTGTGCCATCTGCAGAGATGTAGACGGACCAAGAGACTATCATACAGAGTGAAGCAAGCCAGAAAGAGAAAGACAGACGCATTAACACATATACGCGGAGTCTGGGAAAATGGTATAGATGAGCTTATCTGCAAAAGTACAAACACAGA